>NC_054376.1:54570995-55170995 GCF_017654675.1 Xenopus laevis
TCGCGACAAATCTTCTCCCTGCCGGCTAAAATGCAAATCGCCGGCGGGATGACACTCGGCACGATTCGTTTTCGTTTTGCCGGGTGAATCTGCATGTGCGCCCTGACTCTTTATGCCAAACTTCACCAAGTAAAAGTTGTTGAGGTGCTATAAAAGTCAATGGGAGCTGTGCTGATCTTATTATACAGCTTTGATCAATTCAGATTTTTAGGGTGAAGACCCACAGAGCTACTAGTAGCAGCTATTTGTCACGGCTAAAAAAATCGACAATCGGCTTTGTTAAGATACTACATGTGTTTTAGCAGAGGCAATTCTCAGTATTCTCTAGGGCAGGTTATTTTGTAGCCACAAAAAATAGCTGCTACTAGTGGCTCTGTATATCTTTGCCTTTAGATGTTTTCTGATTTTTTTTTTTGCTAGGAATTGTATGAAAATTTTTTTTTTAGAGGTTTTTCGAGGCACATCATTCAAAGCTTTATATTGTTTGCACTTTTTATATTCAAATCTTTTAAAGGACAAGGAAAGTCTAAAATAGAATAAGGCTAGAAATGCAGTATTTTGTATACTAAACATAAGCATGAACTTACTGCACCACAAAGCCTAATCAAACAAATGATTTTTGCTTTCAAAGTTGGCCACAGGGGGCCGTCATCTTGTAACTTTGTTAAACATTTTTGCCTGACCCTGACCCTGCACATGCTCAGTGTGGTCTGGGCTGCTTAGGGATCGTCATAAATAAAGCTGCTTGAATTCTGCATGGCTGGTAAGTAAGGAGGGGGCTCCCCCTGCTGTTCATAAGTATGATTGTTTCCCTGCTCAGCAGTTAGGGACCATCTGACAATTCCTATGCACAGCAGTAAATGAAGGGTGAATTTCACTGCATACAGTCAGGTTTCTTATAAAAACGGTACACATTTTTTAATTAAAGTATATTGGAGATATGTTTCTTTTTCATTAAAGAAAGTAAAAATGGGATTTTATTTTTTTGCCTTTCCTTGTCCTTTAATAAATTCAATGACAATCATGGTTTTAGAGTTTAGTATTGGTTTCCAAAACCTCTATAAAAAATAAAAATAAAAACTGACTATAATAAAAAAGTAAATACACATGGTTGGTACGTTTTACCTGTTGTAGATTTCCTCTGATTACTCTGGATTCCTCCAGCATTTAAAGTTATACAGGAAGGTCTCCTGATGAAATTGGCCTTAGACTTGAAGTTCTATTTAAGCAGGGAGTGATGTTAAAGGGGACCTATCACCCTAAGAAATAATTTCTAATTATTTTCTATTGTGTTTGTAAAGTAAAATAAACTTTACTTGCACAATATAAATTATTTAAATCTTTGTTGCCTTAAGTCGGGGATTTCAAAATCACATCAAGCAGGCAGCAGCCATTTTGTAGACACTTAAGACAAGCTTTGTATTGGGCCAAAATCTTGTTTATGCACAAGAATGGGGGGACCTGGTGCCCATGCCCATGCACAGGCTACACAATTATAGTCAGTGAACAAGGAGGGGGAATGTAAGGAGTGCAGGGATATCTAGGAAGTGCAGAATGGAAAGTGAAAGCAATTGCCTGCCCACTGAGGCAGGACAGGCAATATATGATTGGCAGCTGAGATTGTGAAACATATTTATAATTTTGGTTTCATGTTTAATTTGAAAAGGACATTTTTTATATGTAAAAAGAAAAAATGTATATATGTAGGCGACAGGTCCCCTTTAATGATGAACAGTCTTTGCATGCACTGTGACTGCTAGTGTGAAATGCATTAGCAGTAGAGAAAGTGAAGTTGAGCTACAGCTCCTCTTTTACTTCTTTTTCCCACAATGTTCAGCCTGTCAGACTAGACAATTAGAACAATAAAGATGTAGCCATACCCTATATAGCTACTGTACAGTAGCTTTCCTTTTGACACAGGGGACAATTAGTCAGATTCCATTTGGGGTCAGTCCATATATTTCTGCCTTTAGGCCTACCTTAAAGGGATACTGTCATGGGAAAACATTTTTTTCAAAATGCCATGTCAGTTTCCTAGGTGCCACCAGTCATGTGACTTGTGCTCTGATAAACTTCAGTCACTCTTTACTGCTGCACTGCAAATTTGAGTGATATCACCCACTCCTTTCACCCCCCAGCAGCCTATCAGCAGAACAAAATGAAGGTAACCAGATAACAGCTCCCTGGTAGATATAAGAACAGCACACAATATTAAAAAAAAAATCCATGTCCCACTTCGAATCCTTCAGTTACATTGAGTAAGAGAAACAAGAGCCTGTCAGAAAGCAGTTCCAGTGCAGCACCGGCTCTTTCTGAAAATACATGACAAGGCAAAATGACCTGATATGGCTGCCTACATACCAATATTTACTACTAAAAAAAAAAATCACATTTTGGTTTCAGGCATTACATTTTACATGGTAGAATGAATTATATGCAGTGTAAACAGTTTAATTTAGAAATAAAAACTACACCATAAAAATCATCTGAATACCTTTAAGCAAGAGGCAGGGGTTGAGTGTGGTTCAGTGGGGTGAGTAATAAAGTAATACAGGATGAAGTTAATAAAAGTCCCTGTATCTATCTAGTACCACCTCACCATCCTCACCATAATAAGATATTACATTTTTGGACAATGTCTTGTCCTTCTAGTGTTCGATCATGACCAGTAGTTTAACTAGCCTTATAATAGCCTTATAATAGGCACTAAAGCAATATTTTCTATAATAAAAATAACAGCAATTTAAGGGGGGAAAGAAAAACATACATATGGGGGGTTATTTTTTTCTGGTTGGAATTATAAAGGGGAAAAACACAATTTTTTCATAGAAATATATATTTTTTTCCCCATGATTTATTAAACCCCAATGGTGTTAAAAGTCAGAATAAAAAAAAATAAGTGTAAAAGTAAATGGCAGATGTCCCATTGATATTGAGATCTGCGCTGGGTTTAGTTCAATAATCCGAAGATTTCATGGTGTTCGGACGTCAAATCCTAAAAAAGTCGCAGGTTTTGGGCATCAAATTCATAAAAGTTGCACTGATTTTCAGATTTTTTTTAAAATTTTATCGATTTTTTTCTCAAACAAGAAATTCAGAAAAATGTATTGATAAATAGGGGGAAAGTCAGTGCTGATTTGGTCAGAGTCGTTTTCAGAAAATAGTGAGAACTTTTCGGATTTTTAATAAATAACCCCCTTGATGTTACGTACTTAAAAGATTTCTGATGGATTTATACTTCAGAATAGCCAGGGATTGTCAGAGCAATGATGCCTGACACTTCAGTATTTATACATGTTTACTTAGCATAATATATCATTTACTGATTCTCAGGCAATTCCATGCATACTGACCTTTCTTTAAATGTGAATGTGCAAACTGAACAGCTCCTATTAGGAGAGATTTATATCAGAATGTGCCGCTTCCAGATTGTCATCCATCTCCTCTGCATACCATCAGCTGCCCTTTCACTTTACATTTTTTAATCATTGCCCTTTAAAACAAAAGAAATACATCTCTTATCTAATTAACCCAACTTGCACCTCCAATTAACAGATTCATTATTCATTAATGGTTATGAAAGACTGATGGTTATGAAAGACTGATGATTTGAGATGTTCTTACTAGGACAGTGTGTCTTCTTGCAAGATGTAAACAAGAGATACATACATACACATATTACACAGGGGGATGTTCCTGAGTGGGGGGTATTTAAGTATTTTCAGCATTTGTCACTTTTCACATCCTGATGACGGTCCCTTGAGGTACCGAAACGCGTTGATGTTTGCATGATCCAGTAAAAAGTTTTTTCAAGAAAAATTTGCCGTGAGTGCTTCCTTCATTTTTTGGATTGTATGCTTTACTTGGCTAGCACCCGGCCTCAGTGACTATTGGCGAAGGGGAGTGCCGGCTTCACATGCTTTTATATATATATATATATATATATATATATACATATATATATATATATACATATATATATATATATATACATATATATATATATATATATATATATATATATATATATATATATATATATATATATATATATATATATATATATATATATATACTGTTTCTGAAATACATTTGGCTGAAACACTGAAAAAGAGAGAAGACATTAAATACTGTCTCCCAATATTCAAGGCCTATTTTAAGTCACCCGGTTTCACTATTTGTCAGTATTTATATTAATTGACAAATACATAGAAAAAGTTACATTATGTTATTAGCATTTTGGAACTCTACCATTATCAGGGGCACAGTTGAACACCATGTCTACTTGGCCTGGCTTTCTTTATAGAGGGAAATAGATGAATTACAGTGACATGCATCATAAAGGGGTACTGACCCTCTTGGGTAGCAATTAGGTTTCCAAGCCCGGAGAAAGAGTATTAGTGAAGAGACTATGGGAAAAGAGGACATGTTGGAAAAAAAAAAAAGGCTAGAGATGAACAGTGCTATTTTTAAAAAGCACAGTACAGCCCAAGAGTAGCTTGGGTATCAAGAACAGCAGTTTGTGAGTCTGTAAAGAATGTGAGTGTAAAGGTGGCCATACACAGGCAGATTTAAGCTGCAGATTTGAGTCGTGTAGCCTGAGTCTGCAGTTTCTGTGCCAGTGTATGTGAAGCTCTGATGGAGCTACCCAAACAATATCTGTCCGAAAATTGACCAGATGTCCATCAGGCCAAATGATTGGATTAGCCCAATATCGTTCACCTTTGGTGGGCATATTGGGGGAAAGATCCGCTTGTTTTGTAACCTTGCCAAAGCAGATCTTATCATGTATGGCCACCTTAAGCCTTCTATTTGGGGCAGGTCTAAGATATATTCTATTTAAGAAATAATGATCAAAACTGCCAACAGAAAGATTTTAGTACATTTTAGTGATGTTAATGTAATGCTCCTTCAAGAACAGGAAGCAATTTTGTCGGATGACAAATTGTCAAATAAGCATATACAATGCTATACAACAGACACACCAGCCATATATTTTTATGAAATATTTATTTAAGTGAACATATCAAGAATTGTAATTGCCCCTAAGAAAATGGCAAATGCACCACGACAGGCACAGCTCACAGAGTGAAGAAGTCCATGACTCAGAAATGTGACATTATCTCTTTTATGGCATTAGCAACAAAGTGTCACTGCAGTTTGTCTGTGTTTCAGATCATTTATATCATTTTATCATTAGTTTATAATCAGTGTTTCTGAAAAACACTAGGCAGATGGTCATCGTACCCTACATATAGCCATAAGATCCCAAAGAAGTCCACCTACCCCCTCCTTGCCAACCCGATAAACAAGTCCCTAACCTTATTGCCTCAAAAAAAAGCAAACAAAAAATACAAGGAGATGACTTCCTATGCACCCCAGGCACAAAGGAAGGTCAGTACTGCCCTCCACAACTCTAACCTGAGAAAGCAGAACATAAGAAAAAAATAAATATTTGTCCTATTTTGGCTGCATGTAATTTGTTTTGCTGTCAAGTAGGGGGCGAGAGGCTCACAAACAATGATAGCATTTTTTTCAGTACCTCTCTGTTCTACATATTTAGGCAAGACAGTCCTGATTGAAGACCCCATAAAACTTGGGGGCTTATCTCAAAACAGATGGTGTTTTTGGGTGGATCAGAGGTCTGTTCTGGGTATAATTAAGCTTGTGTAGAGTAGTTTAGGGCTGTTGCCTAAGACATTGCAATTCACAGTTCTAGTATGTACCTCAGTGAGCCTCTTCTGCTCCCCCCCCCAGTGGTAGTGTGAGATTTATATCACCACCCAACTTTACAGGTGAAGGTGAAGGTTATCGCAACTATTCAGAAGGTAGTTTGGATGAAGGTCAGGCACCTTTTCAATGATGCACCACAATAATCATTACAAACATTGAAATGCATGCACAAGAGCACAGGCTTTGCTTTATGCTGACAAGAGCTGGTTTTACTACCGTGTATGCGCTGATAAAAACATGAATGAATTAAATTTAATTTAAGGAAGATCTCCATCGTTATTCCTCCCATACGGCAAAATGATTTAAAAGCAGAAAATGATTTCATACTGACCACAAGATGGCAGTCTAATGGTTCTCAGAATAAATTTCCAGAGCAGTAAAAGACCTTACACACAGCAGCATAAAATTTAATGTGCTATTATTAACAATAAAACTGAAGTTGCTCATGCATTAAAGAACATGTTTAACATTTATGGAGGTTTGTGCAAAACTTTATGCACATTCATAGCACCGAATCCCTTCCGACATGCCAGCTGTACATATCAATCACACTGTTGGCTCTCACTTACCAGTGTAATGTATAATGCATGCATGTATGTATAAGGTTCATGTAGACTTTGTATATACATTTGTTTTGACAGATCTACATGTGTATAAATTTCTGAATCGCGCTAAATATGGGCAGGTCTGGCCATTCCACCTGACAAATGAACTGGTGCACTGAACATCTGGTAAGACAAATTAGCCAATTCAGGTCCTGATTTGGTCTTTTGGTAGTCTTTTGGCCTGAATCAGCGAAGGAACTAATATATCATAAAATGCTGGTATCCAGGCAATATAATCATAATACAGAACTAGCATATAATCATTGAATGAGTACATTTTCCAACATTTCCAAACGTTTCTTCAACATTTAATAGGAAATATTTAATGTAACTGTATGTACTTTGTATTTATCTGTATTTATTAATGTTATTTGTATTTATTTGCATCTATTATAGTAACAACCCTTGTTTAGTTCGATTCATTTATTTTATATAAATTTAAATAAAAACATACATACATGCCTTTCATTGTGTGCCATATGACGCATTAATTACCCCAGATAAGCAGCAGATTGCCTAGAAACACAATACCTGCTTCCGAAGTGGTCAATATATGGTTTATATATGGTTGTATCAATTGGCACACTAGTAAACTGGATAAAACCACTGTAACACACCTTCCACTCATACTTTGTGCATCTACACCAGTTGTTATTTTGTGGCGAATATGTGTATTCATCAAAATGTGAAACTTAATCTCAGTAAATGAACACTGATGTACTTTCCCTCGAAAATTCATCAGCGCGAATGTTTCTTTAGAGTAACATTTCTTCCTAGTAAACTTTTGTTAACATACTTATGCTTGCATCAATTTACATATGTCAGGTACATAAAGGTCATTTGTATGTCTTTATTAGGGATGTTGGTGAAATTGCTGGAAATGGCCACTTATTAAAAATGTCCAAGGAAGCAAAAAAAGGAAAAAAAAAAGATCCTCTATTGTCCTAGACATGTATGTAAATAACATTTAACAGTTACAACCTGTAAACATAATCACACATTTAATATATTAAAAAAACACTAGTGTTTTGTCTTTTATATGACTTTTTGAAGTTCAGAATATGATGTCACTGACATAATAATCTTGAGTATTTAGGTTCATCTTATCAATTCACCAACCAAAACGTGGTGAAATAGAAGTTCACATTTTTGTGGATTAGTGATTGTGCGCCTGGGCAAAAATTCTCTGGAAAAACGGCATGAGACTTCTCTTGCACTGAGCTTTTTTGCTTCTTCACCTTTTAATAAATTGGTGATGCCCTGTTGCTTAAAAAGAGTGTGTCGCTCTTTAGTAAACTTGCCACCGAGCGTCTCAAGTCCCAACCAAGACACGCAAAGAAGGCGGCAAATAAATAAATGTGATCAACAAAAAGACACACTTTCAAGTAAAAAAATACACTTAAAGACAGATTTCAAGCTCCAGTACTAAAAGAACTAGAACTAAATCTTAAGTAAAATACAGGGCAGTGCTCATTTGCAAACCAAGACACAGCTTACAAAAAAAGGCTGCAATCTGCACTGCGTCTGGGTGTGCATAAATAACCGCAGGACTCTGCGCTCTGTTTGTGGTGTTAATTGGCAATGTATTAGTAAAGGACAGGTGGAAGAAGGCATGTAGGCATCGCCCCTCTTGCTCAGTACCTAGCATGTATTAAATTATATATTATTGTAGATATACTTACATACATATCACAATACAAGGCTACTTAGTCATTAAATCAAATTCACATTACATGGCAGCTCAGAAATAAGTTCATTCTGCATAAGAAGTTTATAATCATTTCTATAGCACTTTCTTCTAGGACATACCAACCTAATTTTCTGCTTAATGAATTCCAACAACCCCAACCTAAGCTGCCCAGAGTACATAAAGCATGTGCATGTGTGTCAGTCGAAAGGTGCCCTAACAAGATCCAAGATGGAAAGCTCCTATGGCAAGCTTTAAAGGCATGGATCATTACTGTTATAGGGCTGCAACAATTTTGTTGGTGTAACAAGTTCAGAAAGTTAAATAAAGTATTTCTAACCATGTTCAGTTTTAGGCTTTAGTTTTCCTACAAGTTACTGAAATACCATGTTATCCTTGTCAAATCACAATTTGATTGTTGTATCATAAGCTTTGCATTGTTGCATCGTTATGGATATTCAGATTATGTTAACTGTGGGTATAGATAATTCATTTTCTTTGATTGCACGTTTCTTTTTCATTATCTTGTACATGGATATATACTTTCCTCCATATGGTGAACATGGTGCCCACTAAATATTTAAATGGCAAAAGCCCTTACCTGTATACGCTTCATTCTTCTATAACCATCTGAAGTTCATAAAGAATGTTTTGGTACTCTTCTGGGGGTTTAATTGAAGTTTCTATAGGGGACTTACATAGTTCATATACAGGTATGGGACCTGGGTCTTTCTGGATAACGCATTATTTCATAATTTAGATCTTCATACCTTAAGTTTGCTAGATTTTCATGTAAACATTATATAAACCCAACAGACTGGTTGTGCTTCCAATAAGGATTAATTATATTTTAGTTTGGTTCAATTACAAGCTCCTGTTTTATTATTACAGGGAAAAAGGAAATAATTATTAAAAATTTGGATTGTTTGGATAAAATGGAGTCTATGGGAGATGGCCTTTCCATAATTTGGAGCTTTCTGAATAACGTGTTTTTTCTGGATAATGGATCCTCTACCTGTACAAGCAAAAATGCTAAACAGCTTTATGTGCTGTATATGTACTGAGTTATATTCCAGATGAAGTTTTCACAGACTGTTTGCAGTAGAAATGACAGAAACACAAATCATCTGTTGTTTTTGTGACCGTTTGTGTTCATTCATTCCTGTAAAGGTGGCCATACATGGAGAGATCCACTAGTTTGGCGATGTCGCCAAACGAGTGGATCTCCCTCCGATATGCCTACCTTGAGGTGGGCAATATCGGGCTTATCCGATCGTGGGCCCTAGGGCCCAACGATCGGATCCTAACGATGCCTAACGGGCGGTCGGATTGCGGGACCGCATCAACGAATAGATGCGGCCGTGATCCTGACGGGAGGGGGGCCCCATACACGGGCCAATAAGCTGCCGACACGGTCTGTCGGCAGCTTTTATCGGCCCGTGTATGGCCACCTTAAGAGTGCATGGTAAATTGGACATGCTACAGATTCTTATTGCCTAAAGCTATTTTTGTAAATCAATCCAAGATATAAGGTTACACTGTCTATAAAGTGGACTTATATCACCCAATAAAATGTTTTTTTTTCAATCAAAGTGCTCTGGTAAGCATATTTAGTTTCTATGGGCATTTTCTGTGCCATAACTAGCACAGCTTCATGTGTCTCTTTCAACCTTGGGACATGTTCTGTGCACTTCATTGAACACTCATACAGGATGCTCCAGTCTGTTTGTACTTTGCTATGCTAAGTGTTTTTTTCTGTGCTCAACAGATATGCAGTGTGCTTTTTGATATCCTGCTTGTTGTCAGAGTTGCAGATTTACAACATGTGTTGGCAGAATAACATAGTAACATAGTAAGTTAGCTTGAAAAAAAAAAAGACACGCCCATAAAGTTCAAACTTTTAAGTCTATATATAATCTGCCTAACTGCTAGTTGATTCAGAGGAAGTAAAAAAAAAAAATGCTTTTGAAGCCTCTCCAATTTGCCTCAGAGGGGGGAAAAATTCCTTCCTGACTCCAAAATGGCCTAGTCCCTGGATCAACTTATACTGTGAGCTATCTTCCATAACCCTCCCTTGTTAAAAAGCCAACCAACCGCTTCTTAAATCTATCTAATGTATCAGCCAGTACAACTGATGTAGGGAGAGAATTCCACATCTTTACAGCTTTCACTTAAAAAATCCCCTTCCGAATATTTAGCCAGAATTTCCTTTCTTCTAATTGGAACGGGTGCCCTGGTGTCAGCTGGAAAGACCTACTGGTAAATAAAGCATCAGAGAGATGATATATTATAGGACATATAAATATGATATTTATACATAGCTATTATATCACCCCTCAAGTTCCTCTTCTCCAGAGTGAACAACCCTAACAGTCTTTCCTCATAGCTGACATTTTCCATACCTTTTACAAGCTTATTTGCCCTTTTATGGACCCTCTCTAATCCAATAATTTATAATTGTACAGTGTATTCTAGATGGAGCCTTATCAGTGCTCTTTACAGTAGAATAATTGCCCCCTTCTCCCACAAATTTATGCCCCTTTTAATACAGCTCGACATTGTTTGGCTTTTCAGCTGCTGACTGGCATTGCTTGTTACAGCAAAGTTTATTATCTACAAGGACTTCAAGGTCCTTTTCCATTTTGGATTTACCCAGTGCAGTCCCATTAAGGGTGTACATGGCTTGCATATTTTTACATCCCAGTTTTCATGACTTTACATTTATCAACATTGAATCTCATCTGCCACTTCCAGTCACCCAGATTGCCAGTTTGTCAAAATCCTGCTGCAAGGATGCTGCATCCTGGATGGAATTAATTGGGCTGCATAGTTTTGTGTCATCTGCAAACACCGATACATTACTTACAACACCCTCCCCTAAGTCATTAATTACCAAGTTAAATAAAAGTGGATCCAATACAGAGCCCTGAGGGACCCCACCAAGAACCCTACTCCAAGTAGAGAATATAAAATTAACAAGCACCCTCTGTAGCCGATCCTGTAGCCAGTTTCTTATCCATATACAAACTTCTTCATTAAGCCCAATAGCCCTTAGTTTAAAAAGTAGTCATTTTTGGGGCACTGTATCAAATGCTTTGGCAAAATCCAAGTAGATAACATTCACTGTCCAGCATCTTACTTACCTCATCAAAAAAAGATATAAAATTACAAGTCTGACATGACTTATCCTTCTTAAAGCCATGCTGATTACTGCTCATAATGTCATTCACCAGGACAAAATTTTAAATGTAACCCTTGTTCACAGTAATTTTGAGTAAAGTTTTATGAACCATATCCTGCACCACTAACTAGTTTGAGGTAAGTTAACAGTGCAGCTTAGTGGCTAGTTTTGGAACTCTGACTCCTCTTTTGTAAACACTGAAGAAAAGATCTGATTTAGCACATTTGCCTTTTCAGTATCTGTTACAACTATGCTGGTACTATTATTAAATGAACCACACTCTCAACTTTCATTTGAAGTAACGTAGGGGGTTCTTCACAGGACAGTGAGGTTGTGGAATGCACTGCCGGGTGATGTTGTGTTGGCTGATTCAGTTAATGCCTTTAAGAATGGCTTGGATGATGTTTTGGACAGACATAATATCAAAGGCTATTGTGATACTAAGCTCTATAGTTAGTATAGGTATGGGTATATATAATTTATTTGAAAGTAGGGAGGGGTGTGTGTATGGATGCTGGGTTTTCATTCGGAGGTGTTGAACTTGATGCACTTTGTCTTTTTTCAACCCAATTTAACTATGTAACTCCGATCTTTTTATTATTAACATACTTAAAAAAAACTTTTTGGAGTTAGACTTAGCCTCTGCCGCAATGCAATCTTCATTTTCTATCTTTGCCTCCCTAATTGGTGTTCTACAACATTTATTATAGCGTTTATATTCAAGGAGGGAAGTGGCAGATGGAAATTCCTACCGGGGCGCAGGGCTGATCCTATCAAATGTGGGGCCCAATTGGGACCATGTTGGCGGGGCCCCTAGACAAAGTGTTGCTGACTACTGACACTCCAAGTATTAAGGAAAATAAGGGCATACAGGCACAAAATAGAAAGGAAAGGGGCAGACAAGGTAAGAGAGTGAGAGGGATAAAATAGGGGCACATAATAGGGGCACACACGGTAAGACAGAGAGGGAGGAAATAGGAGAGTGGACTGGGCCAATTAGTTTGGGGCAGGCTGGGCCGATTCAGCTTGGGAGCAGGCTTGGTTGGATTGGGGGCAGGCAGGGCCTATCAAGGTTGGAGGAAAGCTGGGCCTATGAGAGTTGGGGGCAGGCTAGACCTATGGAGTTGGGGGATAGGCTGGCTTATCAGAGTTGGGGGTGGGCTGGACCTATGGATTTGGGGATGGGCTGGACTCTCAAAGTTGGGGGCAGGCCAGGCAGCATCATGTGCTGAGGGAAATATTATCTGTGCTGCCCTGTGGTGCGGGGCCCCCAGAGGTGCGGGGCCCTATTGGGCCCAATTGGTCCAATAGGCCTAAGGCCGGCCCTGCCGGGGCGAGGTGGAGGGCTCGTAGGACGTACGACAGACTGCCTGACTGGTAGGTGGTGCAAGAAAAGGCCTAGAGGCTGGGTTCACAAGTCCGGTGTCTGTGGGGAATAATTGAATACCTGTGCATCTGTAATGGAACATTTCTGAACGTTGGTTGGTAAGCTGATTTTGAAAATACTTTTAATAAAAACTTTCAAGTTTTTTTATACTTTGGTGTAGTGTGCCCTTTAATGCTTGGAGGGCCCCCCTACACATGGTGCAATCAGTGAAGAGCTCCACCCATAAGGCTTCGGCCCTTAATTTTCTAACATCACCTCCTCCATTATGTTAGCTTTTAAATCCTGTCTACCAAACAGACATATCCTCCTCCTTTTCTATTGCCCCTGTCCCTCTGAAACAAAAGTATAACCACTGATATTAACTGTCCAGTCATGCGAATCGTTCAGCCAGTGTTTCAGCATTTTGCCAAAATGGTATTTACTATACACACGGGCCTATTTTAATAGGTGGTTCACTTTTAAGTTAACTTTAGTATGTTATTGAATGGAAATTCTAAGCAAATTTTCAATTGGTCTTCATTATATATTTTATAGTTTTTTAAATTATGTCCTTTTATTCTGACTCTCCCCAGCTTTCAAATGGGGATCACTGCCATCATCTAAAAAAAAAACCAAAAACTCTGTAAGGCTATACATGTATAGTTATTGCTAGATTGCACTTTATGGACAGGACTTTTGTCAATCTAACTTACTATGTTACGTATTCACCTTTCTATTCAGGCCCTTTTCATATTCATACTACTCTTATTCATATTCCAGTCTCGTATTCAAATCAATGCATGGTTTTTTGGGAATATGAACCCCAGAACCCGATTGCTGAAAATGCAAACTGGAGAGCTGCTGACTAAAAAGCTAAATAACTCTAAAACCACAAATAAAATCTGAAGACCATTTGCAAATTGTCTCAGAATATAACCCTCTGCAATCATACTAAAAGTTTTTGTTTGTTATTTTTTAAAAGAAGACCTGTGGAATAAACTGAAGTTTGATGAGGTTATCAGTCCCCAAAGCTTGAGCAATTTTAAATAGGCCTCCCAGAGTAAATAGGGTGGAATCAGGATGCATAAAGTTCCCTGTCTTTCACTCGTGTTCCAGCAAGCACCTGATCTTGCAGTCTGTCAGATATTTGAGAAATTTCAGGTGAGGATGAGGAGAAACAAAACTATTGTCTGAATTACGTTGCACACAGGATGCCTAAAAAGTTCTACATGTATGCAATTTACAAGGGCTAAAAGTGAGTTTCACAAGAAGCTTGCATGTCCAGCGTGATTGCTCTGCTATAAAAGCACAAGCTCAAACATGAGCTTGGCAAAATGTCAGCCAGAAGCATGGTGTAAGCATAGAAGATGGCAATCGTGCAAGCATGGGCACATTCAGTCACCATCTAAAAATATATATAACCTTTGCCTCTTATAATTTTTTTCCTTAAATGAATAAAGCCTAATCTAACCTCCAGATGACGGCTTTTGCTTTCTCTACTGCAAATAGCAGAGTTTCTCAAAATCTTCACTCCATGACAAATCTAGAGATGTAAAAAACGATCCAGCTTTTTTCTGAGTGACTGTTTTTGTTTTACAAGTTATACAAGATACAGAGAAACAGAATATATATTAATCTGTAATGTGACTAACACCCCCGTGAGGCCCAGGTGCAGGCCATGCAGCCGCCCCCCACCTCCTCCAAAAACAATTTTCGCTTTGGATGCGCACACATGCGAACCCCCGGCGGGCCCTGAGGGGGTGCTAGCGCACCCCCGGTAGTTCCGCCTCTGCTAATACTTATATTAGTATATACTAATTTAGCTCGATATATTTATTATTATTATTACAAATAATTACTCTATTTTACAGTATTCATGAAAACCAAACTATTCAAGAGGTGAGGAGAGCCTAAGTAGTTATTTATGTGCAGGTCAGGAGAAACTCAACCTTTACCCGACCCTAACCCAAAATGATGCCACTGTAGGACCCACACCCCACTTCATCCTGCTTCGTATGCTAGGTCTGCATGCTCCTTATGTTCTAAGACATGGGATCCTCAGGAGTAGTCAGTCAGCCCTGCATATCCACCGCTGTAACCCTCATTCATGTATGTGTTGAAATAAAGCCTAATATTTTGCGCCGATGCCTACATATCGTGTCCTGGACTAGTGCCGAATGTGTTGAGAATACTGAGTGTCTTGCATTGAATACCGGCGTGAAGTGGCTGGCGTCTCACACAGGCTGTGGCCAGGAAGACACAGCAACACTGGGTGAGCTCCGATGCGAATCGCATCATTTTTTGTATAGCAACCTGCACATCACTACAGTCAATGGGGTAGATTTACTAAAGGGCGAAGTGGCTAACGCTAGCAACATTTCGCCAGAAATCACATCGCAGGGACAGCACTTATTTACTAACAGGTTTAGGCGACGATTCGCTAGCGAATGGGACCGTTGATAGCGTTTGTTTAACTCGATCGGTCGTTACTCTGCAAATTCAGTGAAGTGGGAATTTTTATGAACGTTGACTCTTTGGCTAAAGTTGACTTTGCCACCTCAGGCCAGACAAACTGCTAAAATGAGGTTATATCTTACTCAATCTTATGTCAGTGACATCATATCCTGTCTGCTGGAAATGCATTAAAGTTGTACAAACACTGGCGACTTGTCCTTCTTTAAGCAGCATTGCCTGAAAAAGTCCTAGCTATTACTTTTTTGGGTTAGCATTTTTCCCCAGACATTTGAGGGGCATGGGACATTCATTTTAGGGTGGGCTCATGCCTAGGGCATTAGAGGATCTCGTTTGTCTTTATTCATATTCCTTGAACATTTGTAATAAAAAGTGGCCACTTCAAGCATTCCCTAATAACAACATCCATTCAAATTGACCTAAGAGTAAGAGTACTAACGGAGTTTTGCTAGGCAGAAGCGATTGCTAAAATAATTTTGTTCAAATGCTATCACTGCCAAAGTAACGCTAGCAAAAAGTCACCATCGTTCGGCACCAAGGACGCAATTTTGCATTCTAGTGAATTAGCGTAGTGGTAACAAATTTTCGCCTGACAAAGTGGTGGGAAGTGTGTGAAGTGTTTGCTGCCGACAAGTTGCCCTTTAGTGAATCTGCCCCAATGTCTTTCGATGTCTTGAAAGAACCTGTTCTAACGCAATTTAGGTGCTGCATTATCCATTTAATTTTGTATCTATGTATAATCGATTTATTGTGAACATGTATAATGGACTTCATTGATATTTAAGGAAATACATATGCAATACAAGGCAGAAAGTTTGCCCAGATTTAGTAATTCATAGTAACCAATATGATATGAAACAGGTGGCCAAAAAATTATACCTGCTGCTTGATTGCTGGAGGTGGAAATGACTGAGATTATAAAATTAAAATGGTTCTACATTTCTATTACCTTTATACAATTTCCAATTCAATTTAAATTGAAGTAAAATTAGAACAGTACCTTGTGCAAGATAAAATTAATCCCTTTTGGAGCAAAAACATCTTTATTGGGATTATGGGGGGGCCTTATTTATCAAAATCCGACTTTTTCTGACTATTTTAATTAAAAAAGTCCAACCAAACTAGAATCCACGATTGGAGCGCATTTATTATGAACAAAAGCAAAAAACTAATTGTATGAGGTTTTTTCCCGAATAGCTAAATTTTTTTCAGGATTTTCCCCGAAAAGTCAGAAATAGTTGGATTTTCAGGCTAATTCCAGCGCAGACCACATAAAATTCCAAATAGGATAGGGACCTTTCCCATTGACTTCCTCGGTAGGTCTTAGATGCTGGATTTTCAGACTTTTTCCATCCTCAGAGTATAATACATCTTGAAGAATTTGTTTTTTTCCCACTACAAATTCAGATTTTATAGTTTTATATTATATAGTTTTTTGAGTTTTTGGCATTCAGACTTTAATAAATAACCCCCTAAATGTTTAAATTATTTTTTTAGTAGACTTAAAGCATGGAGTTCCAAATTATGGAAATACTACTTATCTGGAAAATCCCAGCTCCCGAGCATTCTGGATAACAGGTCCCATACCTGTATCTTAAGTAGGGAAAATGGGAGTATTTGATGAAATTTAACCCGTGTTGCTATTTTAATTTATAGATGGGGCCTTCATTGTCTAACTTACTTCTCACTACCAACAAGTGAGAATGGGTCAAGCTGAGCATAATAAATAAATAAATAAAATTGAACTTAGGGTAAGGGCACATGGGCAGATTCGTCACCAAAGCGACAAATCGCCTCTTCTTCGGGGCGACAATGTTCCCGAACTGCCTTCCCCTACCTTCCCACCAGCTATAATTAAAAATCGCCAGCGGGATGGCACACAAGGCGATTCATTTTCAGAAGCTGCCTAACGAGGAAACTTTGTGCGACTTCGGAAAACGAATCACAGCGAGTACCGGGGGGCAACTAATCTCCCCGAATCAATGGCATATGATGTGGGGCTGCAGGACATTTAGGGTCAGGGCACATGCTCAGATTCGGGGAGATTAGTCACCCGGCAACAAAATCTCCTCTTCTTCGGGGCGACTAATCTCCCTGAACGGTGGGATGGCACTTAGAGCACTTAATTTTCCGAAGTTTCCTGAGGCAACTTTGGACGACTTTGGAAAACCTCAGGAAACTTCGGAAAATTAAGTGCTCTGAGTGCCATCCCGCCGGCAATTTACATTCTAGCCGGCGGAAGGCAGTTCAGGGAGATTAGGGGCCCGAAGTAGAGGAGATTTGTCGATGGGTGACTAACCCCCCTGAATCTAAGCGTGTGCCCTGACCCTAAATGTCCTGCAGCCCCACATCATATGCCATTGATTTTATTTATGTTTGCTTCCAGTGTGTTAACAATGCACAGTAAATAGCTACTGATAAGAGGGGAAAAAAGTCCATGTGAATACATCCTGCTGAGGGTGGGAATATTTCAGGACAAGGGGTCAGTTTGCAGAGAACCAATGACAGTGCAGGCACAGGACTTTCCTGGCACTATATGAATCAGTCCTTTCAGTGGAGTAATAGCTCACGCCTTCCACGTGTGTAAAGTTTATCCGAGAAGCCAAAACAGCAGAAAAGAAGATGTCTGAAGCTGGCAGGAAAAACCCCAATTACAATAGTGTGACTATGAAAGTCTACAGAAAGTTTAAACATAAAGTAGCTCTGAAGAACAGCCTGGCAAAAGAAACACTCTCTGAGTTTTTCGCCACATGTTTACTGATAGTAAGTATCAGCTGCTTTCCTGTTTCTGTGCGTGTGACTGTGCTGATGTGGGAATATGACTGCCGCTATGTACTGCTTGGCTAAGGCTTTCATAGATTGTGAAGGCGAACTATACTTATCCACAATAAAGCTACTTTCATGAAATAGACCTGCTACTGACATGTAACTCATTTTGTTTCCTGCTTAATGCCAAAACTTGACTCTTAGTTTAGATTCAGAATTCAGTTTCCTGTTATCACAATATGCAGCATGATTAGTGCTTCTGCAAACTAAGTAAAGTTCCTCCACAAGGCATTTTCAGCCAAATATAGAGTTTTTAGGAATACAAACTGTATAAAAGGTTACAGCATGAACCTCTGTAGGCAGTGAATATAGCAACCTGATTTCTAATGCAGTAACTTTCTTACATATTACTTAGTTAATTAACCACAGCGGTATTAAAAGATATGAGAATATGAGTTATTATGCATTCTGAACATTTTATATATCGATGGTATTTCATACATTTACAGTGTTTGTAGTTTAGATTTGTTGGTGGTGGGGGAATATATCTTATACAATATTAACGCATGTTGAAATCCCAAGTGGTGTAACTCTTTTTTCTTTACAATGTTATAATTTCACCAAATATTCCCTGTTAATGTAGAAATAATCAGGCAGAAGCTGAGTACAGCACAGCATGTAGATCTGACAACTTCTGGCATTACAGTGGTTAAACTATAACATCCACCACCCACAACATCCTTGCAGCCCAGCCATGTCCGGAAGGCTGCAGGTTACCAATCGCTATAAGTAACCAGGTGAATTTCAGATGTTCTAAATAACTAGTGAATTCTCTATAAATATATCTATAATGTTGGTGTAAGACAGCTTCGTCGAATGTACCAAGTCCAAGCTGGTGAAGCACAGTTTATCTCAGAGGATAAGGCTAGGCTAAGACCACATGACATGGACGCGCCTGCGGAGAAAGGCAAGGGTCACCAAACAATTAGATCTTTCCCCTCCGATATACCCACCAAAAGCAGGTGAAATTGGGCTAATCTGGTTGTTAAGCCCTGGGGCCAAATGATCGAATTGCAATGCCGGGAATAGGCTCAGAGCGGACAAGGACTGCATCAACTAGCCAATACAGTCCTCGATCACACACAGAAGACTCAAACTTGTCAGATCAAGATCTGGTTGATTTTTGGCTGCATATCGGTCAGAGAGGCCCATCAGAGACACTGGCAGATAAGCTGCTGAATCAGTCTAAAGGACCCGAACTGACAGCTTAAATCTGTCCATGTATGTGTACCTGACTCCTTAGAAGTCCAGTTCTTGTTTTAGAGGAATCCCATTATTGTTGGATCAAGTGGTTATAATTTGAGCTTGGAAACTTAAGCTTTTTGCTTTATTAAGTGCATATAAGGGCAGAGACAGATGAGAAGATTCAGGGAGATTTAGTTGCCTGGCGACAATTTGCCTCTTCTTCGGGCGACTAATCTCCCCAAACTGCCTCCCCACCGGCTAGAATCTAAATCACCGGCAGCATGGCAGTCGGAGCAATTAGTTTTCTGAAGTTGCTTCACAAGAAAACTTCGGGCGACTTCAGAAAACAAACTATGCTGTGCTATCCCACCGTCTATATAGATTCTAGCCGACGGGAAGCCAGTTTGAGGAGATTAGTCGTCCGAAGAAGAGACAATTTGTCGCCGGACGACTAATCATCTCGTCTGTCTCTGCCCTAAGATGGTTTCTCTGCTCTCCAAGTCCTACCCACTCAGAAGCCATGTTCCAATATCTTGCACTGAAACAGGCTGTCTGTAAGTTTGGATATATGGCTCTGAACTAATTGGTTGTATTTGTGCTATAAAACCAGCAGTTCTAGATGCATAGTTGTCCACAGGGACATAAAGGAGTGATTTGCATGTCTCTGCCCATAATGCCTGATGGTGGCAGCTTTGACCTGTAATTATTATTTGACCAGACGTTTGATGTTAATATCATATGTCTTATTGCGCATAATTTATCTTTGCCAATGTCCAAAGTGCTCTGTCAACAATTTCTGCACCTATAACCCTGACCAGGGTTTAGTAGTTCAATTTTTTTCATGCTTTTGGCGTTATGTCGTACATTATGTTGTACATTATGTGTTGGACTTTTATACCAGCCCAAAGCAACCACAACCATTTAGCAGTAAAGATCTGTGCCCTCAAAGATGCCCCAGTAGCTCCCCATCTTCTTTTCTGTTGATTCACTGCACATGCTCTGTGCTGAGGGACCCACTCACAGTACACATAGAATATATACAGTACACATAGAATATAAATGTCACAATATAAGGCTGATTAGTAATTAATACAGATGATTACTATATGGCAGCACAGAAACCAGTGAAACTAGTGCCAGAATTCAATTATCTGCCCTTTAGCATAAGTTTCTATTACAGGCCAACCTCATTTAATTTGAGACAACCCCTAAGCTTAGCTTCTCAACAGCTGCTCAGAGCCCACTGAGCATGTGAGTGTCGCAGACACTTTCCAAGATGGTGACCTCCTGTGACAAGTTTGAAGACATGGATTATTGCTGCTATTGAGAAGCTGAAACTTTAGGCTGGTGCAATAAATTCAGTGTATAAAAGATGGGATTTTTAGCTGTATTCATTTGTAGTGTTTAATTCTCCTTTAACACTCATGAGGTTTCATTAATACTTAAAGTTCTAGCCAGTCGTGGGGCTGGGGATCCAGCCAGTTATTTTTGATTGTGAGCTATTTTGAGCAGACCTTCGGATCCCATCTTTATTCTGTAACCCTAGTTTGTTAAAGGAACAGTAATACCAAAAAATAAGTGTAAATTTATATAAACTATAGTTGTGTTTCTGAAGCCAGTTTTGCCAGTGCAGAGCAACATTACATTATAATGTGATTCCTTTAAAACGCTTTATTTTTTTTAGTGTTACTGTTCCTTTAAGTGCTCTTGCATGCATTGCTTAAAGTACCATATCCTTTGTAGTATATGCTGAGTGTGGGTTATTAGCATTTTTTAACATTTTTAACTGAACAGTTTTTTGGTATGTGATTTCTCTGAATTATTCTCTGAAAGTTTTTTTTATTAAGGTTTTGTTTCTCCTTTAATGGGGAGTAGCATTTCAGTTGGAGATCACCTCTTGGTTTAAATCCCAATTATTCCAAATTTTATTAAAGTGTTCAGTATTGTTACATAAAGCTATCAGAAAATCCATCTGTCTGGTGTATCGAATTTGGTTAAAAAGTTCCTGTTTGGTTTTTATTATTTGTAGTTTTTGATTCAGCAGCTCTCCTGCATTGATCTGAATAAGAGATTAGAATATGAATAGGACAGGGCCTGATCACAAAGGTGAGTAATAAAAAGCAGCAATAATACTTTTGAAAAACTTAGAGCATTTGTTTTTATATGGGGTCAGTGACCCCCCCCCCCCCCCATTTGAAAGCGTTAAAGAGTCACAAAAACAAAGCAAATAATTCAAAAACTATAATAAAAAAAAAAAGATAAAATGAAGGCCAATTGAAAAGTTGCTTAGAATTAACCATGCAATGCTAAAGTTAACAGTAAACCACTCCTTTAAGAGGACAAAAACATGACATAATTCTTAGGGGCTTATTTATTAAACCTTGCATTTTTCTGTTTGAGTTTTTAAAGGGGAAAAATTAGAATTTTAAGAGGAAAAAAGTCGGGGTTTTTTAGATTTATTATGCTCTGAAGCTGCTAAAAATCTGAATCCAAAAATACTCCCTTTAAAGGACAACAAACCCTTGAAAAAAAAAAACACCCCTACCCTACATAGGCCCCCCCCCCAGCCTAGCTGCCTCCCTGGGCAAATGGCCCTAACTCTTTACTTGCCCCTCTGTGCAGATTTTGTCCAGCGAAGTTAATGGGCACCTTCTTCAGCCGCATGTGCAGTTGTTGCGAAACAGAAACTGCACGGAAGTGTAAGTAAAGAGTATTTTTGGTTTCAGATTTTCAGCAGCTTCGGAGCATAATAAATCTTGAAAAGTCGAGTTTTAGTAAATACCCCCTTTATGTATGCTCATAAAATATAGTTTTGTGCAATCTGCTTCCTATATTATTTATTAATATATATATTTGTGCTAAATCACAGTTGTAACATTTTTATAGTACAATACAATAAGCCAGGGCCGATGACTACTGAAAATCATCTGAAAAAAGACTTAGCAGGTGAAGTTAAAGTAGGATAACAATGATAAATCAAGCAGAAATTCACACCCATTTGTGAAGCAAAAATAAATATACATACACACCTTGAGACAATTCTAGGAACCTATGAAGTGTTATGCATTGATTCTCAAACTACAGGTATTGAATCTGTTATCTGGAAACCAGTTATTTTTACAAGAAGGCCATCTCCCATAGACTCAATTTTAATCAAAGATTGAAAAAATAAATACTTTTACTGTAATAATAAAACAGTACCTTGTACTTGACCCCAACTAAGATGTAATTAAACAATCATATTGGGTTTAATTCATGTTTAAATTAATAAGGACCCCTTATCCGAAAAACCCAGTCCCAAACATTCTGGATAACGGTCCAATAACTGTATACTAATAGTGCTTGGAGCTGAAATACCCCAGTATGACTTTCACCTAATGCGCTTTAATTTTTTTAAGTTGTTTACTAAAATAAAGCCATAAATCGTTCCTTTAACCCATCGGCAAAATTTGTTTGGAGATGAAAAGCTTAGTTTTCTCTGTGTCTACAATATGCAATTTACATAAGGGTACATTACATATATACTCGAGTATAAGCCGACCAGAGTATAAGCCGAGGTACCTAATTTTACCTACAAAAACTGGAAAACTTGACTCGAGTATAAGCCTGGGGTGAGAAATGCATTTTAGGACATATTGAGCAGAACACACGCTTCTGATCCCGACTGTGTGCAGGTGCCAGCGAACTACAAGCCAGTGAACTGAGCACAGTGGGGGCTGAAGCTGAAGGAGGGCTGGAGAGACTGAGGTTGAACATAGTTGTGTGGCCAGATCAGACGTGATAGGAAAGTTGCAGCAAGTTCTACGCCGCACACACTCACCTCCACGGTCTGTCCCAGCTCCAGATCAAATCACCACACACACACACAGCATGCAGCCAGATGGAGAAAAGATCCCAGGGAAGGGCTAAGGGATTCCTTGTCGCTTCCCTTGTCCCATCCATCCCCAGAACCGACTCCTCTCCCCGCTCAGAAACATAGACACCTCCAGCGTCACACACACAAGCCGGGAGGCGCTACCTGATGAGGCACTGAAGCACTTCCGCCAGGATACGCATGAGAGAGAGTACGCAGGAGCTCCTGAAGCACAGCCTGTTTTGCAGCTTTTCGCGTACTGTCTCGAGTATAAGCAGAGGTAGAGTTTTTCAGCACATTTTGGGTGCTGAAAAACTCGGCTTATACTCTAGTATATACTGTAAGCACTTACAGGATTTTTAGTAAAAACACTCTAAGTTGCTTCCGGCATGGGTGATGAAACATCTAAAAATTTAAGTGAATAGGAATTGCATCTGGTTTACTTGAATAACTGTGCAATATTGTCTTTTCAATGGATTGCAAACCGTTTTCTCATGTGTTCACATATGTGAATGTGAAATAAACTGAATATAACCAATACTTCTAAGTTGGGGGTCTTCTTTTTTTAAAACGAAGGGCACATGTGTTTTTTGTTCTCATAATAAGTTGATGGCTTGTTGGCCAAACATATCTTAACAGTGTTGCTCACTATATCACATGGTATTTAAAGGTCAGAATAGTACAAAACTGTGGATTATGTTAATATCAAAGTACATTTATCATCATTATGATTAGCGTTTATTTTAAAGACTACATACTTAAATACACCATATATTTTTATTATATATCTGCTTGTCCTCAGTCATGGTGTTTATGGTATCAAATTACTTTAAAAGATTTTAATCAATGCACTATATTGAAAGACACATATTATTTAGTTGTTTTTTACTGTTGTTCATTATATTGCTTCCCCTCAAGGGCGACATTTCATGGTTTGCTAAGGAAAAATGAGAGAATTATAGAGCAATATATATTGCTAATATCTAAATCATATTTACTCAGTTCTGTGATCAATAGAATATAAAAATGCTTCCCTGTAGTAAAAATAAAGAGGTCAGTTCACTTGAGATTTATGAAATGCGAAGGTTCACCAAAACCAGGAGATGCTTCCCAGACTATTGAATACATGCCTTTCCCAATGATTAATGAATCATTAGGGTTGCTTACTGGACACATTCATTGCTACTGAGTGTTCATGTCAGTGAGAATTAACATATAACCAGGCTCCTGAGAACTTAAATGAAATTAATGACTTTCAAGGATTTCTTACCTGAGCATCATGCAACTGTACCATAGGCATATCATCTAAACTGTTGTCTTCTTCTCTTACAGATTCTTGGCTGTGGTTGTGTTGCAACCTCTGTTCTTAGCAATAGATCATCAGATGCCTACCTCACAAATAACCTGGGCTTTGCAATGGCAGTGACTATAGCAGTGTATGTCGCTGGAGGGGTATCAGGTAAGTAATTCATGTTAAAAGGGTTATTAAAACTCTCAATCTGTGTATTATTTCCAACTAAAATAAAATGGAACTCTATAAAGCTGCTTAACTTCAGGTGGTCAAATAATAATGAAAATGAATTTACTAACATTACTTTTACATTTCCCTGTAAAGTGCTTAGTAGACGGATATGCCTATGTTGTCATGGTTTTTGCTATCTTTTTGCTTAGGTTTTCAGAGTTGTTCCTTGCCATGAATAGTTTGATTTACAGGTCTATTCCCATTCTCATGCCCACAGTGACGGTACACCAGCTTCTTGGCAGTGGATCAATGATGCTATAGTGACTCTTTAATAGTAGTAAAAATAGAAATCAAGATCACATCTAATCTGAGATTTTAATGTTTACAGTTCCATCATAATAATCCCCCCCCCCCATGCACAAACAGGGGTCCATACAGGGAGTTTGCTTGGATGGGAGCAGACTGGCCCACATTAACTCAACTGAAGACCCGTGGAATTAATTGGATTTCCAACTGTGAGCCAAGCCTCTTCCTGCCATCATTAACTCACTAATGCTCTTTTGGCTGAATGGAAGCATATGTCACCAACAATGTTCTATAATCTATTGGGAAGCCCCAATAGAAGAGCAGAGGCAATTATAGCAGAAAATAAAGTACTAATGTCATATTAATATCCCCAGTTTATGAATGATATGTTCAATGGCCATGTGTCTAGATACTTTTGACCATATAGTGTAGCCTTTTGAATTGCAGGGTTTCTATTTTAATATGCAGATAATGGGCTTCTGATCTGGTCTAGGACTTGCTTTTCTGTACAGCTTTTTTGTGTATAATAATTTGTGTAAGTTTATGGCCAGCTAAAAACCTTTACGTATCAGGTCATATTCAATGTGATGACAAAAATGTATCATCTAATACAGTTCCAAATTTACCCATAGACTTCTACTGAGTTTTCATGAGATATACAGTGAGAGAATTTCCCTAATCAAAAAGAATATGTCCCGTTATTTGAAGCATACATATTGACTCCCTCAAATAAGTTGAGAATGCAAGAGATAGGGTTTTTATGAAAGTATATATGTACTAGCGCCTAAAATCTTGGGCAGCTGAAACCCTTGTGATTGTATGTGTCTCACATAGCTTGCTGGTACATTTATATTACAAGTGCCAACTTCCCATCTCAGTTGGCTCCCTTTAAGGTCAGTGTGGCTACATTTTGTAGTGGATTTGAGAGAGATCTCCCAACAGTGTTTGAATGTACCAGCAAATCTTTTACCACATTAACTTATTCGTACAGTGGATGAATGCACGTGTATGTCAGTTGTATTGTATATTCTGATTAGGTAGGCAAAGCAGTAACACAAACAATGATTTTTGTAGTTCCTCTATAGTACTTTAGCTGTAAAATGTCACTGATGTGTTGGTCCATTACCTTATATCACAGTCCAAAATGCCAACAAAATCATTGGGGTTAGATACATTCACAGAACAGAGAGACTTGCATGCAAAGGAATCATCCAGTTCACAACCAATAGGTTTTGTGAGTTTTAGACAGCTGAAATAATAGTTTAAGTAATTTGTCAAGCATATAATAATTTTGAAGGATGGTCTTTAATAACAAAAAGCAGATCAATAATGGTCAGAATTTCAATGCATTTATGAATGGAAAAGGTCAGGGTTTAGAACCTCAATACCACTTAGCTGAGCCTATTGGATTTGCAATTACATGAAAGCACTCAGGTAGGCAACAACCTGTCTAATACTAGTAATTCATAATTTGAACTAGGCAATAAGGAATAGCTTTAAGAACGGGTGCCAAAAGCAGAAGGATGAATACCATCCCCTTATAAGGTAACACTGCATTCTGTTATTTAATCATTTATAATAGTGATGGAAAAGGGGTTTTCAATGATGGCCCAGAGTATAAAAATTGATAATAAAAGGCAATCAGTACTAATGTAGAGAGTGATCAGATAGACTTAAATTGGACCCTGCTTCAGAGGTGTTTGAATTTGGTCATGTGAACCTGCTAAAGAACTATATGCAGTTGCTTTCCCCCTCAAGGTAACCTAGCCTATTCCCTTAAGATCAGCATTATATGTAGAAGACTGATCCACAGATTTCATGAACAATATTCCCTCTCCCATTCAATACAAATATTTTTAACATTTCACATGCTAGCTGCAAAATTAATTATATATAGGGGTGACAGTTGCTTATATGGTATAAACATTCCTAATACATTCCTTTAATTTAGGGTAGATAATTGGCCATTGTACTTTGAATCTTGCCTGAAGCAGCCACTCATTAAGCACAGTCAAAGAAGCAGATATTTGGTAACCTATGAGTCGTACTAAAATCAGGGTAACCTGGATGCAGGATACCCTTGCTTCCTGTTCAGCTGTTGGTTGCCTGTTGAAATCATTATGTGTCCCCGGTGTGAGGACAGGTCTTACTTGTATACCTGCCAAGTGGGAGTGGCTACCAAAGGGAAAGGTACCTTGGGGCAGGTATCGCTAACTGTGTTAATCTACATTTATCCACCCGGAGTAGAGAGTGGGACTGTATCATTGAAAGACTCCAAACCTGCCAAGGTCATGTAGAAATCAATGACAGAAGTCCCATTTACATTCGGAAGATATCATGATCTGCACTGGATTTCGTACAATAATTTGAAAAAAATTGTGTTTTTTGGGCGATAATCTGAAAAATTTTATCAAGTCTTTGCCCGCACCAGATTTTATTTTAGTAAATTTATTGATAAATACTGTAAAAATGTGAGAAACATTTGGATTCTAGTAAATAACTCCCATATTGACATTTTGAATCTTAAAATCGGCGGCGATCCTTGGCTTTTCACCGCCTGAGGCGGCCTCCCTTTGCCACCTCCAAACCTGATCATGGTGCTTACCTTTTCAGCACCGGAGGGGGTCGGGGGCAGTGCGCCTCGCTAATTGCACTCTCTGCACTAGAAGAGCCGAATTTCTGTGTTGAAAACTGGAAATTCGGCACTTAGTTACATTTATTCCCGCCCCTGGCAACCGGGGGGGCGTGCCGCCTGAGGCGAGTGGCTCAACGAGCCTCATTGGTGGAGCGCCCCTGTTTAAAATGTAACATTTAAATGGTTTTCTATTCAGGTGCTTTCAGGCTCTTATAAAAGTGATTGTTTTCTCAAAGATTTGTTTAATAAACCAACGGATATACAATGAAAGCCATAACTGGACTATATGCAAATTAAATACAGTGTATGCATAATTAGAAATGCTGCATAAAATGAAATACTATAATAGCACCTGAAATGCATAGGAACTAAGTGCTACAAAAACAGTTATAACTAATATGGTCCATACAGCTTACCATCAAGTATAAGGAAATTGAAAGAAAAAAAAAGGAATTTTTTGCTATAGAGCTCTGTAGAAAATGTAAATTCTGTATTTTGGGAGCTTTTTGAATAATAGGCTTTTGGTTAAATGTTCCCATACCTGGTCATTTTATTTATAAAATATGTGCACTGCAATGTTGTCACAAAACATAACCTTTGAGCCAAGCAAGAGCTACAAATGGCCTTGATGCTTTTAGTTCATGTTTGCTAGACTAGAGGTTTCAATTCCATTGAGCAAGTAAATATAGATAACGGGGCATGAGGAGGGAAAGCCTTATATTTTTGAAAAATAAATGAACACAGGATCTGATGCATAACCTGTAGATTTTTTTGTAGCTAGCTCGAATATGAAAAAGCATTTCTATTGTGCACAGACAATTAACCCTTTCCATGCATCAGATCATAGGATCTACGGCTCTGACACAGGAGTTCCAGCGTGTTCATGCCATAGATAATTTGTTTTTGGGTTACTTCTGTTGGATACCAATAACATACTAATTGCTCTGTTTTTCATGCCCATACACATAGCTCACGAGACTGGATTAGTTAAGAACGAAATTAGTGGGTTTTGCCTATGTGGTTCCTATTTACATGTACTTAATTAAAAACGTCTCTAAAAATATTTGGTTTTGACTGTGTAACCCTTGATTATACAAGTCTCAGTCACAGGAAAGGCAGAACTACACCAGGAGCTGCTGAGGGTACAAATCTTAGCCCTTGACTGTTTGAGGTTAACCATCTGCTGGAGATCTAGCCAAGCAAATTAGATGATTTGAAAACACTGGAACAACGGTATTTCATGCTAAAATGTTTGGAGCTTAATAGCTGGGTTATAAGACTCATTCCACTTAAAATAATATCTGGATGCTTTGGGTTAGTTTAGGAATAATAATGCAATGACAGGTTGTCTATTAATGTCAACAAATTGTTAGCGTGATTCATATGCTCAAGTTTACATTAAAAAAAAAAGAAACCTAAACTAGCCAAAGCATTTATTAAGAACCCCGGCATAAACATAAATCTTTTTATTCTATAAAAGAATAAAGCTGCTACACAAATTCCAATGCTAAGGACAGTGCAAATGCAGCGATTGCACCCCATCTGCCATTGAATTGGCACTAATTACTTCCCAACTTGCATTGAGATATTCCATACTATACATGGTGCATCAGACCTGTTCTAGTAAAGCATTTTGTATCAGGAGAGCTTGCTTATGTCTAGCAACTCTTTCCAGTTAACCCAAGGTACACAAGGTCAGATATGCAAGTTTGATCCAGTGACTGAATGTACAGCTCACTGGTTAATTTATATACAAAAGCTTGTCCAACACATAACTATGCTCCTGTATTACATTCCTCGCAACTGTCCTGTTTTCTGCGGTATAGTCCTTATTTTGATAGCTCAGCCTGCAGTTCTGGATTTCTTACTGAAATGTCACGAGTTTGTCTTTAATCTCCTGCACTGACGCCAAAAAAAAGAAAGAGTTTCTGAAACTATATTAAAATAAAGTTTGGAATACTCAGCACCTGCACTTAGAAACATTTGTAACAAATTAAGATACGCAAACAGTTAAGACAGGTTATATATAGACTTAAAAGTTTGAACTTGATGGACGTGTGTCTTTTTCAACCAAGCTTACTATGTAACTATGTTAAATGGCAATTTCACCTTAATTAGCAAAACTGTTAACACATAAAACTCCCAAAAATGTGTTCAAATCTTCATAACCTGCCTAATTTTATAAAATGGACAAGTTAATTAGGGGGTGTGGCCATAAAATGGGCATGGTAAAAAAAAATGTATATTCTGGTCCCTCTTTACATTTTTCAAATGTTGGAAGGTATGCTGTAAGTCAATTAAAAAGAATTCTGACAATTTTAAATGTATCAAGTATTACAATGAATTTAATTATTATCCAAAACAGTTTAAATACATAACACAATTTATCCTGGGTCTCCTGCCTGTGATACTTTTCTTTGCTACAGTGTATCCTTGGAACGTATTAGAATAGTTGAATAACATCTTCATAAATTGATACTTTTTCAATTTGATGCAATATAAGTGGCTTAATATCCTACGGAGTTCTTACGTGTTTGCCCTAGTTGAGCGCATGATTACATAGGAGGGGGCTTACATGTGACTTTTTTCCTACCTATCCTTCGACTGAAATAGCAGCTGAGTGTCATGTTTTGCCCTTTGGCACCAGATAGCACAATTCCACTGTGAGAGCAGTCCTACAAGTTCAGACTATAAAAAAGTTTTTCCTCACTGTAAAATTAACAGATACACAAAGACTACAGACTATCATCAGTAATTTATAATATTTTCCACTCCTCCTAACTAATTCTCCTAAGAATTGGCTGAACTGGACGTGCCGACACCTCCAATTGTTATACTACAACCACTGAGAAACTCCAGGAGGAGTGAAATTGTTGCACAGTCCAGATTATGTTGTGAAAAAAGTGTTTTTCATAAGTGTAAGTTCTTAATAGAATGCCAACTAAAGTGTGTCTCAATTATACTGTTAGGGGCACATTAACAAAGCTCGAGTGAAGGATTCGAATTAAAAAAACTTCGAATTTCGAAGTGTTTTTTTGGCTACTTCGACCATCGAATGGGCTACTTCGACCTTCGACTACTACTTCGACTTCGAATCGAACGATTCGAACTAAAAATCGTTCGACTATTCGACCATTCGATAATCAAAGTACTGTCTCTTTAAAGGGATACTGTCATAGGAAAAAACATTTTTTTCAAAATGAATCGGTTAATAGTGCCGCTCCAGCCGAATTTTGCGCTGAAATCCATTTCTCAAAAGAGCAAACAGATTTTTTTATATTCAATTTTGAAATCTGACATGGGGCTAGACATATTGTCAATTTCCCAGCTCCCCCAAGTCATGTGACTTGTGCTCTTATAAAATTCAATCACTCTTTACTGCTGTACTGCAAGTTGGAGTGATATCACCCCCTTCTTTCCCCCCCCAATCAGCCAAACAAAAGAACAATGGGAAGGTAACCAGATAACAGCTCCCGAACACAAGATAAAAGCTGCCTGGTAGATCTAAGAACAAAACTCAATAGTAAAAACCCATGTCCCACTGAGACACATTCAGTTACATTGAGAAGGAAAAACAGCAGCCTGCCAGAAAGCATTTCTCTCCTAAAGGGCAGGCACAAGTCACATGACCAGGGGCAACTGGGAAATTTACAAAATGTCTAGCCCCATGTCAGATTTCAAAATTGAATATAAAAAAATCTGTTTGCTCTTTTGAGAAATGGATTTCAGTGCAGAATTGTACTGGAGTAGCACTATTAACTGGTGCGTTTTGAAAAAAACATGTTTTCCGATGACAGGATCCCTTTAAGAAAAACTTCGACCCCCTACTTCGGCAGCTAAAAGCTACCGAAGTCAATGTTAGCCTATGGGGAAGGTCCCCATAGGCTTGCCAGCGTTTTTTTGATCGAAGGATATTCCTTCGATCGTTGGATTAAAATCCTTCGAATCGTTCGATTCGAAGGATTTAATCGTTCGATCGAACGAATAATCCTTCGATCGTAGGATTAGCGCTAAATCGTTCGACTTCGATATTCGAAGTCGAACGATTTTAGTTCCTAGTCGAATATCGAGGGTTAATTAACCCTCGATATTCGACCCTTAGTAAATCTGCCCCTATGTAAGGACAAGTTTTGCTTATCACGTGAAACACAAAACTCATAGCTGAATCTCACACAGCAGACAATTCAGTGTTAGAAAATGAATAGTGAACCCAGAGAATGTTTCCATTAAGAGGATATAGAAACCAATTCAAACTTAACTTTTATTCACTTAGATTAGAAATTATAGTCAGAGAAAAAGATGAAATCAAAACCAATTATAATTTTGATATCTTATGATTCAAGTCATATAGTTTCTTTGGGATAGGCTCTATTCATATTGTATAAAGGTACATACAGTATGTATTGCCTTAAGGAACTATCAATATCCCCTTAGAAAATCTTGGATCATATATCAGACCTACCGACCCGGGGGAGGTGATTATAAGAAACTGGGTAAATATAGGTTAGGTTGACACCTCAGTCATGCTAAGTGTATAAGAAGTGATTCGGAAGTGTACAATGTTTATAACACGCGCTCATCACTATGTCCTCTCAGAGACATCAAATTTGATTTTGGCGTAATCCCTATCACTGTTTCTTATCAAGTCGCCACCCTCTCTGTCCCAGAATAGCCTCTGAATTATTCAGTTCCTTGTTTTGTATTTCTTACCCTCTCACTCCATTGATTGTAATAGGTAGTAATGAATCTTATATTTTCTGTATTACTATTGGCATCTTTCGGTTGTGTCTAGGAGTTCTACAGGTTGTTCCAGCCTTTCTTAATACTCCAGGTTCTACAGGTTGTTCCAACCTTTAATATTGTTGACATTTCTGCTCTTTGTCTGAAAATATCATAATCAGAGCAGTTTCTTGCTTTTTTATCATTGGGTATATGAGTGTAAGGAGGCAAAATGGGAATTATTAAATAGTTAATGTATAGTGCTTCCTAAGCTGAACTGCGAAAGTTGTTGGTACTAAAAAAGAATAAAAGAAAACAGGTAAAGTAAAAAGGGCGGCAATTCTGGCAGTGATAGATATCAGTTTGTAACTGTCCATTTTCATCTTTCTAGATAGTTTGTTCTTCATAGTTATATCTTTCATAGTTATATCTAGAAAGTCTACCTTTTGGTGACTATATGTATAGGTAAGTTTCAAATTATCATCATTTAGGTGATTAAAACAGTCCTGTAGAGTCTCAACAGAACCCTCCCATACAATAGGCCATCGATATAGCGTAACCAACAAACTTATAGAGCAGGTTCATTGATCTGTGTTCAGCCGTATCTAGTTACTGTTATGGTATTACTTTTTGCATCTTTAGGGGTTATACTTTTTGATCAAACTATATACAGTAATTATCTGTTCTTCCATCACCCACAAAATAATTGATTGGACTAATAAATCTCAGAGATCACAGCAATTTTGTAGCGTTTGTTGAAAAAAAAACACACAGATCAATGACCTTATTCAACAGATATACAATATGGGTTAAATAATCAGCCTAGGCATGTGGGTGTCATAATATGCATGCCCGGCATATTTGCTACAATGCAATTTAGCAATCCAGATATTGCCTTAGTGTCTGACCATTTATTTCCTAAAATAAATACTTTTATAAATGTTAATGTGTAACATTGTATTAAAAAGTGCCACTTTCTTAGAATAATCCAAGTTGATTTTATTGCTTCTTCCTTATCAGGTGGCCATATAAACCCGGCAGTTTCCTTTGCCATGTGTTTAACAGGAAGACTAAAGTGGGCTAAGTTTCCTTTCTATGTAAGTGCACAGTTTTTAGGTGCAATGGCTGGATCTGCAGCAATTTTTGGCATCTATTATGGTGAGTAGTGTTTTCATATGACAATTATTTTAGGATATGTTTGGCCGCATGAGTAACTAAATAATTTGAGTGATCCATAAACCATTGTCTGCATCTTTTTCTGCTCACATTTTCTTCAGTACTATGTCATCTTTGTGGTCAAGGCAGATCAAGCTTAAGTTCCAACAGTTAATATAGTTTTTGCTTAATATAATATTCCAGCAGGATTTTCTCAGGATTTTAGGGGCATATTTATATATAAAAGGGTGCACTCTCATTTTACCCCTTTGATAAGTACAGTATGTCCTATAAAATCCATACATGTGAACAAGGAGCAGTGGAATTTCCCTTCACTTTCACTTTTTTGTACTACTTCAATCATGCAGAAAACCAGCTCAAAATTCATGACCCTGGAAATCTCTTCTTGTAAAAGTGTTGTACTTGTTATATAAAAAAAAGTCATTCTTGATTGTTGTCATATTTTTCAGATGCACTATATAATTACACAGGAGGGATCCTTACAGTTGATGGTCCAAATGCCACTGCATACATTTTTGCAACATATCCACAACCCTATCTGTCTATTTTGGGTGGTTTTGCAGATCAGGTGAGTAAAAGATTGCCAGAAAAAACAGCCACAAATAACACTGGATACTGTATATTGTACTAAGGAAATTGAAGGATGGGTGCTGTGATTTGGCTGATGTCAAGAACTTGGCTCCCCAAGGAAGATACTCATGTTTAATTAATTGGTTAGTACTAAGGCACTGCCTAGTTAGTGTGCATCCACTTATACTATCTTGTTTAGGTGAGCTTTCAGGATAAGGACATTTCTGTTTTAGATAGACAGACAGATAGAGGTCTTTTTTGATTGACTGTTTCCCCTCCTCTAGATAAGTGTGGGTGCTCTCTCTGAAATGCAAAATTTTAATTCAAGTGATGCTTTAGCAACTAAGCAGCTCTGAAAATCAGGCTATATTTGCATATCTTACAGGTGATGTCTACTGCTCTCCTACTCATTGGAGTATTTGCAATATTTGACAACAAGAATTTGGGAACGCCTAAGGGGCTAGAACCAATTGCGGTTGGGCTTCTCATTCTGCTTTTAGGATTGTCACTTGGAATGAATTCTGGATGTGCAATGAATCCTGCAAGAGATTTGGGACCAAGGATTTTCACTGCTATGGCTGGATGGGGCATGGATGTATTCACGTAGGTCTTTTTGAACAATTATGAAATAAGTTGTAGAAATAGCACATTTTTTATTATTGTAATTAACCATTGCTGATTATATCTACAAAGGTTTTTATACATCCAGGTCATGGCAAACCAAAGTGGGGTAGTAAGGAATTCTGTAGTAAAATATAAAAAGGATCCAAACACTGCTACTCCACTACACTAAATCTTTCCTTGACTATAAATCCCAGCATAGTTTCGTACATTAACAAGGGTAAAACAGTCTGGAAGCTGTAGTCCTGCAAAATCAGGGTTGTGTTTTATAGCAGTAGTAGTAACATAAATCCTTTATTCAGTTCCAGGACCATTAGCAAAATAATTTTCTAATCCCACCTGATCTGGGTTAATTTAACTTCCTGCAACTGTATAGTAAAATGAAGCCACAATTATACAATAAACTCTGTATGTAAAACAACAACAAGATCATTTTGGTGACCATTTAGACAACTAGGGGGTGGATGCCAGTATTATAAATGGGACAGTGATTTGAGGATAGCAAACTGCACCGTAAAGAAGACAATTGTTTGAAAGATGCTATTAATAGAAAGTTGCAAAGCTCAATCTCAAAAAAGAAGGTTGGGGCTTATGACACAACCCATTGGCCACATACAATGCTATTCTAATAGTTTTACCCCAGCAGTTTAACACCAATTTAGCCCTTCAGTCATTTAACTTAAATAGGTACCACCTGCCTCAATGAGCTTCATGGCAACATGATGATTGGATTATGGTAATTTTATAACCATATACACCTGCCCCAATTAGCTTTCTAGCACCATGGTAATTGAATTATTACATTGCCCCCAAAGAGAATTACCACTGCTAGCTACTGTTGATAATTCCTAGATATGATGACAAATTGCTCCATTGAAGAAGAGTTCTGAAAACTAGTTTTTGTTGGAATCTTGAACTGAATCCTGGATTCTGCACTCCTGGGACACCTACCTCTACATTCACATTTTTTGTACCCTTTTAATAATTAATAATAGCTTGTTGTTACACCTACTTTACCCCAAAGCTCAGCATAGATGAGAGGGCTGGTGGGTCTACAGTCTGGAGCATCAAAATGTTTTTGCAGCTGTAAGCAGAGACCCCTACCCATTAACTTCTGGCTGCTGCTCCAGACAGTACATAGGAGCATCTACTTTTTAGAACTACTTTTGTTTATATATTGATTATATACACAAAGCATTCCCACGCAGCTTAAATTGGGGGGGGGGGGGAGAGAGAATGAATACAACATCCATTTCAGTTAATTCAGCACGGAACTTTGTCTATCTTTCACCTCCAATGATATCAGATGCATAAAAAAGCACCATGTGGATGCACCCTTATAACATGTGGTTGACCAGTATATTTCTCTATGCATACTGGGCAGCAGCCATGGCAAGGATGTGATAGGCTGGAGCACTGCTGCAAACATTGCCTTCAACCAGAGCCTTACAACACCCATAGGGGCAAATTCACTAAAGGGAGAAATGGCTAACGCTGGCTCAATTTCTCTCTGGTGAAAGAGTGTTACTACGCGGAGTGCAATGGAGTAGATAGGACTTACTTGAAATTTTGTTGAAAATTCCCAAAAACTGCTGGCGTCTTTTCCTTTTTACAGGGTAATAGGCTGAAAAAGATCAAAAACATTTTCTTGGGGTACCCACCTTCCCCCCCTACATTTGATAACATTTGGCACCTAAACTATATTTTGGGCACATGTGTAGGGCATTGTAACAATTTTATTAAGGTTCCCTGGCCTTGTGTGGTGTAATGTATTTGCTGCACCATATACGGGCATTGTACTTTAACTGCACGCAGTATGCAGATTAGCCAATGCTAGTATAACTTTGAACTGCTGATCACATTTTCACTAGCGTAAATTCGCAAGCGTTCGGTACCCTGTGTGCAACTTTGGATCTTTGTGAATTAGTGTTGTCCAGGCGGATTTACGCCTGGTGAAGTGTTGCGATGTGCGCAAAGCCAGCGCTGGCGAATTTTCGTAGGTAAGTAAATTTGCCCCACAGAATGAGTATGCCCTAATTCAGAAGCAGCAGCTTTTGAACTCTGCTGGGGATATAAAAATTCTTACTTTTTTTAATAAAGAGAACTACATGCCGTCAATTTTTCAGTAGCTTTACTTCTGTTTAATGGAAAAAATGCACCTCCATAATGCTTTTTTTGTATGTTTTTATTGCACAGATATGGAAATAACTGGTGGTGGGTTCCTGTCGTGGGGCCTATGGTTGGAGCAGCCATTGGTGCCTTCATTTATGTGCTCTGTATAGAAGCTCATTGCAGTGATTACATCATAGAAGATGCCCATAATAGCCTGGAAGTAGATCATTATGAAAAACAGGAATTTACCAACATGGCGTGATATGCCCACTTGGACTAATCTAACCCTTTGTTTGGACTTGGGAGTCAAATACTGCCTTGTGGTGTTACCACAACCACCTACCAATATAAGCTCATCTAAGGAATACAACATTTTACTGTGATGAAGCACATATAACAGCCACAATATTACCAGCTCACTTTGAAAAGGAAAATGTTCGCTTTTTTTAATGGCTTTCATTTTACATTTTATTCTTAGCCATCATTCACACAGATAAAAGTACTGCGCCATAATCATATGACCTCTTAATTGCTGGGACATAAATCCCATGTGTTAATGAAGCACTAATGGACCATACACTGGGTCACGAAGGTGTTTGCAGGTGATTGGTCTTGTCATGCATTAATGTGTAATAGCTGTGATCAATCATCAGTACCATTAAAATATGCTACCTGGTAAAATGATTTTATTGTCAGGGGCCAACAGCTTTACGTCAATCGGATATTGTTCCCCATCTAAAAGGAAATGTATTTTACATTGCCATTAATTTTGCTGCAAGAAGGGGCAAACTATGAAGCAATAAACCCACTGTGCTCAGGATTACTAGGAACTGCCAAGCCATTCAATGGCCCAACCTTAATTAGCTCTAATGAGCTTTCTTCCTTTCTTTATCTATCAAACTCAAGTACCTCAACTATATGTCCTCTCCTGTCTGTGGTATCACTAGCATACATTTAGAACTTGAGCATCCTAGCCCTCCTTGCCCTTGCAACTAGCTTCATCTATAGAATATAGACTACACTGACTCTCACATCACACACTCATGTAATACAGTACATACAAACATAAAATAGAGGTTTATTAATTCCACTATCCATATCCACGTTTATAGATCAAAATGTTGCAATTTACACTATTTTTATGTAAAGTGATGTATTGTCTCAATTTATCAACTGGGATTTCGATAAAAACTTTTATCACCATCATGGTTTGTTTATACAGCGCAGTGTTTTGCACTGATATACAGTATAACAAACACAGGTGTCTTGCAAGAATAAAAAGAGTTGCAAAATACTAATGAGATCAAGGAGCTCTGCTCAAAGAGCTTACCTTTGTACCCTTTGATCATTTCTCTGGCAAGCTGGAGGTAATATTTAGAAGCCCACTTTAACAACACCTTTATCCCTCTAAAGTAATTAAAAAGTCTAGCAAGTACATACCAGTAAACATAATGCACTTCAGAGTGAAGATACATGGGTAAAGCGAGTAGGGATGAGCAGGTCTAATGGGACAGAATAAGAAGTGGATGAAGCAAAATTCAATTGAATTGAATTTAGAGTGTAGTCTGGGTGGGAATGGGAGTGACCACTTTGTTCATTCATCTACAGCAGTGATCCCCAACCAGTAGCTCTTGAGCAACATGTTGCTCACCAAGCCCTTGGATGTTGCTCTCAGTGTCCTCAAAGCAAGTGCTTATTTTTAAATTGCTGGCTTGGAAGCAAGTTTTATTATTATTAAAAACTAAGTATAGTTCCAAGTAGAGCCTCCTGTAGGTTGTAAGTCCACATAGGGGCTAACAAATAGCCAATCACAGCCCTTATTTGGCAACACAAGCAACCCATGTTTGTGTTGCTCCCCAACTCTTTTTACATTTGAATGTGGCTCACGGGTAAAAAAAGTTTGGGGACCCCTGATCTACAGCCTAAGACTGCAGGTTCTAACGGATTAAATAATAAATAGTATATTCATATTGTTATGTAGGGTAGTGGTGCTGCCCAAATGTATAGGCTATTCCCACATGGGGCTGTTTCTCTGCCACTTATAAATACATTAGAAGAAACAACCCATCCACTCCTTCCTCTTTCTGTATTAATTTCAGGCCTGGCTGCAGACACACAAACTGAAGCCTGTCAGACAGACAGAGAGCTATCAGAGGAGAGCAGACCAGCTGTTTCTTGGCCATATCTTATCTATGGTTTTGTTACCACACGTTCAAGGGCGTAAATCTATCAATACTGTACCAAGAAAATAATAAATAGAAAGACAAATTAAAAAATATTTGTGTCAGTCTTTTGCTGTGGTCCCTATGTGGGTTTCTGCAGTCTGTATATATAAGCGAAAGAAGAATGATCAATATCCTGGTACATAAGGACAATACTGTATGATGCTCTTCCAAATGCCATCAACTCATTTAGTTGTATACTGAAGAGTTAATGCAGAAACACAGGAATATTATGGGGGTTATTTTAGTGATGGGTAACATTTTTTGCCAAGTTACGCAGCGAAAATGACACCAATAGACAAATGCATTTCAGCAAATTTTTTCATTTTGCAAATTTTTGGTGATGTGAAACGGGTCAGATTCGCCCATCACTAGTTATTTACTAAAATCTAAAAAATTCTCATTATTTAAAAAAAAAAAAAAAAAACCACCAACCAAACTCCCTTTGTTAAAATCAAGAAAAAATCTGAATCATATGATTCTTTTTGATTTGACGCCTGAACACTTTGACTTCTTGGGTTATCGTCCAAAAACCACAAACTATGCGGATTATTGTACTAAATCCAGAGCAGATCATGATATCCTCCAATTGTAAAGGGGACATCAGCCATTGACTTCTACATGATCTCGGCAGGTTTCAGATGGAGTACTTTTTTATTTGGACTTTTAGCAGCCTCTGGGTTTAATAAATCTTTAAACAAATTTAGTTTTTTTCCTATTAAAAATGATCCCCATTAAAACTCTGATCAGAAAAAAAAAAAAAAAAAAAATCTGACTTATGTAAATAACCCCCTAGGCTTTCATGGTGGTTTTTATCTATTTTATCTATAATAGGATAAAGACTATTATCTGATAAGGGAGATTGAACTTGTCAAACATTTCTATCTGTAATTGAACTAGGGTCTGGCCACCAGGGCAGCCATCAGGGGGGGACAGGGGGGGGATAGTTGTAGGGGGCCCAGAGGGTAAGGGGGGCCCGGCCACGCTGCACTTTGATTATCTGGGCCCCCCTGCTTTCTGAGAGCCGCTGACTTTGGGAAGGCAGGGCAGGAGCACAAGGGGAGGTATCTTCTGTCCATTACTTCCCCTTATTGGTCACGGAGTTTAAGTCCCGGTTGAGCTGCTCAGGGATTGGATAGCTGAGGTTTGAACTTCTCCTCCAGCTCATCCAATCACCATGCAGCTTTACCAGCACTTGAAATTCTGTGACCAATAAGGGAAGAAAATGCTATCACTGGAAGAAGATGCAGCCACCTGTGCTCCCCTCCTCCCTTCTGTAGTTGGCAGCTCACTTACAGCAGGTGGGCCACACTAATGAAGTAAGTGCAACATGGCAGGGCCCCCCTAAAGGTAACCCTTTGTGGTCCCTGTTGTGTGGTGGGGCCCTGGGCACCAATTTTTTTTTAAACTTCTGGGGGGGCAAGTTTTTATAACATCGACGTTTAAGGGGGGCCCTGGGCACCAGTGTTCTTATGACGTGGGGGGGCCCTGGCCACCAATTTTTTTTTCCCATGTGGGGTCCTAGCCACCAATATTTTTCAATGGGGGGCCCTGACCACAAATGTTTTTTTCCAAGGGGGGGGCCCAGACCACCAAAATTTTTTTATTTACATGTGGGAACCATAGCCACCAATGTTTTTTGTAGTGTGTGATGGGGGGGGTGGACCTGTAGGTGGGGCTTGTGGTGGGCGCAGGCCAGAAATTTTTTTCGTATGGGGCCCTGCGATTTCTGATGGCGGCCCTGCTGGCCACACAGGCAGATTAGTCAGGGAGATTAGTCGCATTCCGCCGTCTAAAATGAAAATCGCCTGGGGGCAGACACATGGATCGCTTTGTTTTCCGAAGTCGCCCGTAATTGCCTCACGAGGAAATTTCGGGCAACTTCGGAAAACAAATTGCTCTGTGTGCCTGCCCCCAGGCGACTAATCTCCCCGAATCTGCCGTATGACCGGACCCTTAGAGGGTTGAGAGTGTTAATAGTAATTGTACTGTAGGGTTAAAGTGTAGCATTGATTTCTTCAGATCATAAACGGCTCTTTATGCGTTTTCTTATAATGCCTTTATGGCTATTTAGAGCTCCCTGGGGGATTTATTGAGGGAACATTATGGGGCTTTATGTTCCAGATACATATTTAACATGGGGGGGGGCAGAGTAAGTCTAATGATCATAGTTTTATACATGCATAATCTTATTATAAGATAAGGGGAGCCTGGATACATTTTGGACAAACTTTTTTAGCTCCACAATACAAAACTTTAGAGTACGCTTTATGAGTCCTTTGCAGATTGAAGTGAAGGTACAAATATATTGACCATGAAACAATATAGTGTGAATAATATTTGTATCAGTCACAATCTTCATTATCCCTGTAATAAGACAGGATATATCAGCTGCAATATAGATGTAGTATTAGTGGGCATTTGCTATACCAGAATTGTGCACCATAAAGCACATCACATACATGTGTTATAAGCACCTCATTCCAATAAGTGCTGCTCTTCAGAAATTCTCTCTTAAAAAAAGGTCTACCCTAAACAGGTAACAGTTGTTGCAGTACTATAAATATATGCCTAGCAATGTGTGATTACTTCTGTCTTATACTAAATTATGTGCAAGCGAGAGGGTGTGAGGGGGTTGGTATGTGGTATGCAGCAATACAGGACGTGTTACTCTTAATGTTTGGGTCTTGTGGTTTTCCAGATAAGGGTCTGTCTACTAAAAAATCATGTAAACATTAATTAAACCCAATAGGATTGTTTGACTCCAATAAGGATCATTCACATCATAGTTGGGATCAAGTACAAAGTACTCATATTATTACAGAGAGAAAATGAAATCATGTTTAAAAATTTGCATTATTTGATTAAAATGGTGTCTAAAGGAGATGGACTTCCCCTAATTAGGATGGGTGGATGATGGGTTTCCAGATAACAGATCCCATACCTGTATTATGTATAAATGGTTTATGGTCAATTCTTGGAGTACAAACGGTGCCATGATGCACTTCCAAAAGCATGGCACTTGTTTATTGCAATTTGTACTTGCCATCTATTGGTAAAGTTATAGGCAATACTTCCCATTAATTACTGTTGGCCATCTATTGGTAAAGTTATAGGCAATACTTCCCATTAATTACTGTTGGCCATACTAGAAGACACAAAGGTTCTGGGAGTTGCAACTAAAAAGGATCTGTTTTATTACTTATTGATGCGATTCACATAGTCACAGGCAGGCACTCTTGGAAAGCATCTGGCAAGGCAAGCACCGGTTTATGGTGTGACAGTGCCCTGACTGACAGGGTACCTGCTGGGCCACTATACCCACTTTCTTCTTGGTAGGGCTAGAGCTCATTCCAACTATCCTTTCTAATCTCACAATACTATAGTGTTCTAGGCCCTACACTAGCTAGTTTTCTTACCTCTTCCTGTTGGGTGCCTCTATTGAGCAGATGACTTTCTGCCTTTCATTTCTTCATATGACACATTTCTTCCCCTATTAATACCCTACTAGTCTACACCCCCTTGGGATTTTCCTCCACTCTTTAAACCTATTTCTATTCAATAGTCCCCTCTAGAGAACCCTGTGTTGCAATTACACTTAAGTTTCCCCATAATTCTTTGCTAACAAAACTAGCAATGACCTCATAATTATATTTACATTATCCCGTAAGATTAACATCCCCTTTTCACCCTTACAAAGTGGCATTTTCACAAAAGTATTTTTCAGAGAAAAAGTTCTGTTTAACTTAGATGAATGGGCTCATAGTAAAATATAAAATAAATCACAGTGCTAAACAGGCCCTAACTGGCAATCTATAGATTCAGATGTCAGAGAGCTGCTAGAAGATGGCATGTTTTCGGGCCTGTGGGGAACAGTTTGGGCCTCTGTGTACTTGAAATGCCAAGGTCTATTTTGAATGTCAGTCAGGACCAATGTTGCCAATGCTTCCATTCCATAAATTGTCAGATATTAAAGGTATAATTCTAAAAGCTACTAGTGTATTTAAAAAATGGTTACATTGCAACAGCTATTAACCGTAACGTGCAGAAAATATTGAAATTCACACCAATATTGTGGTATACGGCAGCAGAGATGTGATTTATGCTACAACAGCACCACCCTGTGGTATATAAAGATTGCTACTTCTGTTAAAAGATATTCTATAGTTGGTCTTTACAAGTCAATAAACACCATAATATTCTACATACTGTAATAGGCAGGTAAAATATACTGTTTCTTTTATTTTAGCCCATTTAATAAAGCAATGTTAATTGCAAATCATTAAACGTCCTTTATCAGTTTTGCACACATTCTTAAGGTTAATTTTGAATTATTATTTTAATCGGATTCTTTCCTCAAAGTAATTGCCATACAGATCCTCCACAATACGCACGGCAAGTTTTAATTATATTTCTTAATTGCAGCCTTTCATCATTGCATAATAGGACTTTTTCATAATAAAGGGGTTGTTCACCTTCCAACACTTTTTTCAATTCTGCTGATTTCAGATTGTTCACTAGTAAGACTTTTTTCAATTACATTCTATTTTATATTTGAAACCGTTTTTCTAATAATCTAGAATCTAAAAGGTTACATTTTCACCTTCTGAAGCAGCTCTGTGAGGGGGGGGTCGCTGACCCTGTAAACTGTTCGGATACATTAATTTGATTATGTTTGTCCCTGCTGAGCAGAATCACTGAGTTTCATTAAAGGCATCTGTTAGAATTGATACAATAGTTGCTATATTCTCCAGATGCATCTGATAAATTTATTTAAATGCAGCAAATTATAAGAATTGTTAAGGTTAAATGTAACAGTTCCGGATGTGCACCTGGATCACGGAGTTGCCAGACTGAAACATCAATGACAGCAACATTCAACTTTACACTTCAGTTTTGGAAAAACAGTAACAAATAACAAATGGAAAGCAATTGAAAAAAGTCTGGTGAATAATCTGAAAACGTGTTTGGAAGGTGAACAACCCCTTTAAAGTGGTCTTTCACCACAAAAAAAAAAGAAGCTTTTTTTGCACATTGAAAAGATAATACATAGCAGCAGTCATTAATTTAAAATGTTTTGTGGTTTTAAAGTTATTTTTAAATGTAATTGCCATAAAGGCATTACATGACTGTTTACATACCTCTGCATATCTCTGCACTCCTGCCTCTGTCTCCAAGCACTAGAAAATCAAAAGTATATTCTCCCAGTACTATGCTAGAATAGAAGCCCCACTAACAACAATGTCTCCATGCAACAAAAGTTCTGACCAGAATAGGGCATACCAGGAATTTATGCCTCTGTCTTCCAGAATGATAGCACATGGCACACTCTCATGCTGTTACAGTTCCATAATGGAAACTCTTACATACCTTGCTGTGCACCAAATGCAGTTTGTCTTTATAAATAATTATTATTACACGAGAGAAATTAATATTACAATCCTGTAATATTTTTAATAAACAGTGTTAAATAATTTCATAAATTATCCTTTGTGATTGATTTGTCACATGACTCACCGAACTTGTGCATTATAAGAAATAATGCATACCCACTTTAAATTTAAAATTACAAATAAACACCCTTGGGTGCAAACACATCAAAGCACATCAACGCCAAACACATCAAAGTTCATCAAGCACTACTACTTACATGTTAATATAGAGGGACGTGAATGGGGAAGCCTCCCACATGAAAGCCTTTTACATTGTAGATGTACATTGCCCCTGCCAGTCGCCAATTAACTTTAAGAACACAAGTTTTTATTTAGCTATTACTCTTTTGCACCAAAAACTTGCATCTCACAGCAATGACAGCACAAATCTAGGGCAAGGTAAATGCTGGAGACAAACACAGTCATTTACACCCTTACACCCTTCCGAAAATAAGGGTATGGAAAAAGATTATAAAACACAGTTATTATTAATTATACAATTGAAAATAATTCCCCAAATCCCCTTAAAAATAGCACCAATCTAAGTCAGAAATCAAAGAATTGAGGATATAATAAATCGTAATAAAGGACTGGAAATCATACGATGCTTATACTGTATGTCATACCCAGATTACCTCCGTTTCCCTTAGTGTCTCACTGGATTCTGTTTACTAAAGCGCAGTAAAAATATGCGCACAAAATATATTTGTCGCCGAATAGGTTTTCGCCAGTTTACTAGCCTGCGATACATGTAAATTTGCAAATTTTCTTGCGCAAGAATAAGGGGCAGATTCACTAAGGGTCGAATTTCGAAGTTAAAAATACTTCGAAATTCGACCCTCGAATTGAAATCCTTCGACTTCGAATATCGAAGTCGAAGGATTTAGCGCTAAACGTTCGATCGAAGGATTTTTCGTTCGTTCGAACGATTAAATCCTTCGAATCGAACGATTCTAAGGATTTTAATCAAACGATCGAATGAATATCCTTCGATCAAAAAAAGTTTAGCAAGCCTATGGGGACCTTCCCCATAGGCTAACATTGACTTCGGTAGGTTTTATCTGCCGAAGTAGGGGGTCGAAGTTTTTTTTAAAGGGAAAGTACTTCGACTATCGAATGGTCGAATAGTGGAACGATTTTTACTTCGAATCGTTCGAATCGTTCGATTTCGATCGAATTCGAACGAATTTAACCAATTCGATGGTCGAAGTACCCAAAAAATACTTCGAAATTCGAAGTTTTTTTAATTCGAATACTTCACTCGAGCTTCATGAATCGGCCCCTAAGTGTTTACCAGTTATTGCATTCGATGAAAATAACGCTACGTGCACATTAATGCCTGGTTTACTAAACAACAAAATGTGCAAGAATATTCACAAAATTTTACCGCCACCTATGTAGTGGCGTAAAAGTATTTTTTTCGCCAGAAAATTCTCAAGGGGCAGGAAATATTCCAGAATACTTGTTTTTTTTTACCCATAATTCTTTGCTGACAGGAGAGAGATCTGTAGCTATTGCTGACAGGATGTTTTGGCTTCTGCTTCTATATGTTGCAACAGCAGCAGTTTCAGCTCAGAGGCTTATTTTTGGCAGTGGGTATCACAGTCCAAGGATTTGTCAGCCTCTACGCTTTTTTGGTTTCATTGTGATTAAACTGTGCATTTCTATGAAGCAAAGAGATTGACTGGTATGATTTCTTGTTCATATGATTCTATTGGCAGAAGGGTTTATATGATACATGAATGTTTGGTGTCACTCTGGTAATGTTGTTGGATGGTATAATCATCAGTCAATAAAGTTTATGAATTTTGAAGATGCATTTCTGGCCATAAATGTCACAGCAAAAATTGCCATAATAACCGCCAAACAACAAGACTATTTTACAGCATAAATATTCGCAAAAACGTAATTTGTCGCCAGAAAATTCGCAACTCGCCAAAATTACCACTACGTAAGCTGGTTTGTTAACGTAGTTACCGCAAGTGATCGCAATGACTTCTGAGCGCATTGCTGTTTAGTAAACTTAAGTCGCTGTGAATATTCTGGCAGAAAAATATTCGCATCGATAACATGCGGAAACTTAAAGTCAAATTTACCGCACTTTAGTAAACGGACCCCCTGTCCCTACCCATGGATTTATTACAGGGCAATAAAATCTGTGGCAGCCAAAGGTAATTGACACTAGGGCCGCAGCATAGAAACGCTGAATTCTGACTACTACCTGTTAGCAGAAAGCTGATCTGAACTGCACGTGCAGCTTCTTTGTAAGTGAGGACAGACACACCAACTTCTGTGTGAACAGTAACTTGGTTGCTTTATAGAACTCAGCATAAACACTTACAGCATAACATGCGTGCAACAGGAACTTTTCATAAAGCGCATACGCCGGAAGAGGAAGAAGAAAATCACACAGGGTTACAGGTCAAACATGACATCACATTGCTAAGCAACAATAGACTTTAAGTAACACACACTGGAACAATCTGTCTGTTTTCCAACATTACCTACCTATGAGTTATAGGACGATTGTATACCATATCGAAAATATCTCAGCATCCTGCTATTCCTCACAGGAATTTCTAACAAGACAATGGACTTTGTAGACAAGATATTTCGCATAACTTCGGATGTTTTTTGTCAACTGACCTTTACAGGAAACCTACAGTCACAACTTCCATCCTTCATTTTAATAGCCATCACCCAATAACTACAAAGAGAGCTATTCCCTATGGTGAATTTCTTCATCAAAGATGTAATTGCTCTGATAATCTTAACTATAAAAAAGAGCAATGGAAATTGTCTAATGGCCTAAATAAGAGGGGCAGCAATGGGTATAATAATGTGTCCTGTTATTTCCAGACAGGTAGTTCTAACTAGCAACCTGGCTTTTCCCACTAGTTAATAAAAATTATGTTTTATAATTCTTTTTCCATACCCTAATTTCCAGGAGGTGGTGCATTCATATAAGGGGTTCTTTATGACTGCCCTCTTTAGTGTGTCAGAAAACAATTCTTTATGACCTTTACAAAGTTGCCTGCACTACACTCTGCTTGGGGACCAAGTCTATGAATTAGTCCTTCACTATTGCACAAATGTAGATACCATTTTGATGTGGCATATTCTGGGGGATGTATTGGTGAGAAATGGCTAATTAAAATGCCCTCTCGTCTTAAGCTGTAAAATGTTCTCCTGCAAATTCTACATAATCTATTTATCTACCTTGCAAGGTAGAAACTGAATAGCTTCAGTTTCACTGTTTGTCTTGTTTAGCTCAAGAAACAAATAAAGATTTTTCATGATTACAACAATAGGTGTAAAAATATGTTCAGCACTCTATTCTTTAAACTCAGGTTGAACAAAGAGGACACATATTTTAAAGTAATTGTCTATATTTAATTGATTATTCTGTGTTTATTTTTTTCCTCTTTCTTCTGTTAATGCAAGTTCTGCTTTTATATTAGTATAGTGCTATATTAATAAATAGTATATATCATATCTAGGCCAGTGTCTGGTGTCTGGTTAGAGAGATCTGCTTTTCTTGGTAGTATATTGTATGGATAAAATGGGGCATAACAAATCATATTCTTACCCTAGCTTTGCCAATGATGAGAATACCCCAACGATTCGGCACTATTGCCTTTGTCAAGGGGAATACAAAACGTTGGGGTATTCTCATCGTTGCCAAGTGTATCTATTCCCTGTGGTTTGTGCCTCTTTTGCCTTGATCTTGTAACTTGGTGGTATGTATATATCTGTGTTAATACTGTTTTATATAATATACCAGTTTATCTGATGTATATTTGTCTGCTACATACTATATAAAAGAAGATTTTTAAATACCACCTTTGCCTGCTAAGTATTTTTTTCATTGAGTGTGCATCCCCTTTCTATTTGTGTATATGGTTTTGGGTAACTGACTGTGGGGTTATTTGTACCTCATATTTCCTAAAAAAGCAATTTTCTGTGTTTAAGGATTTTTTTCCTCATTTCTAATACTTGGAGTGCCCTCCATTAACTTATATAAGAATTAATTATATATAAGTTGGGATCAAATGCAAGGTACTGTTTTAGTATTGCAGAGTAAAAGGTGAATTATTTGATTATAATGAAGTTTTATAATTGATGGCCTTCCCTTAATTCAGAGCTGTCAGGGCCAAGCGGCTTTACCAAGGTAGAAGTCATGATCAAGGAGTAAGCAGCAGTACAGCCAGGCTGAAATTGTCCAATATGCAATATGCGAAGACTTAAAAAAGCTCATGGTTGAAATCCAGGCAAAAAGTAAGGGCAGGCAGCGATCAAAGCAGAAGAGTCAAGAAACAGGAATCCAGTCAGAAAAGTAATGTAAGTGCACACAGGAACTCACAAAGTAAGACTTGTATTTGGGCATTGAACCGTGGTGTCTTTTTTTTGTAATGTCACGAGCAAGGGGCACCACCATCTTGAAACCTGGCACAGAAAGGAGCGTGCTGGAACAGTTGTGCCAGGAGCTTTCTGGACAACAGGCTTTGTGGATAATGCATCTGTACAAGCCGGACGGGATTTATAGTGGATGGCAGATATGTATCCCCGGTTTTTAGGTTCTGAGCCATCCATTTAAGAATGTTCCCTTTAAGAAACACCAGAGGGTTAAGCAGCCAGAAGGTGGGCTGGACAGCCAAGGGGTGTTTAAGGGAATCAGCAGCAGGTGTGCAGTGTGTGAGAGAAGGAGCTGCACAGGAGGGCTGGGCTGTTGGGTTGGAATGGCTGTATTTTCAGAGACCTGTGGGGCCTGATAGCCAGGTGGATATTTTCCTGGTGTTTTCCCCACAGACCAAGCCTGGATAGTACCTTGGGGGTACTGGAAACTTAAAAACGCTGAAGTAAGCTATTTTGTTTATTGCTGGACTTTGTGTTGCTGAATGAAGCTGTTTTCTTTCTGTTACATTTTGACTGCTGCTGGAAGCTCTTTGTTTTCAAAATAAACGGACTGTTTTTCTTTTCACCTTGGAGTGGCCTGCATTTATGCTAACAATCCCGCTGTGATCCCCCCAAACTTCACACATCCCATACCTGTAAAACATGCTAAAACTGTTCATACTTTGGGTAAAAATGATTATGGTCTGTGATGTAAAATCTTTTGTCTCTTCCTCAGGCATGTATCAAGAGGTTAATAGTGGCTGCACTAGATTCAGCAACTATTAGGGGCCCAGAATAATAGATGGGGGAGTGTGGGTATTGTGTGATAGGCAATTTCTATATTAAGTATAGTAAGTATATATTTACAAAACAGATCCTTATGCTGAATGATTTGGGTCCTAATAAAGACGTCACTGAGGGCCCAATACCTTACAGTTACTACATGGCGCTAAACTAAAAGGGTTTCAGGCATGATCGTTTTGTGTATATTATTAAATCTTTAAGGGATGCTGACACTTTTCATAAAAATACATGTTGTCATTATTGGTTCTGTTATCCAATTTCTTTAAAAATATTAATAATTATCAGTATACCACTTACCCCTACTCTAACGTAAAAAGAAATCTGAACCAAAATACTGTACCATCACAAAACACATTTCAAATTATTTCACATTGTCACTAAGCATAGAGTTATATCTCCACAATAATGTAACCATTATATACCATGATGGAATTGTTTAGAACAGCTATAATACTGAAGAATGTGTAACTCTTTTATAATGATTTCTTTCTCATTTCATTATGGAAATCTTTATTTAATGAATTGCCCTTGTTGTGGCAAGTATTTTATTCTTTTATGTGATTTGACATTAACATTGTGAAGATTCTGCTTTTTTTTCGTCCCCAGTGCTCTTATAGCATGCAGTGAAGCCTCTGACTGTGCAGAGCATGGGAAAAGAAATCTCAAGTAGATGCTGTGGAGGATCATGAAGATTTAACATTTTGAATACCTTTGCTTTAAATGAATATATTTATAGAGGAAATACATGGTAACAAACTAGCTCATTGTGCTGGTAAGCTCCTTGGGGGAGGGCCTAGCCAACATTCAGATCTGAATTTGTTTCCCTTTCCCATTGACCAGGGGTTCACCACAATAGTTGTATTCCAACAAAAATAGCTACATAACCATGTTTTGAATTTTGATTTAGGGACATCTGGGTTTATACATTTCTGTGTTTTAGAAAACGTAGCCAGAATTGCTTTGAGATTAGCCTTGAATGTGGTACTGTAAGGATAAAGAGCTACTTTTTTGAGAGTTTGTTCAACTTCCCAGCTTAACAATGCAGTAAAAAGTAGAAGTTTCTGTTCACCAGGGTCGAACTGGGGGGCCTGGGGCCCACTGTGGCTGCCACCCCCTGAGAGTGCTGCGCCGGGCCGCGCATATGAGTGTAAACACACAAGAGCACTGTGTTGGGACTGTCTCCGGCTGCAAGAAAAGCTCAGGGTGAGGATCTCGGCTGGTGAGGCCCACAAGATGCTGGGGCCTACTGGTGTCACGCAGGCCTAGTCTGACCCTGGATATAGCAACATCTAAAGTAATGCAGACAGCTTATGTAGGCTGACCTTTCTTACCGGCTGGAATGTTTGAATCGTTTTCATTCCTCTTCAAAAGCAAAATGCCAAAGCAAAGTTTAATTCTAGATTAAATGTAAGACCCCTTTGACTTTTTACATTGATGGACAACCCTATAATGAACAGATTATTTTTATTGTCAATAGTATACATGCTCTTATGAACTAGAATCAAATGTAATAATTAACGCTAGCACAACTTCGCTAGCGTTCGTCATCCTGGACGCAACTAGCGTTGTCTGAGCGAATTTTCGCCTGGCTAAGTGTTGCGCTGCCTGCGAAGCCGTCGCTGGCAAATTTACCCCGATGTCTCAAAGTAAGCAAATAAAGGGGGCATCATTCTTCATTTTTTTAACAGTGTAAAAAGAATAGGCTTTGTTGTTGCAAGTAAAGTGTAAGAAAATGGGAAAAAAAAGAGCATATAAAAGTACATCTCATAAAGAGTTATGGTCACCTTTAATTAAAATCACAGCAAGTCACTTCACTGGCCTTTCGCTGTGGTTGTCACTGGCATTGTGGGCAGCGTTATAATCACAATATGTGTACGTTGCACCCCTAGAATCATAAGTACATTACAGTGAAAGGAACAGAAAGCAAGACTGAACATTCATTGAAAACATTCTTATTGGCAGATGCTGGATGAATTTTAGGACTTGACATTTTTTTTTTTAACATCCTGCAGTAGCTTGGGTCATTTGGCAAATCACAATTTCCTAATATAAATGAGTAAAAACAACCAGACATATAAATAAACCAAATTGGTACAATACAAATTGGTACAACAGAATGATGGCTAAGGAATAGATGGCAAAGCCACATTTTGATGCTAGTGTGATTGGGTTTTTTTTGGAGTTATCTATATGAAAATAAACACTCTATGTCTAATTTGTAGTTCTGGCATCATTGTAACAGCTGCACATTAGGGGATTTGAAATGAATGCAGATACTGTGCAAAAGATGAAGTGGTTTGGCAATTCCAGCTTGAAAGACCACAGGCCTGTTTAGCAATACAGCAGAGAGGCAAAACTCCTCTAAAATGTTTTGATTACTTAAATAAAGATAAACTGACAGTATTTTGAGTTAAACAGTTTAGGATTATGCGTTGAAGGTCAGGAAGTGAATTGATTATGAATAAACAATTTCTTTGGGAAATCATTTAAGTTTTGTTATAATAGAACTAAAGAAATGGAAATGGAAGTAAGTGGATTTCTGCTTTTCTCATAGTTTCCATAGCAAAGAAAGTGTAGGGCAGCAAACACTTATGCCTCGGATACCCACTGGTATTTAAGCAGGTTTATGGCCAATTATAAAAAATATGTTTGCTTTCCTTCTCAAATCATATTTATTATTAAAGCTGGATTATTGTGGAAAGTTGTGAACTATAGAGCATCCATTTTTTATATTGAAATCACTTTATTTCTAAGATTTACTTTTCGGCAGCCTATAAAACATTTTTCAGCAGGCTTATTATTATATGATCCAGTTCAGCATTTAATGGGTAACTGTTCTCATAAGTTAAATCAGGGCTGTCCAGCTGGAGGCCTACTGGATGTGGCCTGTCAAAAAATTTTTATGGCCACCAAGTTAATCCATCCATTTACCAGAAAAGCTGCCAGGTCTGATTAAATAACAAGGCAACCATAATGATGTGATTAAGAGTACTCCAGCTGCCTGATCTAATGTTGCCAACCCCTGATGCTACCATCTGTGCCGCCTTGTATAGCACACAAAGACAATATATTTATTCTTCAGGCACTTAGGAACTGCATATATATCTATATCTCTCTCTCTCTATATCTCTATCTATATAAGCAAGCAATCAGTAACATGAATAGGATATGGTATTCTGATGCCTATAATCATAGTCTTGTCTAAAATAGATACTTATGTTTGTAATCAACTGTTAAAAAAAAAATATTGGCACTTCAATAATAAAGGTTACCATGCCCAAGGGCAATGATTTCCACTGCTTTGATAAACACTGCAGGGGCTCTTTCACATGTGCAACCTGCCAAGTGTAGCATGCCAAGAGGGCTTCTTCCTCTAATACAGGGGTCTCTGCAGAGTTTCAAAATAATGTGCTGCAATGTCTCTTAAAGGGGTGGGTCACCTTTAAGGCTTCTTTTAGTATAATATAGAATGGCCAATTCTAAGCAACTTTTCAATTGGTTTTCATGATATATATCTCATAGTTTTATAGTTATTTGCCTTTTCCTTCTGCAGTTTTTAAATGGGCATCGCTGACCCCTTCTAAAAAGCAAATGCTCTGTAAGGCTACAAATGTATTGTTATTGCTAATTTGTATTATTCATTTTTCTATTCAGGCCCACTCCTATTCATATTCCAGTCTATTATTAAAATCTATGCAGGGTTGTTTGGGTAATATAATAATCAGCTCTGCAGTGTCTGGTTTTATGGACAATCAAGGTGACCATCCTGGGGCGCACCCTGCTGCACCTGCCCTTTGTGCCAGTGTTTCCTTTTCACCTGTGATCAGCAGAAAGTTTGTGTTCTAGGTCTGCTGCACCAACAGTAAAGCTGGACATGCATCTCAAAGAAGAAGGAAAAGTGGAATCACTTTGGGTTGCCAAATTGTTACCCTCCAGTCATTCTAGTCGCTTAACTGCTATCCAGGGCTAGCTTGGTTCTGTTTGCTGAGCACAACACTTCCAGGCTTCCCCACTGGGCTTGGATGAGTGCATGGGCAGTACAGAAGTAGACCCAGGAGGATTAAAGAAAATACAAGCATGATGCTCAACCAACAGAATGCTGTACCCTATACTGGTGCATTTTTTGAAGAAGAGGAGAACCATTCTTGGGGTAGCAGATAAGCAACTAGAAGCTACCCCTCCCCAGTGACTTCACCTTTCCTACTCCTTTTAGATCTGTTCATTTGGCGAGTAGAGATGTCGCGAACTGTTCGCCGGCGAACTTGTTCGCGCGAACATCGGGTGTTCGCGCTCGCCGGAAGTTCGCGAACGTCGCGCGACGTTCGCCATTTTGGGTTCGCCATTGTTGGCGCTTTTTTTGCCCTCTCACCCCAGACCAGCAGGTACATGGCAGCCAATCAGGAAGCTCTCCCCTGGACCACTCCCCTTCCCTATAAAAACCGAAGCCCTGCAGCGTTTTTTCACTCTGCCTGTGTGTGCTGAAGAGATAGTGTAGGGAGAGAGCTGCTGCCTGTTAGTGATTTCAGGGACAGTTGAAAGTTTGCTGGCTAGTAATCGTTTTGATACTGCTCTGTTATTGGAGGGACAGAAGTCTGCAGGGGTTTGAGGGACATTTAAGCTTAGGTAGCTTTGCTGGCTAGTAATCTACCTTCTACTGCAGTGCTCTGTATGTAGCTGCAGTGGGCAGCTGTCCTGCTTCTGATCTCATCTGCTGACTGCTGCAATAACAGTAGTCCTTGTAAGGACTGCTTTTATTTATTTTTTTGTTGTTTTACTACTACTACTACTACTACTACTATAAGAGCCCAGTGCTATTAGTCTAGCAGTGTTGGGGAGTGGGACTGGTGTGCTAATCTGCTGCTCCTAGTAGTTCAGCAGCACCAACTTTAATTTTGTTTTTTTTAATATTCATTTTTTTTTTATTTTACTTTTTTTTATTTTACTACCGCTGTAGTAGTGTATAAGTTGACCTTTTAGGCATTATTTGCCCTGTAGGCATTATTTGCACAGTGTTTTCTTCAACCCGCCATCTAGCTGTGTGACCTTGTTCACATTCTGTCTAAATATCCATAATATTACCGTCTCCAGAAAAAACACCGGAGTGACTTTTTTCAAGCAGCATTCATATATTTTACGTAATCCGTATCCACCGCTGTAGTAGTGTATACGTTGACCTTGTAGGCATTATTTGCACAGTGTTTTCTTCAACCCGCCATCTAGCTGTGTGACCTTGTTCACATTCTGTCTAAATATCCATAATATTACCGTCTCCAGAAAAAACACCGGAGTGACTTTTTTCAAGCAGCCATAATATATTTTACGTAATCCGTATCCACCGCTGTAGTAGTGTATACGTTGACCTTGTAGGCATTATTTGCACAGTGTTTTCTTCAACCCGCCATCTAGCTGTGTGACCTTGTTCACATTCTGTCTAAATATCCATAATATTACCGTCTCCAGAAAAAACACCGGAGTGACTTTTTTCAAGCAGCCATAATATATTTTACGTAATCCGTATCCACCGCTGTAGTAGTGTATACGTTGACCTTGTAGGCATTGTTTGCCCAGTTTTTTTGGCCGCAGCCACTGAAGCACAGAGGCCAGAAAAAATATGCCATATAAATGCTGAAAATAGTCATTTTTTGCCATACGTTGACTCAACGTATATGGCAAAAAATGACTATTTTCAGCATTTATATGGCATATTTTTTCTGGCAACTGTGCTTCAGTGGCTGCAACCAAAAAAACTGGGCAAACAATGTCTACAAGGTCAACGTATGGCGAAAAATGACTATTTTCAGCATTTATATGGCATATTTTTTCTGGCAACTGTGCTTCAGTGGCTGCAACCAAAAAAACTGGGCAAACAATGTCTACAAGGTCAACGTATGGCGAAAAATGACTATTTTCAGCATTTATATGGCATATTTTTCTGGCAACTGTGCTTCAGTGGCTGCGTCCAAAAAACTGGGCAAACAATGCCTACAAGGTCAACGTATGGCAGTTGTTTAAAGAGAACAGTAGATTACTAGCCAGCAAAGCTACCTAAGCTAAAATGTCCCTCAAATCCCTGCAGACTTCTGTCCCTCCAATACAGAGCAGTATCAAGCAGATTACTAGCCAGCAAACTTACTATCATCTGTCCCTGAAATCACTAACAGCTCTCCCCCTACACTATCTCTTCCAAGCACACACAGGCAGATTTTTCAGATACATTTTTGCCCTTGATCCCCCTCTGGCATGCCACTGTCCAGGTCGTTGCACCCTTTAAACAACTTTAAAATCATTTTTCTGGCCAGAAATTTTTTTTTTTAGATGTTAAAGTTCGCCTTCCCATTGAAGTCTATGGGGTTCGCGAACCGCTCGCGTTTTTGCGCAAGTTCGCGAATATGTTCGCGAACTTTTTTTCCGACGTTCGCTACATCCCTATTGGCGAGTTCACTAAGCCAGCAGATCTTCAGCCAATTTGGCCACCAACATGCTGAGCCCAATTGGAATGATCTGATCATTTGGCCCCTGAGCCAGTGATTGAATAATAAAAGGACTATGGCAGGCCCTCGGGAGAGGATTCTATCAACTCACCAATGTGGTCCTCATCCGACAATATTTTTTAAACTTTCGCAATAGATATTTGGTCATTCAGTTTAGAATACTCCATATTAATTAATACATATTTTATTATGGACAAGTTTAGAAAATATCCTATTGAGGGTTTTTTTGTGTAACGTATGAAAACTGGATTCATAGCTGTTAGATTGCCTAGGACCAGATTTGACATAAATGATTAAAAAACATCCTAAAACCACAGTGGATGCTTTTTTGTGTATGTGTGCTAGTGCGTGAGTAATGTGTTAAAGTTATAGGGAAATCATATTGTAAACTCCACTATGACGTGGAGCATTTTGGTATAACATAAATAAGGGATAATAAAAGCAATGGTACATGCCATGTGAACATTAAAAATAAAAATAGCATGTTGGATAGAGGCTGCAAGCTAACCTATTTCACTCAGTGAGGAGAATAAAGTACTAGCTCACGACTGGGTGATTCAATTATTGTTTCAGGTCACCCTTTATTATCATGTTGCTCTTGGTTTAGATCATAACATCTGGGGAGACAGTCTGGAATCAAAACAACCCAGGGAGCAAATATGCTAATTAGCTGCTTAGATTTGCTATCTTAAAATTGTATTATAAATACAAATACTTGAAATGAAATGCAAAACTATGCAGTTTTATAAACCTTTTATCCTTGGAAACTACTTAGGTGATTACATTTCACTTTTCAAATGGATTATGAGTGTCTTGTCATTTTTAGGTTCCGCATGAATAAAGTGCAACATTAGAGACTGTAATCAAACTTTACAATTATTTAATACCTTTGGTGATGATTGTGTATAACTCCAAACGAGTCAAGTGTAAGCAGAACTGTCAGGATTCTCATAGGGGCTTCCTAATGGATCAGATGGGCTGTTGGCACTGGAGATCTTGGATTGTGAATATAATTCTAGTAATGCTCTAACCCTTGTTATTAAGCCATCGATCGCTGTTGCAGATTAGAAATCCTTGGGAGGAGCAACACTGCTATGGAAGGTTTATACCCTCTTAATTGCTCTGCTGAATATACATTTAACTAAACTTGTAAAATAAAATGGAGAAGATAAACTATGAGTAAATACTAACCAGATTGGATTTGTTTTCTTTAGAGGAGACATTTGGAAAGGAACATGATTCTTTACAAAAAAGTTGAAGGTGATTATAGATATATAGCAGGAGTATTTTCTTACACATAAATGACCAAACTACAAGAAGCTATAAGGGCAATGGAGGCTGTGAAAGCCCCTGAAACTGCTCCACACTCTTACATCACTTACATTCAGGAGGGGTTGAGGAGGGTGCATACAGCCAATTGCTCTCTCAACCCCAGAAAAGTTGAATTTCCAGTTTAAAATAAGTGCATTTCAAAGGTGAAATTTTGTTGCTAGGTTTTCTCCTTGGCTCATTGCAGAAACAAACACTCGCTTTTACTGACTTTATTGTGTTTCCATGCTGCAATAAACAAGTGACTGTAGCAATTGTTGCACAAACAACTTTTTTGTGCATCTATGAGTTTGTTCAGACTGGAACTGGCACTGTGCTGGAAGGTATTCTAATTTTTACAATTGTTTGCTGGGGTTGCCCATCTTCTCCTAGCCAGAAATGATCTGTACTGGCAATAAAACAAAACAAATCTTTACTTTGAGCATCTGGCCAAGGAATGCAAGTTATTGCTTGTACTACTGGTTCTGCATTGTATCCAATAAGAGCAACAAGTGTTTCTGCTCCTTGGTGGAGTTTCAGTTGAGAGGTCAAAGAAAAGATTTCTTTTATAACCAATATAGCTATCGGCTATAGTGGAGGTGTCCATCTTTTCCTAGCCAGACAAACTGTGCAGGGAGTAAAACAAATCTTTACTTTGAGCACCTGCTTGAAACTTAGCCAAGGAACGCAAGTTCTTGCTTGTACTACTGGTTGTGTGTCGTGAATTGCAGCAGAAAGCTTACCCATTAGGAGAAAAAATGGTTTCTGTTCCTTGATGGCATTTCAGTCGAAAGGTCAAAGTAACATTTTTTTATACCCAGTACAGCTAATTTCTGGCTTAGAAAAAAGGTCCAGGGGTGCACTATTGTTAAAGGCCCCCTTTTTTTAAGGGTGCGTCAGTTTGCCTTGTGTGCCAGAACACCTCAGTCCAGTGCTGAAATTAGTGATGCACCGAATCCTCTATTTTGGATTCGGCAGAACCCCAGAATCCTTCGTGAAAGATACACCCGAATTCCGAATCCTAATTGGCATATGCAAATTAGGGGTGGGACAGGGACAACATTTTTTACTTTCTCGTTTTGTGACAAAAAGTCATGCGATTTCCTTCCCCACCCCAAATCCTGGATTCGATGCATCCCTAGCTGAAATACAGCAAATTGTTACATACATGTTCAACTTTGCCTATATTTGATTATGTTAAATCTGCCTTCCACACAATGGGATACATAATTGAATATAACTTTTTTTTACCTGGTTGTAGTTAACTGTACAGATATTGAACAAGTCCTATAATACTCGAATTGCTATTATTGCACTACAACAACATTTATTACTTTTCCAAGGTACATTGCTACATCCCTGTTCACCTATCTAACAAGTATGTTTGTTTTGCTCTTGGCTCATAATACAGAGCAGCTAGAAAGTTGCTAAGGGAGCTGTCAAACATTTCATTAACACTGCAAATATGGAAGCCGTTTTGCACAGAGCTTTAAACTCAGGATCAATGTTATGGGTAATAGAAGTACACCTTAAGGAGATTTAGATGGTAACTGTACCTCAGTGCTAATTAGCACTGATGTGATCTTTATGTCTTGTACATAGTAAAAATTCTCTCTCTCTCATTTTGAATGTTTTTACAGTAACTCCTCTTTCGATAGGACACAACATCCAACCACAGGCTGATCATGCTGAATATCAACAGCACTGATTCATTGGTAATATCTAACATTGATTTCTTTTCTCTGTTATAATAAAGCAGTAGCTTGTACTTGATCCAAACTAAGATATAATTAATAGTTACTGGAAGCAAAACCAGCCTATTGAGTTTATTTAATGTTTATATGAGTTTTAGTAGACTTAAGGTGGCCATACACAGAGATCCGCTCGTTTGGCGTTTTTTTTTTTGGTTATTGTCCCATCCGATCGAGATCTGGCCGACTTTCGGCCAGATCTCGATCGGGGAAGCCCGTAGGGGGGCCCCATACAAGGGCCAATAAGATGCCGACTTTTATCGGCCCGTGTATGGCCACCTTTAAGGTAAGAAGATCCAAATTACAGAAAGATCTGTTATCTGGAAAACCCCAGGTCCTGAGCATATTGGATAACTGGTCCCATGTCTGTACACTGAATACATTATTGATTTAATTTCTTAAGTGCATGCCCATTAGCATACAGATGGTCCACAGTTTTCATCTGTCGTATACTATGTACCATTAATTCTCCAACCTCCATAGAAACAGTCATGATATATATTCAGTAATATCTGTATACTTACCTGGGGTGTCTGTTAAGTAAAAGTAGTCACTTGGGGGTGCCTAACTTTTGGCACCCCCAAGTGTTAAATGCTATTCCTTCTCCTTTAATGTAAAAAAATCTCAAACTTCCAAACAGCAGCGATAACAAATAGGGGTACAGTTAGGATTTATGTTATTTTTGCATGTTATTGAATGTCTCCAAAACAATGTAAAATGAGCTGTAATCCATCTGCAGGTTGTGTTCTGTCATGACATTTACAGCATTTTTTTTCACAAAGTGCTTTAATGATTATATGCAAAAGTCAGATATCTACCTAAAATGTTAGGTGGCAGGTTGAAATCTAACTAGCATTATCCATATAGCTATTTATAGACATATAAAGCCACCTCAAATCCTTGTATTGCTTCCAGAGGAACAATGAAACTATAGTTTTGGGATATGCCAGAATCTGGATGTATGCACTGAAAACTCAAATGAGTTCAGTACAGTGAAAATTGTACTGCTTTGTTTTATGATAATGTAGGGATGTGTAAAATAGCCACCCCTAGTATTATGTGCAGGCAGTCCCTCAATGTTATGGACACCCAACTGGGTCCTAAAATACAGTTGGGAGGGGTACTGTTTGCTCTTTCTGCTCTAAGCTAGGACCCTGCTGCTTCTCACAGTGACCAGCAGATGGCACTGTGCTGGGATATAAAAGGCTCTGAAGCCATGCTTTCAGTCTCCATTTTGTGCTGGCTCTGAACTGAACAGGCAGGTTGAGCCCTGTGGAACCTAGACAGGTCAGGTCTAGTAAGAATAGGCTACTCACCGTTATAGGTCACTCTAGGAGTGACAGATAGACAGGTTATTTAGCTGAGCAGCTCAAGGCTCCGACGAGGAGAGTCAGAGGGATTAAGATCCCGGGTACTAATAGCCCAGAAGTAGGGACTAAGTGTATAGGAACAGGGTAGATAGATTCCCCTCAGGTTCCACTTAGGGAAAAGGCTGAAAGCTGGGTGTACCTTTATTGCTGAGCACGTCCTCTTGCCTGTGGGGACTAATAAAGACCATATGGTGCTATGAGTATTGCCTATTCAATGTGATGCTAAATCCTGTCATGCTCTATTGTTTACTCAACTGAGGATTGTGTATGTTCAATAAACCAGTTCATGTTTAAGTTATAAGAACCACTGGCGCCCAATTATTATACCCTGAATCCAGTTACACTACACACCTGCCTCCACACCGTTGCGAGGGCTCACTCCCTAAGATTACAGGTCTCATCCGGGGCACATTTATTGGGAGTGGCGCTCAGTTGTGTACAATACACACAATTTACTATAGCACTACAATAATATGAAATTATATGTACTCACCTGGAGATATGAAATATGATTATAACAAACAAGTTGTGCTCAACACTAATTTTTAAAACCATTAGGCGGGGGAGCAATGAGGTTGTGACCACAAAATATGATGACATTTGTCACACATTTTCCTTATTAGTTTTAAATGCCCATTTGCAAATTTAACAGCAAATTACTAAAATGGAACAAATACATTTTTTTTTAATGTTATTTACCATGGAAATTTTCTCCCATACATGCTCCATACAGCTTGTGTCAGTCTGTTCGGTCTTCTCTGACTATGAATTGCAAAGCACTGTACATTATCACCTGGTTTAATGTCAGAAATTAATTGGGAGCTAAATGCAGTTGTTGACATCATGGCCCAGTGATTCATCATGAAAATACCTATGCCACAACTTGCACGCAATTTACAATAAAAGGCTCTTTTTTGTGTCGGTTGCCTACAATTTTGAGGGAAAAACACTGAATAGTGGGTAAAGAACATAGCTATTCATATCTGAAATCAGCACATTATATGGAGCACTGCTTTAGTAATTGAGCCCTCTAGTGTGTTAATTATGCTGCTATGGATATTTAAGAAATGCAGAGTGCAAAAAAATATAATAGGAACTGTTTGCAATGCTTTTACCCTTTAAGCAACATTCTTTTTACAGAATTCCATAGTAATGTCATAGTGAAATTATTAGTAGTAAATTGTACAGAAATGGGAACAACTCGTGCCTGTGATGGAACTTGGCTGGACATAGACACGCACTTACACACCATTCTATTGCATATATTTCACCTGGAACAATGTCAAGCACCTAGGGAGCCCTGCACCTCCTTGACAAGAAAGATACTGTAAGTGCCATGTTCCCTTGAATAGAGGCATGGTTCAGTTTACGCCTCATGCTCATACAATGTTACTCTTGCTGAAGAGTATCCATAGTATCCATTAGACTTTGGATTTGAGAGAAAATCAAAGACAAAAATCAACTAAGTAAAATGAAGATGAGGATTTTCTTTCAGTGATAAACTTTACTGATGGGTGAATCTGTCCCGTTTCGCCAAAAAATTTGTGAATCTTCGGCAAAAACGGTCACAGCTAATTTTTGCAAAGGGTTCACCAATGTTCATACTGAAAGAGTTTTTATTCCACTGTTTGCTAATGCAGACATCTTCCAAACGTGCACAGAATTGTATCTGGGAAACCTATTCATAAAGTATAATTTACAACTGGAAGGGAGTGCAGCGTTCCAAGTGCAATTTTAGATGCTTTCTATTTTCTTACTAATAATGCAGGTTTTTTTTTTTTAATGAATGGCATCAATAAGCACAGCATTTGCATCATCTTTAGCTGCGTTTGTAAATCATCCTTTTAAAACTTAAGTAAAAGAAAGAACATTACGGTAAAAATAATAGACTTTATGGTGAATCTACAAATTAGCACCGTCATGTTTTTTTTTCCTCAACATTTTGACATTTTAACATGTTATTTTGATTGTAAACTAAAGATCAAAGATTTATAAATTAGAAACTATTTTCTTTAACCACCCAAAAAAAAATAAAACTAAAGACAGCCTTTTTAGCTGTAAACTTAAACCTTTGCTTGAAATTTCATTGAAAAACCATAATTTACAGGCAAAACAGTGTGGCTATGAAATGCATAAGAATAAGAATTCGTATTTGTGTTTGTGTGTACTATTGCAACTTTTGTTTGTCTTATGCTTTAGGGACACTTTATAGCCACCTGGGCCTGCATATTGCTGAGATGGAGGGCTTCAGCCAAGCCAGAAAATGTTTCTGAGAGAGTATGGTTTGTGCAGAGGCACACAATTCTCTTTTACAAAAATATCTGTGTTACTGCAAAATCTGGGAGCAGTGGACAATGCACTTAACCAGTATGAAAAATCTCTCAGGTGCCATATATGGAAGCTGCAGATATGTATCGTAAGGTATTCAAATAATAATCATTATGTATGTTATTACATTTAAAGAGCCATTTATTGTATTTTAGGTATGAGAAATATTTCACATTCTGTTTATAGAATCATTTACTGGAAATAAAATGAAGGTTCTGGTTTGTTTAGAAAATAAAGAAAGCTGTACAAATATCTGCAAGCTAAAATATAATCCATTGGCCCTTATTTCACCATCTCCGGTGACCATAGGGACAAGGAGGCACCATGCTGGGTTCTTCATTACCTATTTAGTTCAAAAATTATATATATATTCATTGGCTATACAGATGGAGCTTAATTTGGAAGAATTTTTCAAAATCCAGAAAAACAGTAAATTCATTGGTCCTAGTGAAAGCTACACAAGACATATGGCCAATCAAAGGAAACAACTAAAATGTGATTGAAGCACTTTTTATAGCAGTCAGTCAATGTGTTTATTTAGAAATGGTTAGCCTTTGGTTCTGCATGTGTTTCCTCGGGTATGGGGTCAGGTGTTCTAATAAATAGAAGAAGCAGTTAAATTGGTTAGCACTACCAACTTTAAAACATCTCCCCATATCATCCAGAACAAATCGCCCCTTTGTATCTTGCCTTGGGCTCACCAAGTGAGGAATTTCCGATGCTTCTTAATAAAAGCTTTTTTATTGTTGTTTCTCTAGCATAAAGCCATACAGATAAGCAGCAGTGTTGTAAAGATAATGCCAGTACAGCACGGTGGAGTATTGATGAGCTGTCGGACAGGAATATGATTTATAAAATAAGTACATCATATGCTCTGTATGCATCCAGATTTGTGTTTAATATATTCTTTTCTTAGGATCTATGGGTGAAAGAAATGCACAAGGACAGTGCCTAGGCATCTTGGCCTTCGCCTACAGCCAACTGAGAAACTATAAGATGGCAGAATTCTACTACCACAATGCATGCATTTGTGGATGCAGGTATAGTTAAAGAGATATATACACTAAAACATTAGCCAGAATACTTAATATAAGTATAACATATTTCATGTTTTAACCATGTGAACACTTCATTAATTTTATACTGACTTCTGTTTAATATTAGCTTCGTCTGGCAACCAGCTATTAGTTCACTGTGTGCAAGCATGTCCTTATCCTCCAGATGCAACTGATTTATTTAGCAACATCATCATTAGTTGTTCTATAAAAAGCATGGGATACAAAGGCACAAATAAAAATATAATTCCAGCATATCCAAAAGATAAAACATAGCAAACAACATTTTTCACATTAATTCATTTATGCCCACAGTAATGTATTGGCTATAGTAGGGATGCACCGAATCCACCTTTTTGGATTCGGCCGAACCTCCGAATCCTTCATGAAAGATTCGGCCGAATACCGAACGCATATGCAAATTAGGGATGGGAAGGGGAAAACATTTTTTACTTCCTTGTTTTCTGACAAAAAGTCACGCAATTTCCCTCCCTGCCCCTAATATGCATATGCAAATTCTGATTAGGTTCGGCCGGGCAGAAGGATTCGGCCGAATCCAAATCCTGCTGAAAAAGGCCGAATCCCAAACCGAATCCCGGATTCGGTGCATCCGTAAGCTATAGGTTGCCATATATGGAATGACCTGCATTGAAGTTTTAGTCTGTCTCAATCTTACTGCCTAACGACCACCCTATGTATAGGCTTATATCAGGAGGCAATTCCATCAAACTGTCTTCTGATCCCACTGAATCACAATCAATTTGTCCAGCAAGAAAATGAGGCCACAATATCCTTCAACTTCCTTTCAGATCTATTCATTTGGACCAATGGGCAGATCAGTGGTATGTGGTTAATTGTTTATTGACACCAACTTTGGGAGAGGTATAGGAACACATTAAGATATGGCTAATATGGATCATTAGATGATTAGCAATTTCTATTTAATCAGCATTTAATCCACAAAGAACATTTTTTCCCCATCAGGTTTCCTGTATTTATAGCACATCATTTTTTTTCTGGGTTAATGCCATCTAGAACAAATGCTTGTTATTTTCTCAAAAGTGTTGTGGTATTCAGCACATTGTCAAAAATGTGTTCTTGACATTTAGAAAAGTTTGACTATGAGGTCTTTCAGTGCCTGCAACATAAATAAATATCTAAATGGCAGACCTCCAGTCAAATATTTGCAGATATCAAAATGACCACATAACTATCTGTGAAAATAACTAGGTTCCAAAGGCACATGCCAGATGTTTTGACCTGTCAAGCTTTAGTAATAATAGATATTACACTTTGTTGTCATGGAGAACATCTGAAGCCGTCTTATTTTCACAGCAGTCTATGTGGAGTAAAATATATGTATGGTATAATGAAACAATATTTAACTCTTGGTTATTGCTGTTCTTGATATTAGAGATAAAAGTGGGACATGTAACTCGCTACAGGTAGCTGAACTATAACTCCTGTCAGTCCGTAGCAACTAAATGGAAGTTCCTGGTTTCAGACAAATCTATCATAAGAGAAACACAGAAGGAGTATTTATAATACTGCCTGTCTGACTCATTTTGCCTGTAAATTCAATTTGTCCTACATGAAAAGCATGTTGGACAAATTAAATTGGTCTTGAAATTGCGCTGGATTACATATGATTACCCTATGGCCTACGTTGCACATTGAAATTGTAAAATGCAACTTTTCTGCTGTACAATGTACATCGCCTACATTGTATGGCTTATTATAGTGCACAGCAATAAATAAATAAAATTATATATATATATATATATATATATATATATATATATATATATATATATATATATATATATTTATATATATATATATATTTATATATATTATATATACACAACTAGTACCTCCCAGTGTCCTTCTATGGATGTGCAGGAGTCACTTAAACCAGGAGTTCTTAAACCAATAATAAATGTTTATTTATCCCACAAAATAAATTATTCACATAGTATCAATGATCAATGATGGAGTTGAGGTAAAATGGTCACAGCAATATACAATTACAGACCATATCCCATATTGACTTTCTCCTGAGAAAAGACTTGGCAAGATCCCACTTCACCTCTGTTGCACCCTTTAGTGCACTGTGTTCACCTCTAGTGGAACTTCCAGGAAAACCCTCTTACTTGATTCCCTTCCCACTATGATCCCTTCCCTAACAGACAAAGTAGATTATCAATTGTTGTAGTTCCACAACTTTCCAGTTTTACTATAGGGTGTCCGGTTACTCCTTACATTCACCACGTGTGCATTAAATTGGGTACTTACAAACGTCTGGGACTGTCAGAGGTTCCTTCTTACTATTAGAGATGTAGAGCATAGATATATAGTGTAAAACCTTTAAAAATTATATATATATATATATTTTTTTTTTTTATTATTATTTTTTTTTTTTCACCGATTACACTCACACTCCCCTCTCCTCCTCGAGTGTCTGTGCTATTTCCAAGTTTTAATTTGGTATTGCATTTGGCGTTGCCTCCACACACTAACACTTCCGGGGCGCTAGGGGATGACATCAACTGCCTTCCCCTTACGTGTTTTGACTCTTTAGGACTTCATCAGAGGCTTCATTTGGGCAGTACACATGTCCCTTACTTCTGTCAGACTGGGATGAAAGTTGCTGTACATTTGCCCAGTTAGATATTTGATATTGTGAATTTCTACCCGAGGAGAAATGGGAATACTGAGTCGGAACAAAAGGGGAACCGCGGAGACTGTGGTTACGATATACCCAAATAATTCCCCAGCTGTACTGTTGACACCTCCTATCTCCGCATCCTAGCTTTTGTCCTATAAAAATATTTCATTTTCTTCATATATCTCTTGATCATGCATTTTGTCCTGTATGCAGAACACATTGGACAAGTTCTCTTTTTCCCCCCATCTGTGATAAGGCCCCACTATTGGTTTATCCCCAGGGCTACACTAACTCCTCAGCTGAGGTTGAGCCTTATTTACATAATTGCAGGTATACAGTAAATCTACAGTATGTGTATACAGTTTCAGTCAAACTCAGTTGGGCACATTTACAAACAAACTGAACCACATAAAGAAAATGGAAGCAATATTACATCAATTCAAATGTTATTCGCAAAGGTTCTTATCTATGTAAGATCTATGTAAGGAAAACAGTGCAGCACTATTAATGGCTCAGTATTGTTATTTCTTGCTCTGCATCAAGATACTCCTAGTTGGCATAGAAGTTTTATATCCATAGTGGTAGGATTATTGAAACACAAAATTAAATTGTTATATTTGATATCCCTGAGTACCTAAGCTTTATCCATAATAGATTTGTATATTTTACCATCTTATCTGCATGATAACAGGCCTACTGTGGTGGGAATTCTTTTAAGCAGGAAACTATCCTCATTGTCATTTCAGATAAATAATACTTAATAGGATTGTTATGAATAAAAAGCATCAGCATGCTATCGGTGTTTGCCGTGTTGTCAAAGGATATGCCTAGTCAGCCAGCTAAAAATGAGAGTATCTCAGCAGCTCCACTTATTTTGGCATTCTCAGATGAAAAGATGATATAAGCGGGCTATCAGGTCTTTGACAATAAAAAACACTCAGTAACCAGGAACTACTAGCAAGGCATGTAGGTTATTACAGGACCACACATTGCAGTGACTCACCATGAACCAATTCAGCAAAGGTATACAGCAAATTGATAAAAATAAACACCTCCCTGCCCCAGTAAAAGTGACAATACGAATTCTGATTTCTATTCTTCTTTTCACCATCTCACATAAGTATAGATTTTATTTCTGACTTCTTAGATGAAATGTAAATAATGTTGTTCCACACTTTTCATCGAAGAGCTCTATATCAGTTCATTTTATTTTCTATTTTCAGTTTTATTTTGGCTTTTCTCATTGCGAAGAGACTGGAACCTGATGGTGCTTAAAGGCAGTCATCAAAAAAAGGAACCCTTTAAATAGGGTGAGTGGAGTAAGGTGTCACAGATTATTTGTTTTGTTTTAAAACTAAAAAAAAAAAAAATCCTCCCATAGTCCCATTACCTTAAGTGAAATTTTTATTGGTTAGCTGCACGCTTTTCCCAATGCTTTTCTATTCCTAAGTCTGACATCATCCTTAGGAGAAGGAGTTCTGGAAAGGAAGCCTAGATTCACTCCTGAAATTATCTTTCCATGGAATACCCTATAGACAACTTCACCCTCTAGGTTCCGCACCCCCTAGCTTCATGTATTACTGAGAATAACTTCACAGAACCTAACACTTTAATTTCTGCTTTAGTGCTGATATTGATAGGTTGTGACAGTGTGTGATATTGATTCTCCCACAGTTTATCTAGACAGATTCTGTATCTCTGCTTCAGTCTAGCTAATGGGCTACACTAACATCCTCAACCATTCAGGTCCAACAATGAAACTTCTGCTTGTGGTGGTAATAGTCCAGAATGCTAAAGTAACAAAAATTACTGATCAATAATGACCGAGATATAATTGGCTATAATGGAGGGTGTTACTACTTAAATTACCATAATATGAAGCAAAAAACATCATAGGACTTACAAGAGTCTTAGGGTTTTTAATTGTATGTTTTGGCATGGTTGACTAATAAACATTGCCATTTTAATTATATTCAATATTATCAATTAAGTACATTATCATTTGGCTTTATGAGGATTAAGTTCTATTGTGTTTTTGCTTCATAATAGTCCAGCATCCTTGTTGTGGCCTGATCATATCACTAAATAGTACTACTGTACACTGAATAAAAGGCATGATATTCTAACCAGGTCATTTCACTCCCACCACTTTCTAGAAAAGACTTCTTTACATTTACATCATCTTTAAGCTGTGTCAGCCACTATGTTCCTAGTTTAAATCTCGGCTGTAATATACATTTTATAACTGTCACAAGAAGGCATACTGGATATGGTTCTCTTTGAGAATCTAGCTACTCTAAAACGTTATTGTGTAAGCCACCAAAGATATCTTCTAACGTTCAGGAGCCTAATTTTACTTGATTTCCCATTGGTGAAGAATATGTCTTGCCTTTAATTAGCTAAGCAGTATGAGATGTCACAGTTACCATGTATGTCCAGAATGTATGAAGCAATAATTTAGCTTGAACAAACAGAATGACAGGTCTTGTTTATATGATACAATCAGAGGAATTTTCCTGGAGAGCAAGGTGATTACAGAATTAGTGATCCAGTCCCCCTTAGGCAGTTAAAAGTCAGTTCACATTACATGTTATAAATTCAAACTTATTACAGATGCAGAATGCAGACATCTTGAGTGTTCAAACAACTAGTTTTCTGATAGATCACCAGAAATAACTACTTTTTCCCCCCAATTACTTTCTATGTGTCATCGTTTTTCTAATATTGAAGTGTAAAGTGTCATTTTTCACCTTCTAAAGCAACTCTGGGAAAGGGGGGGGGGGTCGCCGACCCTATAAACTGTTCAACATTGATGCATTTAGTTGATACATTTCTTATCTTTGTCCTTGCTGTTCAGAATTTCATTACAGGCAGCTGTTGGAATTGATCCAATGGTTGTTAATACTCAAGAGATACTGCTGAGAAATGTATCAACTAAATGTTGAAAAATTTTAACCGTTTAGAGTCTGCACCTGGATCACTGAGCCACCAGACAGGAACATTCAACTTTAAACTTAGATTTTGGAAAAACCGTAAAAAATAAATAATGGAAAGTAATTGAAAAAGTGGAGAATTCCTATCATACTTACCGTAATTCTCTTTTCCTGGCCACTCTCCATATCAGCATTACAACCGGGAGCTCCTCCCATCCCCGCCCATAGACCAGAAACGTCCCTCCCTCTAAATCTTTAAATCCCCTCTGGAGACCACCTACCTTGTCTAATACCAAGCATCTGTACTTGCCTGGGTGGGAAATGCTGATATGGAGAGTGGCCAGGAAAAGAGAATTACGGTAAGTATGATAGGAATTCTCCACTTTCCTGGCCACTCCATATCAGCATTACAACCGGATATACCGAGCCATACATTCCCTAGGGTGGGAAAAAATATAACCAATAATGTTGCAAAAAATCTTTTTAATAACTAGAGAAAGCCAGGTGGGCTCCTGTTGCAAAGGCATGGTTACTTGAAGAGGACAAATCCAAACTGTAATGTTTGATGAAGGTTCGAGTTGAAGACCACGAGGCAACTTCAGATATTTGTGCTGCTGGCACATCTGCTAAGGCTGCCCAGGAAGAAGAGATTGCCCTGGTCGAGTGAGTCGTCAGACCCTCTGGAGCTAGCTTGCCCTGGGTTTTGTAGGCCTTGGAAATGCAGAGGGTAATCCACCTGCTGATGGTTGAAGAGGCAGCAGCTTGTCCCTTCCTACCTCCCGCTGGGACTACAAATAATCTGTCGGATTTTCTGAAAGGACGTGAGACCTCCAGGTAACGCTTGAGACATCGTACTGGATCAATTTTCTCTAGCTCCTTATGCCCTTGGATATCCTCCGGAAAAATGGGAAGAGTGAGCTCTTTTTTCAAGTGAAAAGTTGATACAACTTTAGGAAGCAAGGATTTAACCGGCTTTAAGATAACCTTATCATGCAGGAATGAGATGTGATCCTGAGCACAGGAGAGAGCCTGTAGTTCTCCAACTCTGCTTGCCGAAGCTATGGCCAGCAGGAATAGGGTCTTGAGCGTAAGAAGCCAAAAAGAAATTGATTCCAACGGTTCAAAGGGTGGTGAGGATAGGGCACCTAGGACTAACGGAAGACTCCAAGTAGGTAGCGTTTTTACCCTAGGAGGCCTGATTTTTAGAATGGCTTTGAAAAATCTCTGTACTGTTGGGTCCCCAGCCCAGGATGTCCCTAAGATAGCTGAAATGGCTGCGGTATGAGATCTTAGGGTTCTGTACTGTAGACCTTTTTCTAGACCGGATTGGAGAAAACCTAGGACGTGAGGGAGTGATAATTCTTCCCCTGAAAAACCACTTTGGATGCACCACAACTGGAATCTTTCCCAGATCCTATTATATGAGGATGATGTGGAAGGTTTTCTTGCCTTTAGTAGAGTGTCTACAACTCCTCTCGGAAGATCTAAATTTTCCAGTCTCTTGCGCTCAATCTCCAGGCCCGAAGGGATAAGGCTGCTGGATTTGGGTGAAGAATGGGTCCCTGGTTCAACAGATCCCTCCTTTTGGGAAGGGACCATGGAGCAGCTACTGATAGTTTCAGTAACAATGGGTACCATGGCCTGTGAGGCCAGTTTGGTGCGATCAGGATCAATTCGATTCTCTCTTGGACTACCTTCTGGAGAGTCCTCAGGATAAGAGGAAATGGTGGGAAGGCATAGGCTAGGTTGAAGGACCAGTTCTGAATCAGGGCATCTGAGCCCTGGGCTGTCGGGTAAAATTTTCTTGAGAAAAACATTGGAAGTTTTGCATTGAGATGTGATGCCATGAGATCGATCTCTGGAAGGCCCCATTTTACTACCAGAGTCTGAAAGACCTCCTGATTCAGGGACCACTCGTGACTTGACATGCAGTTCCGACTTAGGAAGTCTGCTTCTATGTTGCTCTTCCCTGGGAGATGCTCTGCAGTTAGTAAGACCAGGTTCTTCTCTGCCCACTGAAGGATGGGTTGAACTTCCTGGAGTAAGGACTTGCTCTTGGTGCCCCCTTGTCTCTTTACATAAACTACTGCTGTAGTATTGTCTATTAAGATCTTGACCGAGGACCCCTTTAGAACTTTGGCAAAGGCAAACAGAGCTAATTTTACTGCTCTTATTTCCAGGATATTCGAGGGGACTCCAATCTGACGTGAAGGCCATTTTCCCTGTACCCATCTCGCTTCTAGCCGGGCTCCCCAGCCCCAGGTTGAAGCATCGGTGGTTAAGATCTTCCATCGAGGTTGAGATAACGGAAAACCTTTCCTCAAATTCTCCTCCAAGGTCCACCAGAGGAGAGATTCCTTGAAATGAAGTGGTAAATTGATTAACTGTTCCCAGTTTTTTTGTTGCCTGTTCCATTGGTCCAGGAACAGATGCTGTGTTGGTCTCATATGCCACTGCGCCCATTGAGTTACCGGAATTGTTGATGCCATAGAGCCCAACAAAGACATCAGGTCCCTGGCTGTGGCTTGACTCATTGTCATAAAACGAGAAGCAAGCTCGATGATTACTGTCATCTTCTGAGGTGGAAGTGAGACTGAATTCTCCCGTGTGTTGAACCAGGCTCCTAGATAGGTTAGGGACTGAGATGGAACTAATTGACTCTTTTCTGCATTGATCAGCCACCCATGAGAAATGAGGAAGTTTAGGACTTGATCTCGAGAATTGAGCAGATCTTCCTGTTTTTTTGCGGACAGGAGAATGTCGTCCAAATAATGCCATATGAAAATTCCTTTCAGCCTGAGTGCTGCGATTAAGGTGACTAAAATCTTTGAGAAAACCCTGGGAGCGGTGGCTAGACCGAAAGGTAGGCATTGAAACTGGAAATGTCTTCCCCCAATGGCGAAGCGCAGGAACCTTTGATGTGAGGATGCTACCGGAATATGCAGGTATGCGTCTCTTAGGTCGATGGAAAGAAGCCAGTCTCCTGGAAAAACTGCAGCAATTATAGAAAAAATGGATTCCATTTTGAACTTTTGGATGCTCAAGAACTTGTTTATGAACTTTAGATCCAATATGGGTCTCCATCCCCCTGAATTCTTTTTCACCAAGAAAAGTACTGAATAGAAACCTCTTTTCCTTTCTGCTTGTGGAACTGGAGAGATGACTTTTTCCTCTATTAGCCATTGTAAATGATGGTCTAAGGCTTTTCTTTTTTCCCCTTTTTTGGGGTATGAAGAAATGGTGAAATGGTCTTCTGATGGAATGGAAATGAATTCCAAAAAATAGCCCTTTCGTAGAATATCTAGTACCCATTGGTCTGAAATGGTGGTGTGCCAAACTTCCAGAAAATCCGCTAGCCTGGCCCCTACTTTTTCTCTGGAGGACGGATAGTCAGGAGGGTCTTTTGGCAAACTGGGAGACCTTAGATCTGTCTCCTCTGAAGGCTGCTTGTCCCTTCTTCCATGCAAAGGGTTTTTGACTCTCAATTCCTGGTCTGGAGACCTGACGGCCATAACCCGTTTTCCCTGAGCCACGAAAAATGGAAGATCTGAAGTGAGAAAATCTGGGGTTGTAATTCTTTTTCCTCTCTTGAGGTAAGAAAAGGCTTTTTCCCCCCCGAGGCTTTTGTAATAACATCGTCTAATTTAGGGCCAAAAAGACGCAAACCCTCAAAGGGCAAGGTGCAAAGGCTCATCTTGGAAGACACATCTGCTGACCAGGATCTGAGCCAGAGAGCTCGTCTGGCGGCTACAGACATGGCCATGGATCTGGCTGCCAGTCTGGTGAGATCCACTGCTCCCTCTGAAATAAATCCAGTGGCCAGCTTTAGTTCGGACAGACTAGAGGAGATCTCTTTTTGTCTACTCCATCAGACAGGGCTTTATCGATTCCCTCTATCCAGAAAGACATGGCTTTAGCTACAGAAATAAGAGCTACCGCTGGTTTGCATGCAGCTCCTGCTACCAAGAAACCTTTTTTGAGATCTGAGTCAGCTCGCCTATCCATGGGGTCCCTAAGAGCCGAGCTGTCATCGATTGGCAGGGTGGTTTTCTTAGCCAGGTGAATGACTGCTGGATCTACTGCAGGTGCTGTAACCCAGTCTTTGACCTCTGGGTCTTTGAAAGGGTACATTTTGGCGAACCTGGTTCCCTGAGACACCAAAGACACCTTTTTTGCCGCCTTCTGCCATTCGGCTTTGATGAGGTCGGAAACCTCTTGAAAGAGAGGAAAAACGTGTCTGTTTGAAGAAGAAGAAGAGGGCAAAACTTTATGGGCAGCAGAGCCTGACAATTCTTCTTCCACCCCCAAGGTTTGCTTAACCGCTTTTATGAGCGGAGCGACCAATGCCAGATCAAAAGTATCCTGGGAACCATCAGCCTCTTCCTCAGAATCCAATAAAGAATCTGAAAGATGTTCGGGTGATAAAAATTCCTCATCTGAAGAATCTTCTGCTGTAATACCTGTATTGCCAGTATTCCTAGTTTTTGAAATCAACCCTTGACTTTCCTCATTTTCGGGGGCCAGAGTAGGAAAAGAAGAAGCTGAACAGCAAAAATCCCTCCAGCAGGTTTTGCAAAAATTTTTGCCTTCTAGAGGAGTATTAAAACAACCCATGCATTCCAAGGAAGTTAGATTGGAGGCTTTGACTTTACGTTTTCTTGAGGAGACCTCATCAGGCAAGCTGCAAGACACAAAATGCCTTAGTGAAAATAGAGAGAGAGAGAGACAGAATAAGAGAAAGGAAAATTGAAAAATGGAGGGACCTACGTAGCTTGTAGGGCAGAGGCACCTGAGGCAGAGGAGTCCATGATGAAATATAACCCTGCAGAAGGGCCTATAAGAACAGCATAGAAGGCTTAAAATAAGTGAAGACATGCTAAAAAATCCCTGCTCAGAGAGCTTTTCCCTGCTCCTCTTACCTGTACTGTGTCACCAAGAAAAAAGACTCGAACCTCAGTGGAACTGGAGCAGACTGGAACTGGCAGCATGAACGCTTGTTAAACACAAGTTTATAAAGGTGCGCGCAAGCATGAAGAGGAAGGGGAAGTCGGGTGAATAATTGCCCACAAGTAAAATGGCCGCCGCCTGCAGAGTGACAAGATCTGACCGTTGGTTTCCCACAACCAAGATGGCCGCCGCCATTCCTCTGCAGACATTGCACGCCGACGCTAAGGTGCAGCTTCCAGCCAGCTGGAGACAAGGGGAAGACTGCCTGGGTGAGGCAGCGCCCAGAACGGATCTCTCATATACTGAAGGGCTGCGCAAGGACAGACAGCCTCTGGGTATGGGCTCGTGGGAGACGAAGGGGGAGGAGAGGGAGAATAGATCCACTGCTCCCTCCCAACAAGAAACCCTTAATGCTTATAAGAGAACAGAAAAAGAAAAAAGACAAGGTAGGTGGTCTCCAGAGGGGATTTAAAGATTTAGAGGGAGGGACGTTTCTGGTCTATGGGCGGGGATGGGAGGAGCTCCCGGTTGTAATGCTGATATGGAGAGTGGCCAGGAAAACATCTATTTCTGGGGAACATTCTGAAGACAACTGAACTGAAAAAAAAAAAGTGTTTCGAAGGTGATCAACCTCTTTAAGCCATGGCACAGAAATAAATATAAAAAGATTAAATTATCCAAGGCTTTATTTACTTTCCTCCGTGCATTCCATTACCATCATTCTGTATTTACTTAATTGTGTGCATTTTAGTTTATATGCCCTTAATAGCAGTTTCAGCTACTGATCCTTTAATGAATGTGCCTACAAATTATACATATGGCATGGTCATAAAATGTGTATTTTAAAGGGGTGGTTCACCTTTAAGTTTAAGTTGTGGGGTGGCTACTTATAAGCAACTTTTCAATTGACCTTCATTTCTTCTTTTTCATAGGTTTTGAATTATTTGCCTTCTTCTGACTTTTTCCAGCTTTAAAATTGGGGTCACTGACCCTGTCTAAAACACAAATACTCTGTACGGCTACACATTTATTGTCATTGCCAGTGTTGGACTAGCCCGGTGGGGCACCGGGAAAAAACCCGGTGGGCCCGGACCCTCATGGGCCCCTGCCGGGCCAGACCTCCTCTCCCGACGATAAGTAGTACAAAAATAAATAAATAAATAATTTTTTGGTGCTGTGCGCCGAGTGGCAGTTTGCGATAGTATCTTGTAACATTTGTATTGGGTTTAATAACCTATACCAAACAAGATGGTTTCTTCCAAACAGGTGACTACTTGCTGATTGGATACTATAGGTTATTAGTACTGGTGCACAAGCTTCAATTGATTATTTTTTTTTATTACAGTTCTGGATTAACCTTTACTACACACCTTTGCACATCTTATAACCATCTGTTATGAAGCCGATGATTTCAATAAAACTCATACTTTTAGATAGCAAAATTTACCTGTGCTCATATAAATGTATAAAAAGCAAATATGCTTCTTATTAAATGCAATATTTTGATTGAAAAGTCCCAAGCAAAGTTAATGCATATACATTTGCTCTTGTAAAGGGAAAACTCATTAAAAAATTAACTTTTTAAATTTTGTATTTGTATGGAGTCTGTTACTTTAAAACTGGTCTTTGTATCTTTTGAAATATTTGACTTTCCCCTGCTCGGAATATCGTCAGCAGTCACATGTAAATCGATTGGGAGGCTTGATTCATTTTGTATATTATTTCTTATTGTTGCGCTATGGTAAACTGAGTGGCACCGTCACTACTATGAGCTTACATTCTTATATATTTGTGCTCCAGATGAGACCTTTCTCTCAGGTGTAAGCCCTTGCAACGGCGTGGAGGCAGGGTGTAGTGGAACTGTAACAAAGTGCTGTGCACAATAATTGGGCGCCAGTGGTTCTTTATGCTTAACCAGAGAACTTAGTTTATTCAACAGAATAATCCACACAGGAGTACATAGGAATTATCAAGAACATAGAGCACAGAGCATATACTCACACAAGCACCAATGATCATCTTAGTCCCTACAGGCAAGGGAACATACACAGCAGCAGTGAAGCAGCAAAGGAAGGTATACTCAGCTTTCAGCCTTTTCCCTAAGTGGAACTCAGGGGAATCTCTACATCCCTAAATCTGTGCACTTAGTCCCTACTTGTGGGCAATTAGTACCCAGGATCTTAATCCTTCTGACTCTCCTCATCTGAGCCTTGAGCTGTTTAACTAAATAAACAGTCTGTCACTCCTAGAGTGACCTATTGCAGAGTATAGCTTATCCTTTACTAGGCCTAATGTACCTAGGTTATATTACCCATTCCCTTCCTGCCTGCTTGGTAAGAGCTAAAGCAATGGACCCAGAGCACATGGTTACCTAGGCCTTTATACTATAGCACAGTGCCATCTACTGTACACTGTGAGAACAACCAGGGGCTTAGTTTAAGGCAGAACAAAGAAACAGGTCCCCCATTAGGACCCAGAGGATTTGGCTGCCAATATTATTAAGGGTGGCTATTTTACCAGACCCCTTCATTATTATTTCTCTTTCTGCTTTGATCCTGCTCCTATTTATTTTTCAGTTTGCCATTCAATCCATCTCTGGCTGCTAGTCTTAGGGTAGGGACACACTGGGCGATTTGGGGAGTTTTAGTCGCCTGGCGACTAATCGCCGCGACTTTTCTCCCCGAATGCCTCCCCTCGCTCTGCGCCTGGCTAAAATGAAAAATCGCCTGCGCTAATCACACGCGGCGATTCGTTTTCCGAAGTCACCCGAAGTTTCCTCGTGAGGCAACTTCGGGCGATTTCGGAAAACGAATCGCCGCGTGTGATTAGCGCAGGCGATTTTTCATTTTAGCCAGGCGCAGAGCGAGGGGAGGCATTCGGGGAGAAAAGTCGCGGCAATTAGTCGCCAGGCGACTAAAACTCCCCAAATCGCCCAGTGTGTCCCTACCCCTAAGGTGGCCATATATGCACTGATAATATTGTACAAAACTATTTTCCGTACAATATTCATAGTGGGAGACAAGCCGACCGATATCGTCAGAAAACTTCTATATCGTCCGGCTTGTCGACCAGGCTGGCCGGAAAATTTTGAAGGGGCGCCTTTGGAGGCACTCTAAGATCGCCCATTGTTAGTCACATTAGATACAGGTAGAATTCTATTGTTTCTACCTGTATATCTGGCAATTCAGCTCTAAAACAGGTATATTGAAACAATGATCTTTCCTGGAAAGTTCTTTTCCAGGAAAGATCATTATTGTAACGTCTATGGCACCTTTAAACCACATAAAATATCAGCACAGACATATTAAATATGCATGTTAAAACATCCAAACCACCCATATCCTTCCAGTGAGTGTGATGCTAATGTAGGGACACATTAACAAACTTTCTTTAGGTTCAACTGCATAAGTGCAGTAATTTATCAAGCCAGACAACTGCTCTGTAAGCCTAACTGCACTACACAGTTGAATGGCTGATTGGATGCTGCCAGCAACTGCCTGTTTTCTGGTGAAAGCATTTCTGGGTTTTTTTTCCTACCCTTCTTTCTCATGTGGATTTCAATCAGTTCTGAATGGCCTAATTTGAAAATTTTTAGCAGTTTTTTTTTGTCCCCTTTTTAGATAGTTGCCCAAAGGTCTCAAGGTCTAAGCAATTCTTTATACATGCACACACAAATTCAATTCTCCACATTCTAATTATTTATGGATGTAATCAAGTCTTTATATATGATTGTGAGATTCTTTCACAGGAAACCTCTGATATTCCCAGCGAGAGAAATTTGGCCAAACTTACAGACCAAAAAAGTTTTGGGTTTTTCTTAAAAAATAATTAGTACATACAGGTGAAGGCCTGACCTATAATTTAGTGCCCCAATAGGCATGAAACGCGTCAGGCCTTCACCTATATGTTGTAATAAATGGTTTGAACGTTTAATTACATTTTTGGTTATTTTTTAAGAAAAACTCAACTTTTTTGGTTGTTACATGTTTATGCACCAATGGACTGGGGTGAACTGTGAGTATACCGTATTTCTTCTCTCTCACTTAATTTCCCTTAATATTTACAGAGGCCATAGAGTATAAAATGACAAATGGACATCCAGTGACAGAGTAAAAACACACTCTATCTAGGACTATACCAGGTGGGAGTCAAAGGTTCTGATAACATGGCTGCTGAAAGAAGCAACACATTTTGATGCTTACTCCCACTCAGTGTTTATACCACGATTTGCATAGGACACTGGGTATACCATCATCAATATGCTTTAGCTGTCCATTCATGCACAATTATAAAAATAATTATATGTTACATGCTAGAAAGTAGATGTGCATATCAACTTTGGCTTTATAGGAAAAGAAGAAATTCAACATTAAATCAACCCTTTGTATTGATTATGGATTTGTGTGGATTGAGTATCGATCATCAATGAGAAATACAATTTTTGTTGCTATTACTTTTATGTTTCAGTTTAGCCCACAGGCATACAGGTAGATGTGAAGTGTGCCATATATACACCTATGCAGAAGATATTCAATATTTCACACAAAATTTACCAAGATAATTCACTGCCCTGTTTTTGTAACTGTTAATACGATCCCTGAGCCAGATCCTAATATGAGACGGTTGCATTGTTTTCTAAGACAATCTACAGCTGTTTGTCAATACAATAAGTGGCTCTTCCATGGCCCTTTAAGCCTGAAAATGTTTGGATACTTTATCTAAAATTTAATTTACTTTCTATGGGTGATAGAAACCAAAATTCAATATCTGTCTTTATATAATGAATGGTGTTGCACATGCAGCCAGGAGGTAGAAAACTCAAAAGCAGGGCTTAAAAAGCGTTAAGTAAAAAAAAACACACACACACAAAATTGGCTTTAAGTCCCCAAACCTGGAACACCTGGAAGGCTGACTTTGCACACAGCTTTTTATGCAGTAAAAAAATTAACTCTTGCAGCCAAGTTTGCTTTGAGTGTAATGTTTACATAATTTCAGCACATACCACCTGAAGAAAGACATTCAACTTTCACCCCCCCCATCCCGTTTATTTTGTAACACTCACAATATTAGGTTTTCGATTGGGCAAAATATGTTGATGTTTTATAACTTAATAATATTTAATATTTGTGTCTATAAACTCTCAGAATTTAGACCATATCATATATGCTGGAAATGATTGTTTTATTGGAAATTATAACTTTGTATCAAATGAATACAAACTGTTAATTATATTGGTTCAGAGACTAAGAAGAAAGTAATAAAACTAAATATGAGTTTAGTTCTATCCAGTACATTCTGATTAAACATGAATTGTCGTCATACTATACTAGACTTTTAATTCATCATTTTAATTGCTGAAACTCGCACACTGGCTATCGTTGATTAAATGGAATGTTTTGGCAAAACCACTGCATAATGTTGTGCCAAAACCACTGCATAAAACTGATACAATATCTGCCGAGGGTGCAGTTAGTAAGAGGTCCCACTATCAATCCGTTATGGCAGTATTAATACTATTGACTATGTTAGACAGCAGAAAACTCCCAAGTCCAAGGGATCCTTAGGATGTAAGTATATGAAGAATAATATACACAGAAGAACTAGAGACCCAGATGGTTGGTAACATACAATAGATAATTAACCCTATAAATGTAGAACAACAAGTACAATTAACATTTAGACCAGCACCCCACATTTACTTATGTGTCACATGTGTCCAGCTACTTTTTTTCAGGGCTTTGATCATCTCTTACTCCACAAGTGATTTGAAACCTCACAGTCAATCTGCTTCTTCAGATAGATGTACAGCAGGATCATTTGCAAAAAAACTGTTTAAAAATGAAGACCAAAAGGTGCTTGGAATGGGTCAATGTATAACATACTACATTTTAAGTATGTTGTTGTTGCTGTTTGCAGTAAGGATCTAAAGTACTTTGCACTGCTCTCCAGCATTTCATATGTCAAACCCCCATAGCAGATGTAAATTACACAAATGTGTTAATGGTTTTAGCATTAGAGACCCTTTACTCTTTAAAGTGCAGAACAGCACCTCTGTGTTACTTAAATCGCTGCATTTAAGATTATTCTAGAGAAATTCAGCTGTCAAACAATCAATTGCCCACACACCCAGTGCAGGTAGGTTTAATCCTGATACAGTATTAATATTCAAATAACTAAATGATTTGCAAATAGCATAAGAGAGAGAACAATGACAAACTCTAATTGCATTTAATGCAGACTGCCAAGAGTAAAATATGTACCTTGCTTTTCTATAACAATCTCCTAGCAACTGTGTTAATGATGCCTACAAATCAGTCACCTCTCAATATTATGAATGCTGGTGAGTTACTGAAAGAACCACCTCGACAATACATTTCTTGAAATGGCAGGCTTGGAAATAACCTTGAGATTTACAGTCTTCAGCTCCAATCTCGAATTCCTAAGCCACAGAAGATCAACTGTGATTTAAAGTTTCAAATCCGCTAGGTTTTTATTTATTTATTTTTTTAGTATAAAAGTGGTCTGAGTTCAGTTTCCATCGTACATTTGGAAACCCACAGAGATTAAGGGATACACAATATAATCATATAATTTTTTGTAGTGGTGAAATTGTACTTAACCGAAAATCATGTAGTGCAACTCTCCATTATGACCACAAGGTGTCACATGAATTTTTTTTGTTTTTGGTGGTGCTTAAGATGGTCCAGTTTGCAGTTTCAGCCATCTGGGTGCTAGAATTCAAATTACCCTAGCAAATATGCACTGGGTCAGCGGGACACTTGAAGAAAACTTGTTTGGCCCGTCAGCCCAGATCCGTTGCTTATATTGCTGGGAGATAGGGTTGTGGCAGTCGCAGGTATGAGCAATGGCATAAGGAAGATTATTTCAAACTTACTGTGATCTTCCTTTCCTGAACGAACTCCATGTCAGTACTCACCGGGATAACCCCTCCTCCCATTAAAAGGACCCTCCCCAAGCCTTTAAAAAGCCAACCACACCCACTTACTGGCGTCTTTGTAACAAGCAGACACCCCTGCACATTGCGAATTCTGCAAGCTGAAATACTTACTCTCCTACTCACCAAGAAGCAGTGAGAAAAAACAGAAAACAGATCCCAAAAGAACAGGGACAAGGGCACCTGAGACATAAATTGGGTTAGAATCCCTTACACGGTGTAAGGTCCTGTGCAGCCTCATTTAAGAGAAGACCTAAAACTTCCCAGTGGCCTGATGTCTATATGTACCCATCTATCCTGACATTAAGCTTATCAGTAGTAAGTGTCAATGCATAACCCTGGGTAGAAGCCCCCCGCTTTAGCTTGTAGGAGGCACTGGGGAGCCTCCCAAGAAAGGGTAGAAATACATTTAGGGTTATTTCAGCCAAGCATAGAGAACTGTGTTCTTTGTTCTTCTTTAACTCTGCAATAGTTAGAACTTGTAGATAGAAATGGGCACAGGTTGCACCCCTAAAAATTAGTCAGATGACCTGGGTGCTCTAGTAGAAATTATGGATAAAGAGTTCAAAATACTGGCACTCACAGGATTTTCATAAAAAGGAGAAAAAAGTACAATATTGTTGAATGAAAAATATAGGTTTATTAAGCCAATGTTTCAGGTCCGCACAGGAACCTTTCTCTAGGACAAAACTATACACACACACACCTTAATATTCAATATATACGCACCTATATATACACACACATGCCGATGGCCCATAGATGCACATATATGTTGCTTGGTAGACTCAGTTGTATTATGGAGCTTAACCATTAATTGAGCATTCATTCTGAAGGTATTAGAATCCCTCTGCAGGGTGTGGGCCATGGTGCTAGCATGTATTAAACCGTGTGATTATTACATATGCCTCGGTCAGGGCCCTAAGATACTGGTTCTGGCAGAGCACCATGCCCAACCCCAGAGCCCCAGGAATGGATAGTAATTATACTGCACATTTGACTGAATAAGCAATTATTACCTGGCCCTCCATTCATGCAGGCAGTGATCTGTAATACAAGGCTGCTGAATCATGGAAAAAATGTACATTCAACGGCCCCAAATGTACTACATACCTGTGGTTACTGTTAACACAGCGATCCTTATGACACACTTGCTTCAGAAACTCCTGTTGTGTTTATCAAGACAATATTTAAACTTACCTACCACAGGGAGGAACATTGCCATGTACAGTAATAAAGTCCCTGCTTAATTAAGCCATACCTTATCCCAGGAGCAAAGCAATGGCATAATAAGACATTCACATGTAAGTATCCATGTCAGTACTCATCGGTATTGAACCCAAATGTACCCCAGATACAATCAGACCACCATGTAATGCATAGTTTAGGTTAGAGCAAGCCTATATCAGAACCTAGCCCAGTGATCTACATCCATTAGGGCTACTCATTTCAGGTGAGCAATAACTAGAACATATACTGCAGAGCAAACTAGGAGCACACAGATACAATCCCAGCAACATGTAAAACATAGTTTATATTAGCTGCTGCTTAGGGCAATCATACATCAGGCCCTAGCAGCCAGGTCAGTGCTCTACATTCATTAGGGCTATTAGTTCCAGGTGAGCAATAGCCAGAACATATACTGCAGAACAAAATAGGAGCACACAGATATAATCACAGCAACATGGAATACATAGTTTAGATAGCTGCCACTTTAGAGCAAGCATGTATCGGGGCCTAGCAGCCAGCCAGACCTGTGCTCTACACCCATTAGGGCTACTTGTTCCAGGTGAGCAATAGCCAGAACATATACTGCAGAACAAGATAGGAGAACATAGATACAATCACAGCAACATGGAATACAAATTTTAGATTAGCTGCTGCTTAGAGCAAGCATATATCAGGGCCTAGCAGCCACCCAGCCCAGTGATCCATATTCAATAGGGCTACTGATGTCATGTATGCAAATGGCCTGAACTCAGCACCCTGCATGTCAGTATAACAGAAAATCAATACATACTTACCGAGATTTTCGTTTCCTGTACTGGAACATGGCAGTGGGCACTGTAGGGTTAATCCCTCCTGTCGCAGACGGAACAGGAACTTCCTAATGAATAAATTAACCTCCCTTCCCCCGCGCCGCCATCTTTTGATTTCTTGACTCCCCCAAAACGAGGGTTGGGAAGCTTTGCCCACTGCCATGTTCCAGTACAGGAAACGAAAATCTCGGTAAGTATGTATTGATTTTCTGTTTTCCTGTTACTTACACATGGCAGTGGGCACTGTAGGGACATACAGAAGCAGACAATACATGGGTGGGTTATGCCAAAGAAATTTTAATTATTTAGAGCACAGTTAAGAACTGCAGAGCCAAAATTAGAAAGACTCTTTGAGTAAACATCAAATTTGTAGTGTTTTATAAAGGTGTCCCACGAACTCCATACTGCTGCTTTGCAGATGTCTTCTGAAGTTACCTGGGCCCGGAGTGCCCAGGATGCAGCTGTACCTCTGGTTGAGTGTGCCTTCAGCTGAGAGGGTACTGTGTGGGACTGGTGTGAATATGCCATTCTGATGCATTCCTTTATCCAGTTAGACACCGTTTTTTTGGTAGGTTGATTACCTAGTCTTGTACCTTGAGTAATGATTAGCAACGAGTTAGTTTTCCTGATTTCCTTGGTTCTTCCAAGGTAGATTTTGAGGCATCTGACAATATCTAGAGAATGCCACTTCTCCTCTTCCAAGGAACTAGGGTTCTCAAAAAAGGTAGGTAGTATAATGTCTTGAGACATGTGAAACTTTGACACCACTTTTGGTGTAAATTCATCCAAAGTTCTTAATATCACTTTATCATTATAAAAAGTGATTTTGTCTGGTTCTGCTGATATAGCGTGAATTTCACTCACTCTTCTGGCAGATGTTATGGCAAGAAGAAACGCCAGCTTAATGTTAACCATTTTAAGAGGTACCTTGTCCAGAGGTTCAAAAGGAGTCTCTGTTAGGGCTTTCAGGACCAGACTTAAATCCCATGGGGGAACTTTGGTTTTAGATAAGGGTCTCGTTCTTTTTAGGGCTTGAACAAACCTTTTGATTAGTGGTCTGGAACTCCAGTTTATGCCTGAGAAATGCGAAATGGCCGTAATCTGGCCTTTGAGGGTCGAATTGCTCAATTTTAATTCCACTCCACTTTGTAAGAATTCCACTATTTGTAATTCGGAGTTCTGTGTGGGGAGTGTATTCCTGGTGGAACACCATTCTGAGAATTTTTCCCAGGTCTTGTAATATTTTTCAGTTGTAGAGTGTTTTTTGGCCGCTAGCAAGGTGGTGATTGAGCCTTCTGAAAGGCCTAGGGATCTCAGTTTCTCACTTTCAAACGCCAAGCCGTTAAAGCGAGTTTTTCTGGATAGGGATGGACCCGTGTCTGCTGAGTGAGGAGATCCTTTCTTCCTGGCAGTTTCCAGAAATTGCCTTTGGCCAGTCTGAGAAGTTGAGGGAACCACACTCGTCTTGGCCACCAGGGAGCCATCAGGATTACATTGGCTTGATCGTCCAGTATTTTCCTGATAACTTTCGGGATCAGTACTATTGGAGGGAATATGTACAACGGTCCCCAGTTCCAGGTTATTGATAAAGCATCCGTCAAGGTGGCCTCTGGATCTTGTTTCCAAGAGCAAAATGTTTGCATTTTCTTGTTGAACCTGGACGCCATCAAGTCCATCTTGAAAGGACCCCATTTCTTCCAAATTGTTCTGAAAACTTGGTTGTTTAGTTCCCATTCTCCTTCCATTGGGGGAGATCTGCTTAATTTGTCTGCAATCTCGTTGTTTTTCCCCGGGATATGGATTGCTTTTCAGATATAGTAAATTCTTTTCTACCCATGTAAGTATGGTCATGGTCAGGGATAAGAGGCTCCAGCATTTTGTTCCTCCTTGTTTCATGAGGTATCTGACCGCTGTTGTATTGTCTGATTTGATCAGAACTGCCTTCGATGATATTAGAGGAGTGAAGGCTAAGAGGCTCAGGTGGATTGCTTTTAACTCCCGCCAGTTGGATGATTTCTGACTCTCTTCTTTGTTCCACCAACCTTGTACTTTGTGTTCCCCCAGGTGGGCTCCCCATCCTGTACTGCTGGCATCTGTGGTAATTGTGATCCCATAATCTACCAAGAGGGGCATGGGGACTGACAGGTTCTCTGCTTGCGTCCACCAAGTTAGACTCTTCAATGTTTCTTTCCCCAAATAGATGAGTTGATCCTGCTCTTGCTTCCTGTTCCATTGGGACAGGAAATCGAACTGGAGAATCCTGGAGTGTAGCTGTGACCATTTGACACAGTCTATTGTGGAGATCATTTTCCCCAGTAACTTCTGGCAAATTATTGTTGTTGTAATAGGGTGGCGAATGAGTTGGTGTGTTTGTGAGATTAAGTCCTTCATTCTCACCTCTGGAAGGCTCAAGAGCATCTTTTTGGTATCCAAAATCGTGCCCAAATATTCCAGTCTCTGACTGGGGATGAGTATGGACTTTTCCTCGTTTATTTTCCAACCTAACTGTTCCAGGTAGCTTTGTACTATTATTAGATGAGTCTTCAAAGTTGCCACCGTCTGTGCTTTGAGAAGGATGTCGTCTAAATAGGCATAAATTTGGATTCCCTTGAGCCTCAGGTTTTCTAGTACTGGGGCTAGGATTTTTGTGAAAATCCTTGGAGCGGTTGCCAGCCCGAAAGGCATTGCTGCATACTGATAATGTTCTCCAAGAATTTTGAACCTTAGGAATCTTCTGTGAGCTTTCCAAATGGGTATATGTAAATAGGCGTCCCTTAGATCCAGCTTGACCATCCAATCTCCTTTGGATAGGGCTGCAGTGATTGATCTTAGGGTTTCCATTCTGAATGTAGGAATCTTCAGGTTTTTGTTGAGGTTTTTTAAGTTCAAAATAACTCTGTATTCGCCATTTACCTTTCTTCGTAGGAAAAGATGGGAGTAAATTCCCTTGAATCTTTGATCTGGGTGGACTTTTGAGATCACTTTGTTCCGCCATAAGTCTCTTATTATGAGTCGGAGATGTTTTGTGGCTTCTTTTGTTCTTGGTCTGTCTGATGAGATGAAAGAGTTGTGGGGTTTCCTTACAAATTCCATTTGATATCCTTTTGATACGACCTCCACCGCCCATTTGTCTCTTATGTTTTGAGCCCAAACTGTCTTGAAACTGTTCAATCTTCCTCCTAGATAAGACAGCTGGACTCTCGCACCTTCATGCTTTTTTGTCTGTTTTGGGCTCTCTTTTGTAACCCTGTGATTGGAAATTTTGGCTTCTGGATTTCCATTGCTTAGGGTTGTACTTTCCTGGTCTATATTGCCTTGCATCTCGAAAGGAGTTACGCTGATTTTTGTAGTTGAACCTTTTATCTCTTCTTTCTTGAGGTAGGAATGCAGATTTTCCAGCTGAGGCTTTAGAGATGATTTGATCCAAACTGGTTCCAAACAATAAGTCTCCCTTAAACGGTAAAGAGCACAAGTTGTGCTTTGATTGGGAATCTGCGTTCCAATGCCTCAGCCAGAGGGATCTTCTTGCCGCCACCGCGAGACCCATTGATCTGGCTGCCAATTTGACATTACTGAGTGAGGCTTCCGCAGAATAATCATTGCCTATTTTGATATCATGGAGCATTTCCAGAAGTTTGGATCTTTCTGTCCCTGTCTTGATGGCATTTTCCAGCTCATTTATCCAGATTTTATTAGCTCTGGTTGTTGTAGTATTAGCTACCTCAGCCTTACAAATAGCCCCCGTCAAGAGGTATAATTTCTTTAAGGTGGCGTCTTGCCTTCGTTCCATTGTGTCTTTGAGGGATACTCCCTCATCTACTGGTAATGTGGTTCTTCTGGCCACTCTGGTAATGGATGCGTCTACTTTGGGTATGTTATCCCATGTTTTCGCATCTTCCTCCGAGAAAGGAAACATTTTCTTAAATTTTTTGGAAAAGGTAATTTTCTTATCAGGTGTTTCCCACTCCGTTTCCATTGTTTTCTTAATAACCTCGTGCAGAGGAAATAAATGGTTTTTCTTCGCTGATGATTTAAACATTTTGTCACCTTTATTAGTTATAGATTCATCTCTTAGGTCTAGTGTCTTTCTAATTGCTTTGATTAGGGGCTCCACCATCTCTGGTGATATGTCTGATTCCTCTTCTGAGTCTGACTCCGAAATTTCACCTTCAGATACTGGGGAGATCGTTTCTCTAGGTCTGATACTTATGCTTTCATTTGTGCTATGTTGTTCTGCATTAAGGTTACTTAAGACTTTGTCCGTGACTTGTGAAACCATATTGGACATGGAATTGTTAAATGAATCTTTCATCCACTCCATTAGGTCTGAGAACTGTTTGGAGTTGACCCCCGCAGCCTCTTCCAGGCACTTTTTGCATAATCTTTTGTCTGGCAATGCTGCATGTCCACATGAGGAGCATTCATTTCTACTGGATTTCCTCCTTTGATCTTCCCTGATTGGAGAACTTCTGTAGAAAGGATAGTTTTATTAAAAATCTAGCACATCTCTTTAGTATTTGTGATTTTTTTAAACAAACCAAATACACTCACCCCCTTGAGCCTGAATATGAGCGTCTACAACTCATCACACCAGTCCCCTGTTGAAACAATAATTGTACTGGTGCTTAACCTTATCCTGTCCGTCATGAGGCTAATGCGTAAGTATAAGGGTGTCTACTTACAGTTAGTACACCTAATATCACTTGTGGCACAATCCAACTGTTTGGCAGCTTCACAATATCCTGGAGGGGGAGATAGAGACGCAGTATTTCTATTACACATACAGCAGCGTCTAATCCTTTTGGCGCGTTTGCTTTTGAATTTTTCGCGCCTGCGCATTACCTTTCTGCAGGTTGCGGTCATTCAGCGGTTTATTGCGCATGCGCCGATAACCGGCATTGCGACTTACTACACTGATCGGCAACGGATGGCCAAGGACTCGCCAGTCCCCCCAGAAACGCACACAAGCACAAAGGCTCGGTCCTGGAGCTTCAGCGCAGGAGATGTTTACCACGCTGGCACTTGTTGGGGGAGTGCAGGAAGAAAAAAGATGGCGGCGCGGGGGAAGGGAGGTTAATTTATTCATTAGGAAGTTCCTGTTCCGTCTGCGACAGGAGGGATTAACCCTACAGTGCCCACTGCCATGTGTAAGTAACAGGAAACACTACATGTCAGCATAAGAGCATGCTAGCCCATTTATCTATTTGTATTAGGGCTACTGGTTTCAGGTGGGCAAACAACCAGAAGCAAGCACAGTGTAGGTAAGCATATGATTACATTGCATGCAAGCAGTTAGTTAGCATTTGTACACGCTGCTTATTATGCAAGGCTGCAAGCAGACCCCTTAATGCCACATATTTCAGGACACTCTACATCCATTAGGAGGTTCATTGTTAACAGGAAGACAGGCCTCACAAGTTTACTGACAACAGCAGTACTTACCTGAGGCAGCATTCTAGTCTGCTGAGTTTAGATAGTGGGCAGGGCCATCTCCACTTGCTATAGCTGGCAGTTGCACAGGAATCACTTGATTATACTCAGCTGGTGACTGTGTCAGCACAGACAGAGGAATCATCTGATTTGTCTGCATAAGCAGGTAACCAAAAGCAACTGCTGAGGTTATACAAAGGCAAATTGGATAATTAGTGTTGGTGCCTCCTGCAAGGGCCCAAGTTTGCTGCTATTTTGGCTGAAGCCTTTATTTTGACGACCTCCACCTTAGGAAAGACTGTTGAGGGAGGCAGCTGGCCATAAACCTGCCCCCATTCAAACATAAAAGAAAACAAGAATAACAGGAGGCAGTAAGGTTCAGGCCCCTAACTAATTATGCCTAAACCAACTGCCGCCTCCCGCGCCCATCTGTAAAAAAAAATGGGGTGTAGGGGCCACATACACCACTGCCACTGGACGCCGTCTGGGCAGGTTGGGAGGGCACATGGGTGGGGGGACAAGCACCTGGTACCAAATGCTCTGACAGCAATACAGGAAGACAACTGAAACAGGCAGACAAGGAGTAGCAAACATTGCACACCAGTGCCATACCTGATCTGGAAGCTGAAGCTCAGAAGACTCCAGAAATGAGGTAGTGTGCTGGGGAACATAACCCCTGTCCCTAGGACTCCTTTATGACTTATTTCTATTAAAGAATGAAAACAAAATCTGGTTAGTGCACAAAAGAATGTCATTATATCACAAACTCCATTCTGTACAGTTTAACAAGCAATCTGTCTCACAAATGTATAACCTCCATGTAACGGACACACTTATGTGCAAAGTTACTTACAGAATGAATTATGTAAAAACAAAGTTGGACATAATATATAATAGTGTAACTAACTAGTGCTTGTCAAGCTAGATTTGACTGACAAAATAGATATCTGCGACAGGAAGCAAAATTTTATAGTACAGAATTCATTCTTTCCACAAAATGACAGTTTTGTTTCACAAAACAGATAAAATAACCATTCTGTGAAGCAACACTGTCAGTCACATTCCTGAACCAATAAGAACAAAGCTTATTGCCATATACAAACAAGATGAGAAGTGGCCAGCTCTGCTCCACATGGCTAAGGCAAAGTATCTGACCTGCTATAGAGGGCGCCCTCTAATGTCCCCTGTGCTGCATAGTAATAAACATGAACAAACTTTCCTAAAACAGCTGCTGTTAAACACTACAGGTTCATAAATGGAAGTTTTTACAAATGGCTGAGAAATATAATGCTGCACTTATAATGATTGTAGAGAAAGAAAAGTATGCAAAAATTATATAAATATGATCATTTTAGGCGATATGGCTATTCTTATTGTAGTAACCTGCTTGTGTGGCCATTTTGGTTAAGGGCATTCCTGCTGTTTTGCCATTATCTTATGACTCACTCCTGTTCCTCTTCCTGTCTAAGCTGAGAGCAATAATGGGACAGGCCACACCCACCTGCGATGTTGTATTAAATGTACCAGAAGTTACTGTGCTTGTCTGGCGGCTTTGCCTGACTATTAGAGTCAGTTATAAGTTTTGTATATGATAGTTAGACTCCAATGTCTCCTCCTAGCTGTAATCTTGCACCAATTTCATACCTCCCAACTGTCCCTTTTTCGGAGGGACAGTCCCTCTTTTGACAGCTCAACCCGCAGTCCCTCATTTGTACTGGAAAGTCCCTCTTTTCTATGCACTGAACAGCCAGAAAAAGAAACAAAGTTTCTCACGTAATTGGCTTTTAGCAGAGAGCCCAGAAGAGCTAACAGGTGCAAATAAGATACTTTGTAACAATTTTGAGGCACAAAAACACAGTTTAGATAAGGAGAAATATTTTCAAACTTTCATAACCTGCCAAATTTTGTAAAACAAACATGGTAATTAGGGGGTGTGGCCAAAGAAAGGGGTGTGGTCAAAAAAATTGCTGCGCTACGTGCGGGAAAAAATTTTTTGTCCCTCTTTTTACTTCCAAAATGTTGGGAGGTATGCAATTAGCTTGTAGTAGTCTCTTAATAATGTGCTTAGCTAAAGTTCAACTACTACATAATAGCTTTAGCCAGAGATTTGGGACTAGGGTTGCTACACGGCCAGTATTTTACCGGCCTAGCCGGTAAAATACCTGCCAAGGCCTGGGCCAGTATTACAAATTTACCGGCAATGTAGCAATACGATTAAAAGGAGCCCTCGGCCTGCCCCCAATCCCCTGGAACTTACCTTTTCTTTTACTTCTTCTAGCGTTTGTGGCGTCCGTGGCGTGGCCCCACCCACTTTGATGTCACGGTCCGCCCCTTTTGCCGTCACGGCCCGTCCCTTTGTGTCTCCGCCACCCAGCAGCCGGTAAAACATTTTAAAAAAGGTGGCAACCCTACTTGGGACTGATCATGTGCACACACATTGTGTTTAGTATGATGTGTAGGTTATATGAGCAGCCACTCCTGAGTACTGTGTGTAAACAAAAGGCTTCAGGACTTCAGCTTCACCTCCTTTCATGAATTCGGGTCTTTTCGCCACTTCGGGACTGCAGCTTTGTCTTTTCGGCACTTCCACATTCTGTAATATGCGAAATGTCCGCACGGCTCGGGCGCTCGTAAAGGGGACCCGGCTCTTTGAAAAATGCAGCACTTCTGGGCCCCCCTTCAGGCCCGGAACACTTGTCCCCCCTGCTGGTGGCCCTGGACATGCATGTGACATGGGCGCAGTTGTGCTCTCTGCTCTAGTGTTGTGCCCCCCTCGACCCACTCTGATGTGAAAGGGTTAAGCACTGGGCAGGTAAGGGGGCGGCATCATTAGAGTCTTTTGTTATAAATAAATATAAAGCATTGTATAGCTTGTTGCTTCTATATAAATAGATTATGATCCCCTAAAATTGCCCCTGCCTAAATGACCCCCTTTTGTTTACACACAGTACTCAGGACTTGGCAGCTCATATAACCTACACATCATACTATACAGAATGCGACTGTGCACATGATCAGTCCCAAGTCTCTGGCTAAAGCTATTATGTAGTAGTTGACCTATAGCTAAGCACATTATTAAGAGATTACTACAAGCTAATTGGTGCAAGATTACAGCTAGGAGGAGACATTGGAGTCTAACTATCATATACAAAACTTATAACTGACTCTGAAGCTGGCCATAGATGTTGAGATTTTTAAAAGATCAGATCCTGATCGTGAGACCAATATCTTCTCAGAACGATCGTACGATCGTACGAATTTACCATCAACTAAAAAGACCAATTTGGCAGGAAAACAAAGGGGAGCTGCCTGCTTGGCCCTGCAAACATAGAGAGATTGCACTGGGGCCGACAAAGATTTTTTGACCTGGCCGATCAATTTCCCAACAGATGTCGGCCGAAAAATCGTAAGATGTACGATCGTTCGAATACCACTAACCACACGATAATTTCGAAGGATTGGTCGGACTTCCCTAAAATCGGTCGTTTGGCAAGAAGAATCGTCGCATCTATGGGGACCTTTAGAGTCAGGCAAAGCAGCCAGACAAGCACAGTAACTTCTGGTACATTTAATACAACATCGCAGGTGGGTGTGGCCTGTCCCATTATTGCTCTCAGCTTAGACAGGAAGAGGAACAGGAGTGAGTCATAAGATAATGGCAAAACAGCAGGAATGCCCTTAACCAAAATGGCCACACAAGCAGGTTACTACAATAAGAATAGCCATATCACCTATAATGATCATATTTATATAAGTTTTGCATACTTTTCTTTCTCTACAATCATTATAAGTGCAGCATTATATTTCTCAGCCATTTGTAAAAACTTCCATTTATGAACCTGTAGTGTTTAACAGTAGTTCTTTTAGGTAATGTTTTTTCATGTTTATTACTATGCAGCACAAGGGACATTAGAGGGCGCCCTCTATAGCAGGCCAGATACTTTGCCGTAGCCATGTGGAGCAGAGGTGGCCACTTCTCATCTTGTTTGTTATATGGCAATAAGCTTTGTTCTTATTGGTTCAGGAATGTGACTGACAGTGTTGCTTCACAGAATGGTTATTTTATCTGTTTTGTGGAACAAAACTGTCATTTTGTGGAAAGAATGAATTCTGTACTATAAAATCTTGCTTTCTGTCACAGATATCTATTTTGTCAGTCAAATCTAGCTTGACAAGCACTATTTAGTTACACTATTATATATTATGTCCAACTTTGTTTTTACATAATTCATTCTGTAAGTAACTTTGCACATAAGTGTGTCCGTTACATGGAGGTTATACATTTGTGCGACAGATTGCTGGTTAAACTGTACAGAATGGAGTTTGTGATATAATGACATCCTTTTGTGCACTAACCAGATTTTGTTTTCATTCTTTAATAGAAATAAGTCTTTTGTATATTTTTTTTCTCTGTGTATGGTCACAAATACTTATATAACATGAGAGACATTCATTCTGTGTATTAGGGATAGTTTTGTATACAGAATGTATTTGGGACAAACGGCACCCCATACTCCTTGTGATGCTTTCCCAAGGTTAAAAAGAAAATTTTGCTTCCAATGGGAACAAAAGAGAAGGGAAAACAAATGCCAGTAAGTGGGTGTGGTTGGCTTTTTAAAGGCTTGGGGAGGGTCCTTCTAATGGGAGGAGGGGCTATCCCGATGAGTACTAACATGGAGTTCGTCTAGGGAAAAAAGTTTACAGTGCATTTTGGAGGTATACACTGAGGAGTAGGGGAGAGATATACAAAACAGACGTGTTGGAGAGGGGGTCCAGCATGCGGATACATGTTGGGGAGGTGGGCTCCTGATTCCCCAGTCCGACACTGATTAATTTGAATCAGATACTGGAATATGAATATGAGAGGGACTGAATGATTAGTAAAAAACATATTAAAGATCATTTGTTTTTCAGCGGGGTTAGTGACCCCAGTTGAAAGCTTAAAAGAGTCAGAAGAAGAAAGCAAATAATTCAATTAAACAAGAATAAATGAAGGACATGTGTATCACTCACACATGATTATTGTGTAATTATGGATTTGTATAGGGCGTTACAGCTAGTAACCAGACAGGGATATTTTTGCCCCCCCCCTGCAAAAACCCAATGAGGGGCCAGGCTCGCAAAGATACCTAACCACCACACCCATGCAAATCCATGCACGCCCCTGTCCGCTGCACGTTTGTAGGTAGATGGTTACAGAGGAATCTGACCCTCCGTTCTGGACCCCCTACTACCTGCCCCCCGACACTGTAGGGCCTGCATCTTCTATAGTTATGCCATTGCAATCAGCCATGATTAATAAAGTACTGATCATAAATAGAATGAAGTTATAGGGTTGTAATGCAATAAAGGGTCATACTCCAGGTTTAATAACTCACAGCAACCAATCAGTATTGATTCAAAGAGCAGGCCAGTATTGTTCTTCCCAACAGGGGATATATATAGTGAATAAAGTACCCCCTCTTGTAAATTATAAGGATATTATAAGTTGCCGAGGAGTTTCATGACCATACAGTTCATGGAACTCCGAGGTAACTTCTAATATCCTCATATTTTGCAACAGGGGGTACTTGCTCTGTAAGGCTACAAATGTATTGTTATTGCTACTTTTCATTACTGATCCTTCTATTCAGACTCTCTCCTATTCATATTCCAGTCTCTTATTCAAATCAATGCATGGTTGCTAGGGTAATTTGGGCCCTAGTTACCAGACTGTTTAAAATGCAAATTGAAGAGCTGCTGAATAAAAAGCTAAATAAACACTTTGGTTTAATTTACCAGAATACAACACAATCTTTCCATAGGCTTGAGAACTGATTACATTTGTACTCCAACCTGTATGTATGTATGTATATTTTTATTTGTATAATGCTCCTTAAGGGCAAATCACTGTACAGCAGAACAATAAATTAGTAGAAGAATCAGGAGGTCATTTAAATAGTAAATAAAGTACAGTTACAACACAGATGAAGTGCTTAGTGTCAAGGAGACAAAAGGATGGAGGTCCCTGCCCTGTAGAGCTTACAGTCTAAATGGTAACATACAGACACAAATCAGAGGGATATTAAGTTCTGTAGGTTACAGTGGGTGACACTGCCATATAAGCACCAATTCCCAGTTCAGCTGTTATGCAAGTGCTCCAAGAGTTCGTTTTTTGAGTTTAGTTCTGAAGGCATTGAGGGAGGATTCTCTCTGAGAAATTCTGGAATGGAATTCCAAATATAAGGAGGAGCAAGACAGAACGGTTTGATGCAGAAAACAGCAGTTGATGAGTGGAGGATTCGGCCAGGAACATATAGATAGACAAGTGAAGAGATGTAGTAATGTGCCGAGGCCTGGATTTGTGGAAAGGTCACAAAGGCCCGGGCCTCAGACGACAGGGTACAAATAAAGGGGAAGGAACAGGGGAAATGAATGGCTGCAGCCTATGTAAATCCGACCCTGGAGGTTGCAAGGAATTAAGGGCTTTAAAGGTTAAGAGGAGGAGTTTGTAAGTTATTCTCTGTTTTATGGGAAGCCATGATAAGGACTTCAGCAGGGGAAGGGTTTGTACCCTTTTTGATGACAAGAGGAGAATTCTGGCAGCGGTATTTAATATAGACTGTAGATGGGAGAAATGGGGATTAGGAGGCCAGTTAGTAGAAGGTTACAGTAATCTAGTAGGGATAGGATGAGAGCATGCATGAGCGTCTTGGCTGTAGCAGGTGAAAGAAAGGGATGGATTTTGGCAATACTTCATAAGAAAAAGTGACAGGTTTTGACAGTGGTGTTAATATGATCAGAGAAAGAGAGGGAGGAGTCAAAAATTACCCCCAGACAGCAAGCTGAGTTGACAATCTGTAGAAGGATCAAGAGATACCCATTGTGACTGAGAGGCCTATTTATTATGCTAAGTAAAAAATGGCAACAACATATACCACACATCAGGCATCAATGTGTAAACAGAAGCAGACATTTGGAAACTCTATGGGAAAATATGGTGTTTAGCCATCACATTTTTTTTTCGACACAACTTAGTTGCTGCTTGAATTTTTCCCATGACTTTAATGGATTATGCGAGATCTAAAGTTGTGTAAAATAATGGCGGTGTAAAATAAAACACCCTTGATAAATGTGCCATTTATTTTACACAGTTTTTTATAGCAATTTTTCTGACATTTAAGGGGGAATGTAATAAAAGTCACAAAAACCATTTGCACAAATAAGAATAAAAATTTGCATTTCGCAATGTAATACTCTTCTTTAAACTGTTATTACATTGCGAATTTTCATTGCGCATTGCCCGCTTTTAAGAGGTGCTTGAAGGTTTCGTAATCTTATGGAGAAAACGTAACAGCTTTTTCAGTAAGAAGTCTTATTACTTTCACTGCGCACTGGTGCAAACTATAACACTCACAAACCTTCTTCCACTGTCGGAAGTGGTCGCTAAACAGTTTCCAGGTTCGCTCAAAGGGAAATTTGTTCGCAAAGTGGCATAACTTTTCGCATTGCGAATATTTTTTCCGTTACCATCTTTTATTACATTCCCCCATTATTGTTTTACACAGTATATATAGGCTCTTTCTGTAAGAAATTCTGGTCAAGGAGAATAGGGGGGGGATAACTTTCTTTATTAATGACAGTATTCTATTAATATTTAGGAATGTGTCAGTTTAACTTTAATAAAGCACTGAAGAGATAAAAACAGGTGTTATTTAATACCATTTAATAGCATTGTGTCATTGAGCTGTGTGCATTTCTTACAGTACACTACCATTAGGAAAGGTAAATAATTCAGCTCTGAACACATGCTAACTGCTTTCCCTTGGGTGCAGGCACATGACCGTGTAGCTCCCCCCAGAGATGTTCTGCTGCTAGCTTATATGAACAGGCCAGCCAAGGGCAGCAGTACATGGTTGACTTGGCCAGGCCACAGAGCTTAATGAGTTTCTTTTGACATAGCTGGTCTTCTCTTAAAGGAATACATAATCTCTCTGATGAAGATTCACAAAAGCTTACATTTCTACAGTGTTTTTCTTGTAGATTTAAATACGGTCTGACAGTTTCAGCACTTTTGTGACAAAGGTACAAGGACAGGTTTGGACATACAGCATGTGTAGCCTATGCCCAATGGGGCCTCTGTGTGGTGTAGCCACAAACCACTCTATAGCGGGCTCTCTACAGGTGACCTTCTTCTGACTGTGTCTGCTCCTGGACAAAAGCATGAGGATAATAACTATTTATAAAGTTATCAAACTGTATTACTGATATGCATAGAATGTAGCGCAGTGTGAGCCCATATTCTTGAAGAATGAAAAGGTATAAATTAGTGCATACAGAAATTCTATTCATACAAAAAAGAATTTTTACCATGAAAGAATAGCCCTTCAGCAAATACAATAGGACTAACACAGTAAATAAATATTGTGTATGTGTATATATATATATATATATATATATATATATATATATATATATATATATATATATATATATATATATATATATATATATATATATATATATATATAAATCCAAAAAATGAGGTGCACACCGGGAACCTTTGTAAAGATAAAAAATCTAAATTTTATTTATTCCATGTTTAAAAGCAGGTCAACGTTTCAGGGGTCTTGATAAAGGTCTTAGGAAAAGACCGAAACGTTGACCTGCTTTTAAACATGTAATAAATAAAATTTAGATTTTTTATCTTTACAATGGTTGCTGGTGTGCACCTCATATATACCTCAAATATATACACTGTATATATATATATGGTCATTTCAATGCCTAAAAATGTTAAAACAATCATTTAATAGCCATGCTACATGGACCAGCAGGTCCTTCTCTTCATCAATTCCCATATTTCTAACATAATTAGTGCCCAAGCATGGTTATAGTGGAGAAGAGCTGAGTACTTATGTGTAGACCTAGAAGTTACATTATTTAAAGAGCATGAAGTTCTGCTTTTATGGGAACACATTTCTAGTTATGGTCTATAAAACCTCACAAAGAGTGTCACTATGTAGTGCAGAATGCTGCTTTTTTTTTAGCGAGAGTGCAACCTCCTCACAAATGTGGTCTGCTTTTTGATAATATAGTTCTCTGTGTATATTTTAATAAGCACTAGTCACCGGGCTTCGAATCGTGCACAGTGGCATTTATCGTGGAGTTGAGTCATAGCTTGAAAGGGCCGTCTGCTGCTGCTGCTGGCACAATTTTTCATTAGACCCGTGCTGTGACTTCTGTATATAATATAAATAGCATGACAGCTACTTTCTGGACACATACAGTCACACATCCACATTCTGTAGTTATGCAGAATGCAAACTGTATGAGGAAAATCGTTATAAGGAATGTTATTTTCCTTTATATATAAATATATTTAAAGGATTAGGTAGTTGACAATACCTAAAAATGCTTCTACAAAATAACTATATCTCAGTTTAGCGGATATGGAAAATCTAAAATCGTTACTAATAATCATTTTTACATCGTGAAAAAAAGATATTGCTGTATATCACTGCACCCCAATGTAAACAATGAAGAATATGTTTGTGTTGCCCTATTTATATTGGGCATCTACTACTAATAGTTTTAAAGGGATGGTTCACCTCTAAGTTAGTATTACGTTTCAGAATGTCATAGAATGGCTAATTCTAAGCAACTTTTTAATTGCCCTTCATTCTTTTTTTTTATAGTTTTTGAATTACTTGTCTTCTTCTGGCCCTTTCCAGCTTTCTAATGGGGGTCACTGACCCCATCTGAAAAACAAATGTAAGGCTACAAATATATTATAATTGCTCATTTTTATTACTCATGTTTCTATACAGACCCTCTCCTTTTCATATTCCAGTCTCTTATTTAAATAAGTGCATAGTTACTAAGGTAATTTGAACCCTAGCAACCAGAATGCTGAAAATGCAAACTGGAAAGCTGCTGAATAAAAAGCTAAATCATTCAAAAACCACATATAATTAAAAATGAAAACCAATACCAAATTGTCTCAGAATTTCACATTCATCTGCATAACACTAAGGGGCAGATGTATTAAGGGTCGAATATCGAGGGTTAATTAACCCTTGATATTCGACTGGGGAAATTAAATCCTTCGAATTTGAATACCGAAGTCGAAGGATTTTGCGCAAATAGTTTGATCGAACGATCGAAGGAATAATCGTTCAATCAAACGATTAAATCCTTCAAATCGAACGATTCGAAGGATTTTAATCCATCGATCTAAGGATTATCCTTCGACCAAAAAAAGATAGCAAAGCCTATGCGGACCTTCCCCATAGGCTAACATTGACTTCGGTAGCTTTTAGATGGCGAACTAGGGGGTCGACTATCGAATGGTAAAATAGTCAAACGATTTTTAGTTTGAATCATTCGATTCAAAGTCATAGTCGAAGGTCGAATTAACCCATTCAATGGTCGAAGTAGCCAAAAAAACACTTAGAAATTCGAAGTATTTTTTCTTCTATTCCTTCACTCGAACTTAGTGAATGGGCCCCCAAAAGTTAATTTAAAGGTGAATAACCCCTTTAGGAACTGTGACGACAAGGCATTTTTGCATGTCTGGAATAGAGAATGACTTTTCAGTTCATTTGGACCTTTCCCACCTTAACCTTAATGAATTTTCATTTTGTTGCCTTGCATATCCTACCCTTGAAAGCCATATTCTTGCACTGATGAGTACCATGTGAGTACCTTCTGTTTTCAGAAGGTTTTAACACTGTTGGAATATATATTCACAGTGGTGTGTGCATAGCACCCCTGTTAGGTAACAACAGACCCGAGCCTCCGCTTATTTTGGGAGAATACAATGCTTTGTGAATGTAGCCCTGGTGCCTATAGGATTGTAAATTAAAATTACCCTTATTAAGATATAAACAAATGAATCCACAGTGGATGCAGTTAACCTGTCTGTTTATTATGTATGATGTTACTGTGACAGTAACCATCTTAGAAAAGGCACACGAACAAATGCAGGTAAAACAAAGGTTAGATCCCAACCCTACCTCGCCCTTCAAGCAGCATGACATTCCCATTTGGAATGCTCTGGCGTTCAACTATTGAAAGAGAATACCCTGGATAGAAGCCACTTGATCAAACTAACTGCATTAAACCAAGAAAGTTAGTTTTTTGATTGTGTGCCCTGTGTTTCTGCTAGGGATGCGCCCAACTCACTATTTTAGGATTAAGCCAAACTCGGAATTCTTTGTGAAAAATTTGGCTCAATACTAAACCGAATCATAATCCTAATGTGAATATGCAAACTAGGGAAATGGGAGATAACAGCGTGCACAAAAAATGTTTTTATTTCATTGTTTGTGTGATGAGAAGTTTCCTGTCAGTCTTTAACTATAAATATACAGTATACATTTTTTTGCTTATTTATTATATGTATATCATATTGCCTTCAAAGCAGCATTAAAGGAGAACTAAAGCCTAAAAATGAATATGGTTGAAAATGCCATATTTTACAGACTGAACTTATTGCACCAGCCTAAAGTTTCAGCTTCTCAATAGCAGCAATGATCCATGACTTCAAACTTGTCACAGGGGGTCACCATCTTGGAAAGTGTCTGTGACACTCACATGCTCAGTGGGCTCTAAGCAGCTGTTGAGACGCTAAGCTTAGATGCAAATTATCAAGCAGGAAATGAGGTTTGTTTGTAATATAAGCTGACGCTACAGGGTTGATTATTAAATTCTGATGGTATTTGCATTGGTTTCTGTGCTGCCATGTAGTCAGGGGCGGGAAAAATGCCGCTCCTGGTAACTAAGAGCCAATTTTCCAGTTTTAAAGTCGGAAATTTGGCTCTTCTAGTGCAGAGAGAGCAATTTCACTCTCTGCACTGCAAAAACCAAGGCCACCTCAGGCGGCAAAATGGGTAGGATCGCCCCTGCATGTAGTAATTATCTGTATTAATTACTAATCAGCCTTATGTTGTGAAATTTCTATTCTATGTGTACTGTATATTGTGAGTAGGTCCCTAAGCTCAGTAAGTGACAGCAGCACAGAGCATGTGCAGTGAATCAGCAGAAAAGAAGATGGAGAGCTACTGGGGCATCTTCAGAGACACAGATGTTCCCTGCTAAAGGGGTGTGGTTGCTTTGGGCTGGCGCAGAAGCCCAAAACATAATGTACAGCATTTTTGCCTATTTCTTTAGTTAAGCTTTAGTACTCCTGTAAAGATCACTGGATGGTAACAGTGCAGTTAATAGTGACTCATAAATTAATAGCAAAGACTAGCCTTGCATTATATATCTTCAGCTCTGCTGTGCGCAAACATAAAATGCTCACTGAAATATATCAGAAAATCAAGGGTATTAATAATAAAACAGTGTGAGCTGCTCCAAGATGCACAACATTAATCCACAAGCATTTGCAGATTGCACTTCAAGCCAACAACTCTCACATTTCTGACTTTCATTGCTTAACCCCTTTTGTTTCTAAAATGGTAATGAGACTCTACTGAAAGCAGAACTAATCCAAATCTGTATGCATGCACTAAGAAAAAAAAGAAAATTTATATTTTTTTTTGCATAGCAAAATGTAACCTGTGTCCCCTGGGAGAGAATTACAGCTATTATATATGCACCAGATACACATATGTGTGTTTGTGAGTATGGCTATCTACATCCCACAAGCTATTATTACATAAAGGTATGTTAACAGATTTTGCATCCTTTAAAGGATAAGCAACAATTCCTTGGACCAGATTACATTCTTAGAGTTGACATTTATACGTCAATAGCAGGAGATAAAAATCACCAACTCTGTGTTTGCAAACATCTAGGCAAGCCCATATCTTCCTAGAAAGGGAATAAGAGGGTTTTTCAATATTATAAATGATACCATTCACAGCTGTGATCCTAATAGTTTACATTTTATAGGTTTTGAATTACTTGCCTCTTAATTCATCCTCTTTCCAGCCCTCAGCTTGGGGTCACTGACACTGGCAGCCAAAGAATACAATCCTATTATTACCTTTTATTACTTATCTTTCTATTCAGGCCCTTTCCTATTCATCCTCCAGTCTGTCATTCAAACCACTGCCTGCTGCTAGGATAAACAGGACCCTAGCAACCACTAAACAGTTGCTGAACAAAAATGCATATAATTCAAGAAACATAAAAAATAAAAAGACCAATTGCAAATAGTTTCAGACTGTTGCTTTCTACAGTATAATAGTAAATATGAATGAATTTAATGGGGAGGCATCAAGTCTGCTTGGCCAATGTGCCACAAGCAGTAAAAACAGAACTCTTGACAATACAAAATAAGTGTTTATAATATTAGTGTAAGGAATAATAAAAGTGAATGCCTTACAGTTTTCAGTGTGGAGCTGACATTATCTGTCCCTAACTGATGAATGTAAAAGGTCTGAAAGTGCAAACGCTAGTAGCTTCTAATAGGGATGGGCGAATTTGACCCATTTCGTTTCGCCAAAAATTAGCCGGCAGCGTAATGTCGCTGACGCCCATTAAAAAAAGTCTATGAGCAGACAAAAAATTTGACCCGCGAGGAAATTTTTTTTGGACGCGCGTCTTTTTTTTTTTTGACGCCATACAAGTTTATGGGCGTCATTTCCGCGAGAAACAAGGCGAAAAAAATTTTAAGCCCTCCTCTTAATAATAATAATAATTACCACTGAGGTGCTGCCTTTATATAGATATATTGTATGAGTTGTGGCTGTTTTCATCAAACATTTATTAGTATGACTGAACCTATAGTACAAGCCTCAACATTTCTGCTCACTTTTTACTCAAGGACTTTGATATAAATTAGTTTTTTCTTTTCACCATCCTGTTTGGCAAGAAGAAAACATACATGAATTCTTCAACAATTCAGCAAGTAAAATGACAACATGATAAAAAATAACTTGGCAGGACTGGATGATATTTAAAGTGTTTGAATAAAGCAATATTTCTTAGTTTATACCCGTTAGGGGAGAATTGTTTACTCTAGATTAAACTGGATAACACATTCATCTCCAGATTCAGGACCAGATTTCCCCCTAGACTTTCATGATATACACCACGAGAAAAAAAAAGTCTCGCTTCATCAAAATGAATTGGGTCCAGTATTTTTTTGATGTTACCCTTGACATCAAGTCACATTATATATAGCATCTGACACCAGGAAGTAATTTCCTCAATCTATAGTAGATTACTGTCACATATCATTATCCTCTGCTTCACTTCCTTGAGATACAAGGAAGCTGACTTAAAAGTAATCTTGGTGATTAACAGGCTCCAGGAATTCTTTAGGTGGAATGTTTATTCATGCAGCAACTGAATTTTAAATGTGCAGCAGTATATAATAAATAATAGGATAAAACGAAAGGATGCATTTAGTCAAAACTACATTATACAGTATACAGTAATGATGTTTGAAATTTGTAATATAAAGAACAGAGTAAACAAATGTTATTCATTCCGCTGAATAATAACACAAATGGAAGTCGGAGTCCCCTTTAGAGACCTTCCTTAGACTGAGGACAGTGTAGTAGATGTCCACCTGATCACAACTAGGACACTAGCCCATTGCCCTTCTAGACATTGCCTTTGGGTTTCCCCTTGTATTTATTGATTTTTACTGCTTTTATTTGTTGACCTCTGACTTGACTAAGCTTCTTGTTGCCAGCCCTGACCTCCAGCTTGCCATGAATATGCTGCTTGCTGCTAGTCCCAACCTCTGGCATGCCTAACGAAGCACTATAAACTCATTATAAAGTCACAGGGAACTAATATTTCTCTCACAACTCTCATACATTTCCAGCACCACTTACCTCTGTGTAGGGAACTCTAATAAAAGCATTTACCAGCCACATATTCCAAGTTTCTGGCAATACTTACCTTAAAGAAAAACTATACCCCAAACAATGTACGGTAGGTCTTTATAAAAAGATATTGCATAAAACAGCTCATATGTAAAACTCTTCTTCATGTAAATAAACCATTTTCATAATAATATACTTTTTTAGTAGCATGTGCCATTGAGTAATCAAAAAAAATAAGGGCTGTCCCCTAGGGCACCGTGAATCCTAGGATCCACATGAGCCAATTAACAGACAGACTTCTGTCTTTTGCTTCCACACTTCTTCCTGTTACAGTTAGAGCAGTAATCTCAGGTGATCTCTGGTGGTCAGGTGATCTCTGAGGCAGCACTAGGACCATAAAGAAATGGCTGTTCAAGGCAAGAGATGTAAAAGGGCAATATTTACTGAAATATATATTTCAGTTTGGTAAGATTCTTTAATATGTCACTTAATTTGATATAAACTACCTGTTGCTTAAGTATTTATTTCGGGGGTATAGTTTTCCTTTAACTCAAGATGTCACAAAAACCCTCTCTTAAATATTGTAGGGACTCATTCTTAGTTGACTACAGTTTGTAACTGCTCCCAAGTAGAAGGAGCCTTTCTTGTCTTCCCTCATGGAAATGGTATACTAGGGTGCTGATTTACTCCCCCCTCCTTTGCTATACAGCAGTTTATTTATATAAACTATAGTAGAGGTTCTGAATCAAATACACCAGTTGTCCAGTGCAGAACAACACTACATTATATTTTCATTACTTTAAAACACTTTAATTTGTTGGTGTTATTGTTGCTTTAATGGGGTTGTTCATCTTTAAATCAACTTTTAGAGGCCCATTTATGAAATTCGGAATTTATCGAATTAATTTCTGAAAAATACTCCGACCAAATCTGCACGGGTTTTTCCCCTTATTTATCAATACATTTTCCTGAAAAAATTTCCTATGCAGGAAAAAACCTGAAAAATAGTGAAAAAAACTAATCGTACAAATTTTTCGGATTTTCCACCTGAAAACTCTGATTTTTTCTGATTTTTGCCTGAAAACCGAAAAATCTTCATATTATTGCACCAAACCCAGTGCAGATAAAGATATTGTTGGGACTTCTCCCATTGACTTAAAAGCAACCTCGGCAGTTCTGAGATGCCAGGTTTTTCAGATTCTGACTTTTTCCATCCTCAGGGTATTATAAATCCCGAAACATTTGCGTTTTTCTTTTCCACTAATAATTCGGATTTTAAAGTAAAAAATACAGAATTTCTGGGGTTTTTGGCATTCGGAGTTTAATAAATAACCCCCTTAGTATGATGTAGAGAGTGATACTCTGAGACAATTTGCAATTAGTTATAATATTTTATTATTTGTGGTTTTTAAGTTATTTAGCTTTTTATTCAGCAGTTCTCCAGTTTGTAGTTTCAGCAATCTGGTTGCTAGGGTCCAAATGAACCTAGCAACCATGCACTGACTTGAATAAGAGACTGATTTATGAATAGGAGAGGCCTGAATAGAAAGATGAGGAATGTAAAGTAACAATAACAATAAACGTGTAGTGCAGAGCATTGGCTTTTAGAAGGGGTCTAAAAAAACTCTAAAAAACTCTAAAAAATAAATGAAGACCAACTGAAAAGTTGCTTAGAACTGGTCATGAGCATGCTAAAAGTAAATTAAAGGTGAACCACCCCTTTAACATCTCCCTCTATAGCCAAGTGGTTCAGTGTTGCTCTATAATCTACACTGCTGGGATTCTGGAGTGCAATGTCTGTATGGAAGTTTTATATTCTCCTTGCATTTGTTTTCACTCCTCCATGTGCTTTAGTTCCTACCACTGTCATGTACATGATGATGATGTAGGTTAATTCTTTCTACATTTAAATAGGCTTTATTGAAATTTTATGTAGTAGGTCACCTGCTGGTGGGGGGGTTTTTTTTCAAACTTTTTTTTTATTGGCATCACTTATTGAAAACATCCAAACAGCTTATTCTTACACAATTATTGTATTTGGTACAAAATTATATTAAGTAAAAGAAAAAAGAAAGGTAGGAGGCTGAGTCCAATGTGCCCCCTGAATAAAAAGTTAACCTAAAGTAAAACAAAACAGAATCAAAAGTCAAAAACTAATTGTGTCATCTCTACCCAACTTCCAAGCCATTTGTCCCACTGGCCTATAGGGTGCCTATAATTAGTTTAGGTAAAAAGGAGGGAAACCTGCTGGCGTTTTTTATTCTTCTCTTTTGGCATCACCTTGCAGAGAGATTTGAAATGGTTGCATTTGCTGAACTTATATTTGTTTTCACCATCATTTGCTGATGCTCTGATGCAGTGTCGGACTGACCCACCGGAAAACCTCCAGAGGGCCCAGATGTCCCTATTTCTTAATTGGAAAAAAAGAGACTTAATAATGGAAGAATAGAGTATAGTAAGTAGATATAAAAGACTAGGAGAATAAAGAGGTTGAGTAAGGAAAGGAGGAATAAAAGTTTGGAAAATGGGCCCACGGTTTAAGGTTTTCTGGTGGGCCACTGGTATCCCAGTCCGACACTGCTCTGATGTATGATATGAGGTAACCATAGTTTCTTTTGCAAATATCTTCAGTTGCAGTTATCCCTGTAATGTCATGTTTTCAATCACATCTTTATGTACATACAGCTATGCCTTCTACATTCCAGACTCTGCACATTGAAAAGCTCCCCATTCCATTTAGAATAAATAAGGTTCTGACTAAATATTCGGAAGGGTTTTTTTACAGTGAGAGCAGTGAAGATGTGGAATTCTCTCCCTGAACCAGTTGTACAGGCTGATACATTAGATAGCTTTAAGAAGGGGTTGGATAGCTTTTTAGCAAGTGAGGGAATACAGGGTTATGGAATATAGCTCATAGTACAAGTTGATCCAGGGACTAGCCATTTTGGAGTCAGGAAGGAATTTTTTCCCCCTCTGGGGAAAATTGGAGAAGCTTAAAATGGGTTTTTTTTGCCTTCCTCTGGATCAACTGGCAGTTAGGCAGATTAAAATAGAGTTAAAAGATTAAACTTAATGGAGGTGTGTGTTTTTCAACCTAACTTACTATGTTACTATCAGGGCCTGATTTACATAGTGGGCGCCCCTAGGCCCACTGCTGTTCGTAGCCCCTATCCCCTCCCCTTTATTTGCGCAAATTTTCATCATCTGAACTGGAGCACCATGTATATATACGTGTAAAAACATGTAAAAACAACTGACACTGTTTCATTTTCTTATGCAAGTTTACTATAAGAAAGAAGAATGTAGAGGAAGAAAGTTTCACTTTAAATGCTTATAAACATCAGAATATCTGAACAAGAAGAAAAACGCACTGTCATTTCTTTTCCCCTCTCTTGACTATATACAGAGATTCACTCCAGCAAGCACAATTTATTCACAGCTAAAATCTTCCACTCCTCATGCAGCAGATTTCTTCTCAATTTAATGTCAATGCATCGAAGCTTTGTAGGGAGAAAACAATCTCCTTCTAAAACTAGAATAAAAAATTGTATTTCACAGGCTATAATCTCACTAAACATTTTTCATTCATTCAGTTTTTAAGAAAATGTATGTTCGGCTTCAGAGCATTTTAAAAAGTACATTTCTGATTATCCAAAAAATGGACTAACTGAGAACTGACTATATGTTTTATAGGGAATATTTCAGGCAAGGTGTAAAACCTTTATGAAGAAGAAGAGGCAGGCACCATCCTGTATTCTGTACATCAATGTGATCCCACATCACTTTTAACTCTCCACAGATGACAGGTTATAAAGTGTAACTACAGTTCGTTACAGAATAAATGCTTCTAATACTGATGATCCATCACTGCTGAATATGCTTTATTATGCCTTAAACATCACTTTCATTTTCTGACTTAAACATGACAAGTCCTCAAACACCCTTTGGGCTCTCACCTAATAGTCACTGTCACAGGTAAAGTCAGAGGTGACATCACACAAAGTGACACTTGGACAGCAGAGAAACAGAACACAGAATAGAATAGCAAGATCACAGAAAGGACCATTCAGTAGGATACCAGTTAAATTATTTTATTATACTGAACTTTCCTTGTTTAGATTTTAAAACCTAGCTAGACACAACTAGTTATACAATTACACGATTATTGCAACTTATTACAATAAATTATGCATATTAACAGCAGACAAGACAAGAATGACCCTCACACATCTATGTGTCAGGGAGCCGGGATGCTCCCACCAGGGAGGTTGTCAGGATCAAGGAGGAAGCCCACAAGGGAATCAAGGTCGCGGTGTCCAAAAGGGGTTAACCAGAAGATTTATCAGAGTCCAGGCAAGAGTTCAAGGGCAGGCAGAATAATCAGCAAAGTCCAAAGTCCAGGCAAGAGGTCAGGCAACAAACGGGAATAAGATTTAGTCTCAAGATAGCAGACAGGAAACCCAGGAAACACACAGTAATGAATCCTATACTTGGGCGCCATTCTGGCGTCTTGGTAGGGTTTTTATGTTTGAATTTGGCGCCATAGTGACGTCATCGGCGTCCTTGCACCGATGTCGACGCGCTGACGTCATCGCGCCAGCGCCGCTACCCACGTGGCGGCCATGGGCGCCGCCATTTTGGGAGTGACGCCGGCAGGGGAGGACACGCTGCCCGGAGCTCCTGGAACTGCTCCGAGCGGCGATCGTGACACTATGTGGCTATAAGCTGTAATAAAGGTTTCTAGAATACATTATATTTAAAGGTACAAGCGCTTGTTTCATAAGTTAACTCATAAGCAACATCTTGAAAAAAAATCAGTGTTTTGAATATATTTTTTTTTACTATTTAAATATTTGTGTTGTTTATATACTGTATTTGTAACACCGTCCTTTTTTAATTATGAATATATACTGGGCCTATTAACGGACTGAGCTCTACAACTTGTGCAATATTGTAAATGTATTCATTAAAAAGCTTCCCCGTAAAACGCTGGAAGAGATTGCCTCCATGGTCTTCTTTAGCCTTGGACACTGATAACGATTTTTAATCTTTTGCTGCCACATTTTGTGCACCTAAAGAAACACCTAACACCAAAATGAATCCCATACCACTGACACTTATCACATGTACAATTGTCAGGCTCTTTTGGAGACTTAAGTAGGAAGAGCAGTTAGAACTGCTGTTAGTGTACAGCTTGCTGGACTTGACACGATGGAAGGAATGCAAGTTGCAGAAAGCGTGGTCGTAGAACAGGCAAAGGGTCGGTAGGCGGGCAGCAGTAAATGTAGTCAGGGACAGGCCGAGGTCAGAGGCAGGCAGAAGATATTCGTAACGATGATCAGGCAGAAGGCCGGTAGGCAGGCAGAAGAGAATCGAAGTCCAAAGTCAGGCCGAGGTCGGTAACAAGAAAAGCAAATCCAAGAGATAATCAGAGAACACAGAAACAAGTACTAGCAAGGGAAAATCACCAAGCACTGTTTGCTCTTGCTGACGTCTTTTTACAGGGACAAGTTTGGCGCTAAAACGTAACGAGGCAGCGTCAATGCGCCCGCGTCCATCGCGACGCGCGCGTCCAAATGAACGGACGCGCGCCCGCGCAAAGACGCGCACGCGTGCGACAGACGCCGGAAATACTCAGGACCCTGAGCACCCCCGTGCCCGCACACCAGCTGCAGCTACAGGTACCTTACATTGCCCCCCCCTGAGGGGCGGCCTCAGGACGTCTTTAGCAGGTTTCTCAGGGTGACTCCTATGGAAAGCTGAAACCAACCTCGGAGCATGAACGTTTTCCACTGGTTCCCAGGAATTCTCTTCGTTAGGAAATCCTCTCCACTTGACAAGGTACTGTAATATCCTGCCTCGAAGCCTTGAATTTAGAATCTTCTCCACCTCAAATTCTGTTTCGCCTTGACAAGAAACCGCTGGAGGAGGAGGAGGAATACGATCAGGAAAAGTATTTGGTAAAACCCTCTTGAGTAGAGCAGAATGGAACACAGGATAAACCTTCAAAGACTTTGGTAAATCAAGTTCAAACGAAACAGGATTAACAACTCTTTTAACAGAAAAGGGTCCCAGAAACTTCGGAGCCAGCTTCTTGGAGGGGTTAGAAAGGCGTAGATTCAAGGTAGATAGCCAAACTTTATCACCCACCTTGAATTCCGGATCCTCTCCTCGTCTTCGATCTGCGAAGATCTTAAAGTTTTGTTGGGCCTTGCTGATGTGTGTCTTCAGAGTCTCAGAGTTTTGCTTCAAAAACTTCAAGCGATCCTGAAGCGAAGGAAGAGTTATTTCAGGCAAGATATCTGGGAACATAATAGGATGGAATCCCACGTTAGAGAAAAACGGTGTTTGACCTGTGGAAGAATGTATAGAGTTGTTATAACAGAACTCAGCACAGGGAAGAAGTGAAAACCAATTGTCCTGAAGATATGAAGAAAAAGTGCGAGTCTGATTGGTTCTCTCGGTTTGACCATTAGTCTGTGGGTGACAAAAGAGACACACTCTTTTACTAAAGAAGGCCACCAAAAAAATCATCTAGCCAAATCTAAAGATCTTCGAATCCCAGAATGTCCAGCCAAAGGATGGTCATGAATAAGCTTAAGAGCCTCAAAACGAAGACTAGGAGGAACGACCAACTTGTTGTTTCGTAAAAGAAGATTATCTTGAAGAGACAAATCACTAACCCCAGGATAATCTGTTAGTGACTGAGGAAAATTTCTTAAACTTTCGATAAAAGAAGATTGCAAAAGTAAAAAATGTCCAGGCTGAAGAATCGTGTCAGGTTCCAAATCATTCTTTTCTACAGGAAAAATTCTGGAAATAGCATCCGCCTTCATATTCTTAGAACCTGGCTTGTATGTGATATGGAACTGAAAACGGGAGAAAAAGAGTGCCCATCTTGCTTGGCGAGGATTTAATCTTTTTGCTGTGCATAAATATTCCAAATTTTTATGGTCAGTAAAAATGATCATCGGATGCACAGCTCCATCTAAAAGATGTCGCCATTCTTCTAAGGCTCCCTTAATGGCTAACAGTTCCCGATCTCCTACGTCATAATTTCTTTCAGTAGGAGACAATTTCTTAGAAAAGAAGGCTACTGGGTGTAAAATATCCTTAAGTCCTGTGCGTTGGGAAAGAATTGCACGAATGGCCACCTCCGAGGCATCAACTTCAAGAATAAAAGGTTTGGATACATCAGCATGTACGAGAATAGGGGCAGAGACAAACAGCTTCTTTAAACATTCAAAAGCTTGTTGAGCAGCCGGAGACCAAAAAAATTTAATCTTATTGCATGTAAGATCGGTGAGAGGTTTGATAATAGCAGAAAAACCTTTAATAAATCTTCTGTAAAAATTAGCAAATCCTACAAAGCGTTGAACACCCTTACAATCCACAGGAGGGGGCCAATTAACAACTGCCTCCACTTTTTTGGAATCCATCTTGAAACCTTGATCGGAAACTAAAAAGCCCAAAAATTCAATGCTGGATTTCTCAAACTCACATTTGGAGGCCTTGGCATATAGTTGATGTTGTCTGAGGCGAAGTAACACTTCCTTTACATGAAGACGGTGTTCCTCCAAAGAATTCGAGAAAATTAGAATGTCATCAAGATAAACAATGACGAACTGGTCCAACAGATCATGAAAGATGTCGTTGACAAAATGTTGAGAAGTGGCAGGAGCGTTGCAAAGACCGAAGGGCATTACGGTATATTCGAAGTGACCATAACGAGAACGGAAAGCAGTCTTCCACTCATCTCCCTCACGAATACGAACCAAATTATAGGCTCCTCTGAGATCAAACTCTGAAAAGATCTTAGCACGACAAAGTCTTTCAAAAAGATCAGGAATGAGGGGTAACGGGTAACGATTCTTGATAGTTACTTTATTGAGTTCTCGGAAGTCGATACATGGTCTTAAAGAATGATCTTTCTTCTCGACAAAGAAGATGCCTGCTCCAGCTGGGGAAGTAGAATGTTGGATAAAACCCTTAGCAAGGTTTTCATTGATGTAATCTTTTAAGGTAGCCAGCTCAGGTTCAGATAAAGGATAAATTCTTCCGAAAGGGATGGCTGCACCGGGGAGTAAATCGATAGGACAATCATAACTTCTGTGAGGAGGAAGAGAGTCCGCCGCTTTCTTACTGAAGACATCTGAAAAATCGTGATACACTTGAGGGACCAACTGAAGAGTCTCATCATCCACAGTGGTAAGGCCTAAAACTTGCGGGGACGGAAGACAATTTTCCCGGCAGTAGTTAGAATTAAAAACAAGTGTTCCAGACTGCCAATCAATACAGGGATTGTGACTTCTTAACCAAGGAATTCCAAGAATGACAGGGAAGAGAAGATTTTCCATCACATCAAATTTTAAGAACTCAAAATGCCCCTGAACAGAAAAGGTCAAAATATGCGGGGTCTCCAAGGATACTGGTCCTGAAGAAACAAAATTTCCATCCGCCATCTTAACAGGAACGGGCTGGATCTTGGGAATGAGTGGAATTAAATGAAGACTTGCGAAAGCCTGATTAATAAAACAGCCACAGGCTCCTGAGTCCACCACGGCATCCACTTCAATTCTTCTTTGGTTCCACTGAAACGAGAGGTGAAGTAGAATATAAGATTGCAGTGATGGAATGCAAGGCAACTTGTAAGTTTGGGATGAAGGAATTTTACCATCAGGTCGTGTGGGACAATTCTTAAGCAAGTGTCCAGCCAGGCCACAGTACAAGCATAGATTTAGACGTCTACGTCAAAGTCTCTCTTCCCCCGAAAGTGCCTTACGAACCATACCAAGTTGCATGGGTTCTAGGTCAGAAGAAGAAGAAACTGGGAAGACTGGAGGAGGAGCAGTAGGGAGCACCCAGTCCGGAGTAGGAGAGCTGACACCTCTTTCTTGGCGCCTCTCCCTGAGTCTCTGGTCAATTTGAACAGCGAGGGAAATCACTTCCTCCAGTGAAGAAGGCAGACCAACCCTTGCCAATTCATCCCTTAAGGTGTCTGACAGTCCCAAACGAAACTGATGTCGAAGGGCTCTATCATTCCATATTGTATCTGGGGCCCAACAACGAAACTCAGCCAGATACTCCTCTACTGGACGACGGAGCTGACGAAGGTTTCGTAGGGCTGCCTCAGCTGTATCTACTTGGTGAGGGTCTTCATAGATCTTAGACAGGGCCTGAATGAAGGAATCCGTCGTAGCCAAGAGAGGACTGTTCTGCTCCAATAGACGATGAGTCCATGCCTGAGGCTGCCCTTGAAGCAGAGAAATCATCACCCCAACCCGAATCTGATCGGTAGCATGAGACTGAGGTTTTAATGTGAACAGAAGACGGCAACTATTAATAAAGGTTCTAAAAGTCCTTCGGTCTCCAGAAAACTTATCAGGCATAGCTACCGTTCATGGAAAGGAGAGGAAGAAGTTGCTCCTCCGGCGGCAGCTACCGATTGCCCAGAGTTGGAAGCGGTTGGAGGAATCGTAGATCTTGCAACTGCTCCAGCACCTGCAAATAATCTCCCCGGAGTTCTCTCACCACCTGGGTGAGTGAAGCGATTTGTTGGGACAAGTCGACCAGGGTAGGCAGCTCTTCCGAATGCTCCATCTTGGCTTGGTGATTCTGTCAGGCTCTTTTGGAGACTTAAGTAGGAAGAGCAGTTAGAACTGCTGTTAGTGTACAGCTTGCTGGACTTGACACGATGGAAGGAATGCAAGTTGCAGAAAGCGTGGTCGTAGAACAGGCAAAGGGTCGGTAGGCGGGCAGCAGTAAACGTAGTCAGGGACAGGCCGAGGTCAGAGGCAGGCAGAAGATATTCGTAACGATGATCAGGCAGAAGGTCGGTAGGCAGGCAGAAGAGAATCGAAGTCCAAAGTCAGGCCGAGGTCGGTAACAAGAAAAGCAAATCCAAGAGATAATCAGAGAACACAGAAACAAGTACTAGCAAGGGAAAATCACCAAGCACTGTTTGCTCTTGCTGACGTCTTTTTACAGGGACAAGTTTGGCGCCAAAACGTAACGACGCAGCGTCAATGCGCCCGCGTCCATCGCGACGCGCGCGCGTCTGAATGAACGGACGCACGCCCGCGCAAAGACGCGCGCGCGTGCGACAGACGCCGGAAATACTCAGGACCCTGAGCACCCCCGTGCCCGCGCACCAGCTGCAGCTACAGGTACCTTACAACAATATACATTAACTGAAAATGTGCTCATGTCACATAATATGACTGCTAAGTGGAGAAATACATGAAAATTGCAAATTATTACACATATAAGAAAATAAAGTTTTATTCAAATAGGGGCTGATTTGTTATTGTTCCATAATTTTTTTTTTTTGCATTAGGTTTTATTCAGCAGTTATTTGACTTGGCTTTTCTTTAGTTTTCTCATTTTCACATTAGTATCTCATGTTACTTCCTTCACTTATACTGAATTCATCATCTCTCCTATATATATACTGTATATTTTCTTTGGATTTTCCTTAACAACATTCACACTCTCTATTATGTCTTTTTTTACTTTTTGTCTTTATTTCCACTAAATTATACCATCCAGTAGGACAGAAAATCTTGCTGCCTTTCACCCCGGGAGGAGCCCTCGGCTAATCGGATGCCACTAGGTCTTAATAAGAGATGTGCCAAGCAAAGGGTTCTGAACAGGCAAAGGGGCACGACTGGAAAGCAAAGTCTTTTGGGCAGAAGGTCGAAGTACAAGGCGTTTGGCAACAGAGTAGTCAGATCAGGCCGGGTTGAGACAGGCAGAGTATAAACGTAGTCAGGCAGGCAAGGGTCAAACCAGGAGATCAATCAGAGGTATTAAGCAGAAGCGGAGTCGGGTATCAGGCAAGGGTCAGAATACAGGAGTTCAGAATCGTCAAAAAGCCAGACAAGGGTCAAAATACAGATTAACTCAAAGCTCAAAAGCACCAGGAATAAACCTATAACGGGCAAAGATCACAATCCCAAATGCGCCTTTTATATATTTTGAATCATCACGCCAGCGTGACTCCGCCTTTAAATTTCATAGAGGCGCGCTGTACGCTCCCTAGGCAACCGGCGCCTGAGGGGAGACAACGGAGCGGCGTGGCGGACGTCCCCGCAGCCCCACTAGACCACCAGGGTGAGTAGGATTCGTTACAATACTGATATGTATGGCTACAGACATGTCCTTTATGAGAACCAGTACTTTAGTTTAAAAAGCAAGTAACCATTTCTAGTTTCTCACCCCAGCCAGCTAGGTGACTCTCCCCCACACACTCACAAATGCACGACCATGCTACAGGAGGGGGCAGAGGACAAGGGTCAGGATTAGGGGTAAGCGATGGGAGAAGCATGTGCCTAGCACCCCCCACCTTTGCTCCCTAGACATATACCTCTTCTGGCTACCCCAAGTTTGCAGTCACCAGGAAGTTGCTACGCATGCTCTAATTTTTCTGTATTGCAGAGACAGAGTACAGGGTACTTTCCCTCCAGTCACAACCATATTACTCCCAATACATTTTTGCCAAGTATTTCATTATTATTTTAACAGCATAGACTGCAAGCATGTGAACAAGGCCCATTTGAATTAAAAGCTTCAGCATAGATTTGACTTAAACTAATTTGCTCAGCCCTGAGTAAAACTGATTCTTGACTGATAGTACATACCGTTATTATAATAAATCCTAATAAGTATAAAGAATGGTGGCAGAAGACACTACATATTAATCAAATCTGTTCAGGGATTTATAGTTATCCCTTTAACTAATTGCTCATCGTGGACATCAAAGACTCTGTAACTCTGTGCAGAGTAATTTCTGGCATCTAATTCTTTACCTTTCATTAAAAATGAATTGTATATGAGACATCTCCGGTTACCTGACAAACCATGTATGTCTCCTTTTTATTCAGTGCAATCTGGAAACTGTCTGAGCTCAAGGACTTCATCTGTGCGGCTTTACAAAATAAATTAAAAAGAAAAGTGCCCATGTGAATAGACCTGCATTGCAGGGAGCAGAATTTAATCAGTCTATTGCTATAGGTGTAAAATAAGTCTAACTGGTATTATAAATCAAGATAATCGAAGTAGAGTTTTTCTGTTGGGGATGCATGAATGCTGGGAAGGCTTTATTGTTTTCATGTAACTTTTTGGTAACAGGCTCTAGATCTCAAAAATTTGCAAATAATTCTTTATAGGTAATGTCTTTAAAATGTTTTCAAACTGCTTATAACTGATTAATAGGCTTCTACTTGTAAACATTGTACTAAGTTCTGCAAACTCAGTATTAACTTAGTCATAGAGAATATGTTCTGTAACCTTTACAGACGGGTATCGGCCTTGATACTTAGCAGCTATCACAAAGCATGGTGTCAAGATGGAATAGCAAATTCTAAAACACAATTATCACTAACTAGAGATAATGTAATTTATTTTTAATTTAAATCTTTTATTTCTTTTTGATTTCAGGGTGTCTTATCTGCAACATCCCCCTCCTCACCAATTCCAGTCTCGGGAAGGCTGGTGTGTTGCTGAGAATATATAATGTAGTTGACCTGCTATGGATTGCTAAATGTCAGTCAGCAAAAACTATAATTTTCCACCACAGACTGGTATACAAATTTATTGCCCCAGTACTGTCCAGATGTGAGGCACAGTTGCAGGCAGAGAGAGGCAAAACCAGCCTATTGGGTTTATTAAAAGTTTAAGTTATTTTTTAATAGAATTAAGGTATGAAGATCCAAATTACCTGGCAGCATCCGAGTAGCGGAGGGCAAGTCCCAAAGCCAAAGGCGGCTGTTATAGGCGGAAGGGTGAGCCACATCCGGGGCATTGAAGCCTGTTCTGAGTTTGGGATGCCCTATGTTACACCATATTCATCAAATATTTAAAATTTTAATAAAACCTCAATAATTTATTTTATCCCAGTAATAATAAAACAGTACCTTCTACAGGATCCCAACTAAGATATAATTAATCCTTATTTAGAAATAACGTACCGATTCTCCGCTTGCACTCCTTTTCAAAAATGGCGAAAGGGGCGACGATCCATCGTTTGGTGCTCGGTTTCTCCTCTCTGCCTTCTATAGGAGATAGCCAGGGAGGAGAAATTGAGCGCCGTACGATGGATCGTCGCCCTGTCACTGTTTCTGAAGAGGAGAGCTTAATAAAGATTTTGCGAGTTTCAAGTTAAAAGTGTCTTGGTGTTTTTTTTTCCTTAAAGAGATACTGACACCAGAACTTAAACCATTTTTACATCTATCAAAGTATTGGCTTTGTTTGCTACTTATAATTTTGCTATAAAGTATTTGCTCCAAGCTTTTACATTACTCATCTGACTCCCTGTGTTCGTCTATGAGGGGGCTGCCATATTTGTGCAGCAGGAGTCCGTTAACATTAGAAACTCTAACTGATGGCTGAGATGTGACAGTCAGTTTGGCAAAATCAGGTTTAGGAACATCAATTACCAATTATTCACAAAAACAAACCTTTCAGTAAAAATTATCAACATGACCTATAGGTAACTTTTAATGCACATTCATATTTTAAAATGTAGTTTTTTAGCGTCAGTATCACTTTAAGTACAAACAAATTCTAAAAAATAAATAAATAATTTATATTACTGGTCCTTATCCACTGCACGAACAGGATGCAGACTTTACATTGTTAAATATCTACAAACCAGTGGCTGCTCCGTATTTTCACTTTAGACATTGTAACCTTATTGTACTGAGAAATGTAATAGAAGCACTAAGCAGATTAAAAAATTGCAATGCAAAAAAAATCTAATTTTGTAATCTAATATTCTTTCGAAAATGTACCCTGCACATTTTAATATCACTTTTTAAAGACATGATTAGAGGTGAAGATTTTCCACAAAATAACTTTTCCAGTAAGAAGTTTTTTGTTTGTTTTATTTTAAATACACTGTGCAAAATAGAACATTATTCTTTCCAAATCAATGTATTATATATATATATCTGATAAAAATTAATAAACCAATTGCACACTTTTCTTTTTTCAGTAATGGATTGTATTACTTTACCCCATATGTAGTCTGTCTTCTAGAAATGTTCTTAGATTGGTAAAATTAGTTTTTCTAAATTGCTGTTTTGGTTAAACGAGTCTACAGATTCCATCTGTCAGTGATCCTGAATAAATATTTTGGCGTGTTTTTTTTTTTTTTTTGATATCACAAGATCCAAAGAGCACATTTTCTAGTTGTAGCTTCTGCTTCCTGAGATATGAACTGCTCCTGCTGCAAGTTGGAAAATGTCTTTCTTTCCTTTGATGTGTTGGCAATTTCATAACCCCAATTAAGAACTTTATAATTAAAATGCCCCATGAGTAAGATTTGGCCCAGTTTTAGAGTTTTTAAAGGAGCTGTGCTTCCTCCTCTTTATTAATTTGATATGGTCCATAACAAACTCCTACAATTAGCTAACCAGTTTTCTTACATCCTCAGTAAATACCCATAAAAATTCATCTAACTGGTCACAATTGCTTCATCTGTTTTAATGAATGTATATTGGAATGTTAGTTAGAATTACATTTTCATTCACTGTGAAAAAAAAATGTTTTAGTGTGGATATTCCCTTAATCTTGTGATTCCTGCATAAACAAAGGTATTTTGTTTTGAGATTGTTTTTATACAGTGATTTATAATTAGCTACGTATCATAATGAACTGCAATTAGCATTTGATGAATAGCTTCACACAGTAGACCACCCTGTTTCAATATATGATATATATTAGCACCCCAAGTAGCTGCAGAAGTAACATTATATCAGTTAGAGGCCAATAATTAAGTCTGCTTTAGTAAAAGTCAGATAGGGTAGCATTTAATGGTACCAAGTATCTCACACAGTGCATCATGTTGTAGACCTACACAATTAACTTTAGCAAATAAAAGACTATGCCATGTTGCCATGTACTGATCAAAATGCAACTTTAAGCACTGCTCTATCTCTCTATATATTTGGTAGAAGGCAAATTGTTTTGTAATGTTAAACCTTTAGGAAAAATAAAAGTAGATGAAAGTGTCACTGTTAGTTTTGCCGTCTATTACCCTGTTTCTAAATGTGCTCCCAGAGGCCAATCAGTATATTGGGTTTTGAAGCAGCTAATTAATATAATCCAGAATCCAGGAAAAAGATAAGAAAGAAGAAAGGCTCCAAAACGTGCATGCATCTGCCAAATTGCAGTGAAAAAAGTAATTTTCCTGTTTTTATGAACTGTTTGATGCAGTATCAAATCCTTGACCTTTCCCCAACAGCTACTTGATATATGATATTTTGCAAGAACATATCTTCATCTCCTTTTACACAACTCCTCACTCTGTAGGATTAACGTTGTGTACTTAGAAACCCTCAGGCATTATTAAAAGAGAGGGACAGAGCACCTGGGTGCCATGTAAGTGTTTTTGGGCAAATCTTCTATGAATCTACATGTCAATCCATACCATGCATTGTGTCTGTGGTGTTGCTGATCTGCTTGGTAGAGGATGGGTCATTTGGTGTTTGGAAGTCTTTAGTACCTGTAATATGTCCATGATTGTGAAAGTGCAGAAAGAAACAGATTTATTTTGGTTCACTATAAGTTCTGTGCAACTCTGTGTGAACACAGTAAAATCCTTAACACAAGTGTTAAGTGGATGACCAGCCCTATTACATACTGTATTTTCCTAATGTGAAGCTTTCAGCATGCAGTTCTACCCTTGCCTGAGCGGTCTTTGTCTCATAGGCAAGCTAGCTCTAAGCATCTCCTCATTATCTTCTGGACTACAAGATATGGAAAACATTTGTTTTCATTCTAGCCAAAAATGTGAAATCTCTCCTTACTAAACCCTTATAAACACATAACAATTACATCCTTATTGCTGACATTGTAGAAAAAAAAAACACACTAAAATTTTGGGAATTGGAAAGACCTTTGCTGGATAAGTCAACAATCTGTACAGTATTGTGCCAACAATTAACTCATAATCAGCATTTAAAGGCAATTGAACAAGCAAAGTGTATAAAACTGTGTTCAAGCAGTGTCAACTGTATTACTAAATCTTCATACAGAGCTACTATTAATGTAAACCATTGTGTACTTTTGAAAACCCATTTAGATGCATCCAGATTTAATAAGGGTGAGTTAATCCTACTGCTCTAGATGTTTATCAGAGCTTTTCATTTGGTTTTCCAAGGAAGTCATACCAAACTAAATGAAAGGTGCAGAATTAATCTAACATTATCTTGAAAACTGTGTAGAGATTTTGTGTAATTCTGTACTCTTTCTAGCTACAATGATTGCCTTTAGATATACATTTACAAGTCATGAAAAACACAGTTTACTAATATCATGTCTTTATTGTTAAAACACTTTTGCCCTAATGACATTATTTGGAAGTATGCATTAAAATGTCCTTTAAATAATTTGTATAATGACAGTGTTTCAATATGGCTGACCAGAGGAATAAATATTGCTTTTTAACCTGAACTAGGTTCTTATTGTATTAGTCTTTGCAGAGTAATCTCATCTCCAAGAGGCTGATCAATATCTGTATAGAAATGGGTTTTGCAAATAGATGTTAGATCTATAACAATTTTTTTCCCTGTGCTAGTGCCCTGCAGTTTTGTTAGTGTACAGTCCTAAAAGCTTGCATTGTGCAATCTACAAAATTAGCCAATTAAAGATACAGTTTCCTGTTTTGATCAGTTGCTAAAATGTTACAACACTCAATAACAAGCCTGTTAAATCAAGGCAAGTTCAATTGTATGAAATTTCACTCAATGCTAAGCATGCTGAATGAGTGGGCTGGGAATCAATGTAGAATTTATTTTAGTGAAGATACTAATACCTTGTTTTCTCCAGAATAAATTGTTACAGCGAGCTGATCTGAACTGCATGTGCAGCTTCTCTGTAAGTGAGGACAGACACACCAACTTCTGTGTGAAAAATAACTTGGTTGTGTAAGGAATGGTTACCCTGGTGGTCTAGTGGTTAACAGTTACCCTGGTGGTCCAGTGGCTTTCTCCTGGGCATGCGGGGCCACCCGCCATGCCTCCGGCGGAGACGCCCGCCGCATGCATCTTTCCTCTTCCGTGTCTGTTTCACCTATGGCGCGCACTGGTGCGCTTCCGGGTTTATGCACTGGCTTGATGATGTCACGCACAAGGGCGCGAAATTCAAATAGTATCAAAGGGGAATTCAGTATCCTGCTCACTGCCCATTGTTAGTGTTATGTTTTGGGTAGCTGAGGATGAGTAGAGTGTAACAATGCTTTATTAGCAGAATCAGACAGACATTACATAACAGTAACTTTCACTTTTAAGCTGTCCAGGAAGTATGCACACCACAGTTAGGTTCTATTTGGAAAGTTCCTAGGTGCCTTGCTTTGTATAATCCTATCTGTTATTACTGGTTTTGACCTTTGCTTTGCCTGTGACTATTCTGATCCTCTCCAATCCGATTAGGCGAGGGCTCCTCCCGAGGTAAAAGGCGGTGGTTAGAGGCAGAAGTGAGAGCCGAGACCAGGGAGCTTAGCTTGGGTTATGGATATAGGCTGCCGAACGTGACAGGTTGCTTTATAGAACTCAGCATAACATGTGTGCAACAGGAACTTTTCATAGAGAGTATAGACAGGAAGAGCAAGAAGATTAATCACACAGGGTTACAGGTCAAACATGACATCACATTGCTAAGCAACAATAGACCCTCCCTGCATTAAAGGAAAACTATACCCCCAAAATGAACACTTAAGCAACAGATAGTTCATATCATATTAAGTGGCATATTAAAGAATCTTACCAAACTGGAATATATATTTAAGTAAATATTGCCCTTTTACATCTCTAGCCTTGAGCCACCATTTTGTGATGGTCTCTGTGCTATCTCAGAGATCACCTGACCAGAAATACTTCAACTCTAACTGTAACAGGAAGATGTGTGGAAGCAAAAGACACAGCTCTGTCTGTTAATTGGCTCATGTGACCTAACATGTATGGTTTGTTGGTATATTTGTGTGTACAGTGAATCCTACGATCCCAGGGGGCGGCCCTTATTTTTTAAAATGGCAGTTTTCTATTTATGATTACCCAATGGCACATACTACTAGAAAAGTATATTATTATGAAAATGGTTTATTTACAGGAAGCAGGATTTTACATATGAGCTGTTTTATGCAATATCTTTCTATAGAGACCTTCATTGTTTGGGGGGTATAGTTTTCCTTTAAGTAACCTGCACTGGAACAATCTCTGTATGTTGTTTTCCAACATAAATATATTTAATTCTCCTAGATTGGATTTAGGCTTTAGCTGGAGGCAACTGTGCTTTCAAAATTCAAATTATCCTTTTCAAGAAAGCCTACCTGGTAAATAACACATTCATTTAGATTTATTTAATACATCTAAAGCATATGATTGAACAAAGTAAATCTATGTAACCTTGAAATATAACATATAACAATACCACAGTATGTGGTTTCACCATTATACCAATTCTAGTAATATTATGGTAAAATGAGAAGAAAATGTGGAAGAACCACATAAATAGCAATAAACACCCAGATGTAAAATCGCTCTAATCCTGTTCAAACTTTCTACACCGTAAATGTTTTTATGCAGTATCCTTTTATTAAGATTATATGCTGATTTTTGAGATGATGGCAGGTGTCCTGAACTTAAAATATATACTGCCCTCTAGCTATCACAATGAACTGCGATTGGTATTTGATGTATTCCTACAAACCGTAGACCATCCTCTTTCAATAAAAAATGTATATTAGCATCGCAAGTAGCGACAGAAGCACCGATATATCAGCTAGAAGTCATTAATTAAATCTGCTTTACTAAAAGTCAGTCATTATACAGATGGGGCAGGCTTCAATGGTGCTAAGTATCTCACATAGGGCAACATGTTGCAGATCAACACCATTAGCTACAACAGAAAAACACTATTCCTTTTTGCCCTGTGCTGGTCGAAATACACCAGTAAACACTGCTCTACAGTATACGTCTGTATATTTGTCTAAACCAAATTGTTTTGCAACAATAAGCCATGAGGAAATATAAATAACATTAGATGAATGTGTCACTGTCTGCTTTGTTATCCATTTTATAAATGTGCTCCCAGACTGGCTGAAGAGGCCAATCATTTTAATTAGGCTGACTGTATACTGGGCTTTGCAGCAGCTAATTAATATAATTCAGGCTCCGGCAAAAAGATAACAAAGAAGAATGGCACCAAAACTTACATACAGCTGCCAAATTGCAATAAAAATATATTTTCCTGTTTTTATGAACTGATTGATGTGGTATCAAATCCTTGACCTTTCTCCGAACAGCTACTTGATATTTTGCAAGAACATATCTTCATGTTCTTTTACACAAGGAAAAACTGTGACCTTAGAAACCCTCAGTCAATAATGCACTTTAGGGGGGCATGTCTTGTCTTGTAATTGTCCTTAAATGTCCAAGACATCAATAACATAAATTAAAGTGAAAATAAATGGCAAAGTCTTGCCTGACATATAAGGCAAATCAATGCTTATCAGTAAACAAATCTGTATTTTTCCTAATTAAGGCAAGTGTCTCACATGCGATTATCTCCCAGTGTAACCAGCAAGGACACCAATTGTAATTTAACCCACAACCCAGCCGCTCCCCTTATCACATTAACAGTCATCTTAATTTGAAAGTGTCTGAAACCAAGTTAAACAATTTACCTATATGCCTTAAAATATGTATCATCATTTATTTCCAAGGAAAGTCCTAGTCACTGGGGGTGGTGCCACTTTGTTAGGCACTCCCCAGTGAATATAATCACTAACCTTGGACCCTCCCAGGGAACCCTTGTCTGCCCAAGGTGCATGTGCAGCACTTAAAAAAAAAACAACATTTTTACTTTACTGCACAAGTGAGCCCTGGGAAAGGCCAAAGACAGCACAACCCTGATGATGCTTTCAGTTCAGTTTGCCTTTAATGCCTATATTAGCAGTATTAGATCAGAACAGCAAAGCTTCGGGCCATTTAGGATATTAAATACATTCCACTCACCATCAGTATGCTTTCTACCATATTTTAAAGGACAACTAAAGCTGTATGGATGAGTAGTTTGGCATGGTAGTGCTACTGTGCCACTTCTCAGAATCAGAAGTCCTATGTCGGTTCTATCAGGAACCAATCTATTCTAGCAGGGGTGTCTTCATCATACCCTTCTTGAGTGAAACCTGTTCACATTTAGATGGTCACCACTATAAGAGGGGAAAAAACACTCCAGATATGACAGATCAAGGAGTGTAGATGGCCCAATTTTCCCATCAATATAATTTGTTAAATAATTCATCTTTGAATAGTTTAGGGTGCTCTAAAATTATATTATTCTGTGTCCAGTACCTTAGTTTTGCCACTACTTGTGGTGCAGGGTACACATACCAAAGTGTATTATCTTTTGTGTTTTACCAAATTAGGTTACAGTACCCTGTGTTTTATATTTGTAGGAGAAGCTCATGTAATATGTATGTATCTGGGAAATATTTTAGCATACAGATTTTAATTAAAACCAGTTAATATTTTAGCATAATGACCATTTTACATAGAAAGCATTATTGTACACCTTTGTGTTGTGCTTTGCAATAATCATAAATAAAAGAATATTCTGTATTTGCATGTATTCCGTTTGTACATTAAACATGTTTGCTTTTATTATATTCTGCAGAACTAGTTTTGAGAGGAACAGCTTGAAATATGCTCATTATTTGATTGTCTCTATAAGAGTGTACAAATAAAGCAGGTTAATCCTTTGAAACCCTGTGGCTATGCTTACCTCCAGTGAAACATCTAAACTACAATGAGTGAGATGGAATGTAAATGTTTGACAATGTTTGCAGTGGAATAGAGGCCATCTGCATTATATGAATATTGCAAGTTTAAGCTTCAGGTTTCCACACCACTATGCTGCAGACCCATTTCACACATAAGTAAAGCCCAACTGCTGACTCTATGCAGTATTTTATTTAACTTACTGTTTGGATTAACTTATTGATTGCTGGAGCTACTGGTCTATTACTCTAAGCAGGAGAGTTTCAGGACATATTCACAATATTAATAAATGAGACGGCTAGGTTTTCACTAACTTCTAAAACAGACAATGAGAATTATCTTCAGATTTTAGCTGGCCTCCATGCTCCATATACATGCTCTGTGTATAAGTGGCACAGTATTAAAGCAGCACTGACACTGACTATTCATCTTGATTGATCACTAACCAGATAAATTTTTAAACAAGTTATTTAATACAGTATACACTGAATAGTAGATCTAAGCAATAGTAGGGGTTCTTTGGTCATTCTTGTAGAAATGCCAGCCAAGGACGTCATGTCTTCAGGCTGTCAAATTGTTTAATGGAAATCAATGTATTTTCAGAACTAGGAGCAGCCAAAAGACAGACCAACTTTTCACAAAGAATCACACAGAAAGAAGCATTGCCTCTTTATATTTCAGCTAGATCAAGAACCGACTAGGAATGACTTTCTTTGGACCTTGTAATAAGTAATAATACCAAACTGATCTCTAGCATTTGCATGCTGAGCATTTAGGGAATAGTCACCATAACATAATCTCCTGTAAGATTATGTTGCAGAAACAACTCTATAAGGTTAATATGTTGGATCTGCTCTATTTTGTGGTGCCAGTTGAGACAGTCTGATCTTTAAATAAGTGGTATTTATTTACAAAGGAATTACAAAGATATAATATAAAAAGGGAACTAACTAAGATGGAAGGAGGAAGAAAGATAGGGAAAGGTGCAATGGAAAGGAGTGGAAAGTGACTAACTAACAAAGTATTTCCAATGCTCTTTATATACACATAAGGAAGACCATTCAAACAAGCATACTACCCTTTTCCCAGGATAGCCACATCCAAAAGACAGTCCCAGCCAATCAAGTCGATGTCATATGATGAGCCATGGAAACCTCAAAGTTAGTAGTGTCCTGTAGATGGCAGTGTAGATCAACTAATGATGTATAAGATGTCCTGTGGGTGGCAGTGTTGCACAGACAGTGACTTCCATATCTGACCTTTATTCCCAGGGTCTGAAACCTGCTCTGACACCCTGAGGGTGTAAACAACATATCCTTTCATCCTTTTTGTTGGGATCCTCCCATGCCATTCATTGCCTTTGTTTCCTCACCCGATGCCGGTCGATGGACTCCTCTCTTTGTCCATGATAGGTGTTCCTCATTAATACAACAGTGTTAGGAGATAGACATGAAAGCAATCACATTTTCGAACAGAATCACCCTTGTTTGGTCAGTTGTTGCACTTTGCCATCTGTGTTTATAGTGTACACTGCCCTGAGCCCAGAGTCACTGTTAATTCTTTAACTCACTTAGTTATAGGATATGAGATATGAGATATTACAAAATAACAAAAACGCTAAATTTTAGATGTGCAAACTTTGCCAGTATAAGTACATCACTGCAACATATTTACTGGGAAAGCCTTTTTACAGAACTAATCACAGAACAAAAATGGGATGTCTTTAAAATGATGCATAATAAATACACATATATTCCATTTGTAAGCAAAGAATGTCATTGTAAAGCAAAACCTTTGTGTTTGAGAGAAGTGTTTGTGTTGAGGCTGGTAAGAAAAAAATTGCTTTTAGGGTATTTAATAGGGATGCACCTAATCCGAATCTTCACAAAAGATTCAGCCAAATACCGAACCTGAATCCTAATTTGCATATGCAAATTAGGGATGGAAAGGGGAAAACACGAGATTTCCCTCCCCACCCCTATGTTGCATATGTAAATTAGGAGTTGGATTTGGTTCGGCTGGGCAGAAGGTTTCAGCTGAATCCGAATCCTGCTGAAAAAGGCCAAATCCTGGCCGAATCCCGACCCAAATCCTGGATTCGGTGCATCCCTAGTAATTAAGTTAGCTGGGACAACTGAAATTGTTATCACGTATAAGGAGATCCAATAAATCATGCAAAAAATGCTAACATTTAAATGTAAAAGGGTATTGCAGTATGGAGTAAAATGAATCCAAAATATTTTTTTTAATATGTAAATAGTAAAAAGGATGGGGTGGGACCCTTAATATCACAGGGGGTCAGTTGGCAATGAGAACAGAGCAAAAGCAGATATTATAAACTGCTATTTTTTTTTGTTGTCTATGGAACATTTAGTAACATGTCTGACTTGGATACCCATAGATTTCAAAAGTGCTATCCCCTACATCCACAAATGGAGATTTCAGCAAGATATAAGAGCTGACTGAAGAGTAGGCAGATATTTATCTGATTGTGTGTGTAATCTTTTGGGTGTTCACTACTCCGATTTAACCTAAAATAAACTCAGTTCATTTGTTATAATATGTGAAAATAGTTTGTTAGAAGGGGAAGGAGATCTTAATCAATGTCAGCAAATCCAAGGTTTTTTTACAAGATGGTTTTGCAAATTATTTTCTAGAATAATATAAATAACTGCAAGATTTTGTTATATTTATGATACATCAAACTCAACTTGACTGAAAGTTTAATATTTCTAGATCAGATCTATAGACACACTATGGAAATCAATTTTAATTTAGTATTTACTAGAAAATTCTAAATTATTGAAAACATCATTCTTTGGTTTGTGGCACTTGCAATGCAAGTATATAATTTCTTCAATAGACCTGTCATTCTCAAGATTATTTGAAACCATGAGAGAAAATGATACTCGTCAATCAATTTTTGAATAAATGTTCCTCAAAGCATCTTTGTTTTTGTGTAACACAAGTGCATGTCTAACCTTATATGGGTTTTTGTCTGAATACTGACTTTAATGTAATTCAAACAAATAATTTGATTTGTGATCAATTTAAAGATGCATGTTCTCATAAAAGAGATAAAAAATCATGTTTTTAAAGGGATACTGTCATGGGAAAAACATTTTTTCAAAATGAATCCATTAATAGTGCTGCAGAATTCTGCACTGAATCCATTTCTCAAAAGAGCAAACAGATTTTTTTATATTCAATTTTGAAATCTGACATGGGGCTAGACATATTGTCAATTTCCCAGCTGCCCCAAGTCATGTGACTTGTGCTCTGATAAACTTCAATTACTCTTTACTGCTGTACTGCAAGTTAGAGTGATATCACCCCCCTCCCTTTTTCCCCCCAGCAGCCAAACAAAAGAACAATGGGAAGTTATCCAGATAGCAGCTCCCTAACACAAGATAACTGCTGCCTGGTAGATCTAAGAACAGCACTCAATAGTAAAAACCCATGTCCCACTGAGACACATTCAGTTACATTCAGAAGGAAAAACAGCAGCCTGCCAGAAAGCATTTCTCTCCTAAAGTGCAGGCACAAGTCACATGACTGGGGGCAGCTGGGAAATTGACAAAATGTCTAGCCCCATGTCAGATTTCAAAATTGAATATAAAAAAATCTGTTTGCTCTTTTGAGAAATGGATTCAGTGCAGAATTCTGCTGGCGTAACACTATTAACTGATGCGTTTTGAAAAAAACACGTTTTCCGATGACAGGATCCCTTTAAGGTTATTATTATTTTTCAAAAAGGTTTTTTTATTCGTGTAATAATATGGTGACATTTAAATAAATTAGTGCCCTCTAATACCCTCTACCCCTACTCCTTTACGATTTCAAAATTATTCCCCAAAATAACAGATATCCTGCATGTTAAATTGTATTTTATTTTTTAATTTTAATAAAATACTTTTTTTTATCCAGTGAAACAGTTTCTTCACCCTAAATTAGGTGAACGTATCATAATTTCGAAGCAAGTAAAGGATTTTTAAAAATACAAAACTCATTATGTGAACTTTTTCCCCTTATCATTGTGTCTCAGTTTGGCAATGTCACAGCAGAAGCAGAAGAAACCATTGGTCAGTCAGCCTCAGATCACTCCATATGACTAGAAAGGCTAGCTTTTAAAAAGGTTTGAAACTATTTGTCTTTCTCAGAACTGAGACTTTCTACTTGGAATATCAGGTATCTCCAGTTAGAGAAGTAGAATCAAATGATTGTGGTGTAGGTGTATGATGAAGCAAATGTACAGGGCAGACATCAGTTTTCCAAAATCAGGGTTGAGGTTATTTATTTAACAGTTAATTTTTAACATGGCATTCATGCCTTGCAATACCCTGACTAATGTACATCTCTCTGTACGTAGATGACTGACCTTGGTTCTCACCTTTCGTCATTATGGGAAGAATTCAGCTATTGCCACTTTTACTAATTCTCCTTCTTACTGAGCAGACATTGACTCAGAAAAGGAAACAGAAATGTAAGTAAAGTTTTACTTATTTTCCATCGATGACCACAAATCCTAGTGGGATGGACAGCTAGTCCCAGACCTGAATAATTTTTTTAAAATTTACCTTTTAACTTCTGATGTATTGCATAAAGTTGATTTTATTTCTAGGAATTGTTGACCTTTCTCAGTGTACCATCATTTCTGGGAATTGAATGCACATTTCTTGTGTTTGTAATCAATGACAGTCCTATCTTTTACGACATACTAGTAACAATATTTATATAGAATTACTTTTGTTACCCGAATACATGTAAGGCCATGTTGAGAAAAGACAAGCATTGTCTATAACAAAGGATGTTTGTTTGGAAAATATAGGTTGTGGAGCTGCATTGGTTCCATTACAGTTGTATTATAATTATTAACTTTAATAAATGGCAGGAACTTGAGAACAGCCAGACACCAAAATAAGTAAAGTGTTGTTTAACAAAGCTAACCTCTTCAGTTGTTTATAGTAAATTTATGATTAGTGATGGGCGAATTTATTCGCCAGGCGCGAATTCGTGGCGAATTTGCGCGTTTCGCCGCCAGCGAATAAATTCGCGAAACGCCCGTGAAAATTCGCGGCAAAAATTCGCCGGCGCCAAAAAAACCGGCGCCGGCGTCAAAAACGGGCGAATTTATAGCCGTTTCGCGAATTTCGCGGCGCAAATTTGCGGCGCAAATTCGCCCATCACTATTTATGATAAACATGATGGTACCAGGGTGTCTGTACTACTGTTCCCTACTGTTTACCATTAAATTATTTCCCCCGAATTCCTCTTGGGGAAACTAGGGCTTTTAGTATAACAATTTGCACTTCTACGTGCTAGAATATTTTTTTCCAGGATCCAGAAAATAGCTGTTTTTATGCAAAAATTGTTGATTTATTTTATTGTAAATTGTATGGTATATTTGTACTTGAATATCTTTACAAAAGTAGCTACTGAAAAATATTTGTGTCTGTTTGTGAATACTGTACCGGTATAGGATCTATTATCCAGAATGCTTGGAGTTTTGTGGATCTTTCCAAAATTTGATTCTACATACATCAAGGGGCAAATTCATCAAGGGTTAATTAACCCTCGATATTCGACTGGGGAATGAAAATCCTTCGACTTCGAATATCGAAGGATTTTGCGCAAATACTGCGATCGAACGATCAAAGGAATAATCGTTCGATCGAACGATTAAATCCTTCGAATCGAATATTTCGAAGGATTTTAGTCCAACGATCGAAGGATTATCCTTCGACCAAAAAAAGTTAGGCAAGCCTATGGGGACCTTCCCCATAGGCTAACATTGGGTTCCGTAGCTTTTAGGTGGCGAACTAGGGGGTCAACGTTTTTTCTTAAAGAGACAGTACTATCGAATGGTCAAATAGTCAAAGATTTTTAGTTCGAATCCTTCGATTCGAAGTCGAATGTCGTAGTTGAAGGTCGAAGTAGCCAAAAAAACACTTCGAAATTCGAAGTGTTTTTTCTTCTATTCCTTCACTCGAAGTTAATAAATTGGCCCCCAAGTATGCTAAAGACCATGTAAACAATAAATAAATGCAACAGTATTGTTTTGCCATTAATATGGATTTATGCAGCTTTACAGAACTTTAATCAGCAACAATTAACTACCTACGAGAGAACACCTAAGAGATGTATTAAAAAAATATAAAACAATATATGTCTGGCATACACACAATATAAAGCAAATTATTAAAAACTATATATATATATATATATATATATATATATATATATATATATATATATATATATATATATATATATAGTCTGTGTCAAACGACCGCACTCTGAAGACCGGACTTGGTATGATCTTTGTGGGTGCAGGGTCCAAAAATTCATATAGAGATTTGTACGTAAGGATCCGCACACCACTATTTTTCATCAAAATAAGTGTTTTATTCGGTACATAGATCCGACGTTTTGGCCCACATTAGGGCCCTATATATATATATATATATATATATATATATATATATATATATATATATATATATATATATATATATATATATATATATATATATATATATATATATATATATATATATATATTCAGGAAAGCTGGCCAGTATGTCAAATTTAAATTTAATTAAAGTATGTCTAAAAGAAACAAAATATAATATAGCCACCTCAAACCATACATATCTAGTTAGTTGTATGATTTGCATAACAATCTTTTACTCACACCATTTACTTTCTCTCTTTTCTAAGCACAGTGACTGTCACCAATTTTTGGTTGGGTAGGTGGGGGTGACATTTGTATATTCATGATATCAGATGAGCCATAGGTGTAGAGTTTACCCAAAAACGATCTGTCTGTTCTGTCTGTTCTTGGCAGATGATGTTTAGTCAACTCACCAAATGACTGCTATGGCACATTAAATTGTAGAATGTCTCAGTTACACGGTTGGACACAATAGGCATCTAACATTCCATAAAATACTTGAGACTAAAGAGAATAATGGGCACGTATAAAAAGTAAAAAGCAAAGTTAAAATAAAATCCCCTTGCTTTCAGATGTTCTTCCCATTGCCCTTAATATAATTGTCTTAATTTATATGTTTGGTTCCCAAGGGCTACGTGATTTGAAAAGTACTTTTTGATCTTGTTATTACATGTTATGCTGCTGAAAAAAAACCCATTTCATAACAGACCACTGCTGATCGATATTTCAGAAGCCTGATTTGCAGACAATGAAAGATCCTTTGGAAAATAAAATACTCTGGAGAGCATTGTGTAGAAAGCATTGTTGAAATGTACTTTGAGTGACTTCAGCATATCAGTGAACACTGCCTTAGTGAACAGTATGATGGCTCGCAATACAAAAATCAATAGTGCTAATTCATATGTGGAAACACACTGTGAACAGAGAGGAGAGATCGTAGGCCATTTGACTGGCCTTTTCCTATCAACTATAGTACTGTCTTTGCTTTGTATACTAGATAATGCTGCATTTAATTCACTCTCAATTTTACTACCTCTGATGCAGATAACCCCAATGTAATGCTTATTGGCAATTGTTACCATTCCTTCCAAGAAATTGGTTTTTAATAATTAATTTCTTATGACTCTTGTGCCTTTGACTACTACAGTTCATGCATTAATCATTCGTAAAATTATTATAATGTTTACTTCTACCAAACTATAATGTACTGAAGAATATATATATATATATATATATATATATATATATATATATATATATATATATATATATATATATATATCATGTCTGAATTTTCATACAAAGGTACTTTTACATATTTTGTTGTGGTGCCTATTAGAGTTGGCATTTTAAGGCTAATATGACACTTGCCTTTTTTCCTTTATTGGAAAAAGCCAGTGGAGAAAATCTCAATCTACTAAAATCCAGCCCGATTCTTCTTACTGATCATGGGTCTGATTAGAGCATGGTGGCATTTTCTATTCTGATGACATGCTCTAAATATCTTCAAACTGAGTTTAGTCCTGCTTCAAAGACCACGGATTAATTAAAACAAGTGCTCACACCCCAGACATCTGATTTTGTAAACTTTTTTTCAACACTTCCCCCCAAAGCATTTACTTTGTACTTAAAAACAAATACCCTCTGGGGAAGATTTATTAACATTTTTGCAGTTTTCTCACCTTTAAAAACCTGAACTGGGATTTTGGAATGCTGGACAATGTTGTTCCAATTTCACTGCAGGTGGTTTATTACTTTTAGTTTTCCTAGTTGTTGTTTATGTACAATAAGAGCAGTGTGTAATTAGTTGATGTAGGTGTCTTACCATGTCCAGCTGTTTAACCAGCATGTTTTACTATATAAAATAATGCTATGATGTCATGCAGTGATTTGACGTGTGATTTTAAAACAAAGTTTGCTCCATCTCTATGTCACATAATCATCTCTAGATCTCTATTAGATAGTACAGGAAAGTCAATACCATCTTGGAGCAACCCTGAGATATACTTATGACCTAGAACAGCTATCTTCCATGTCACTTAAAAATAGAATATTTTCACTTCGCATTGCTGTGATATATCGACCTCCTGGACCATCCTCACAATTTTTTGACAACTTTGCTGCTTGTTTTCCTTATTTACTTTCATCTGACGGCCCAACAAATTTGGTGACTTTCATATACCTGTTGACAATCTTAACCTGTGATACAAATGTAACATGGCAGGCCATGTATGAATGTGAGTGTGATCAAGTGCATTCAATATGGCTCCTTAGTTATAAAATGGATGTACTGACATTAGCAGGAGAACAAGGAATAGTAGGAGTTAAGGTAATAGACTCATAAACATATAAATATGTTTATTAAGCAGGAAGCTCATATCTTATTTACATAGTTATAATCAAAATACACAGCAATTATACACAGCAATTATTTTCATTCGCATGGTTATTTCCATTTTCATGGTCATTCTCATGGCCATGTCCTGGGCATGTAGCCATTAATATTATTATATATGTCTATGTGTAATGATCTATTACTTTGTTATTGTACCAATATAAAAAGGAGCTCAGCTGGGGAGGCTTCGGGACTTCATCTACAAGCAGACGTGTTGTGTAGAATAATTGGTCTTGCAAGGACCATTGGCGATTGATGTGCTCTGGAAGTCGCTGTATTTGATTTGGGCCCGGGGTCCCCCAGCTGATGGTCCTCTCAGAAGTCTGCCAAGGGAAGCTCGGCTAGACGTTGCGTTGTCTTCAATCGGTATTGTATTACTTTTCTTACAATATATTATAAAATATTATATAAAATATTATATGGGGGAAGTGCTCAGTTAGACATTTAGTTTGTGATAAGTCTGCCAAGAGAACTTGTAGCAAGACACAACCCTGCTGTCTCTAAACGTCTTTCACTAATATACTACCTAGGTTTATCTCTATGCTCAGGCTCCCCCTCTCACTCCAATGGTAACTCTCTGGGTCTCATATTTACCAGACTCTGTTCAATTTCCAATTTTACTAACTCACCATTTCCCCTCTCTGCCCACAATCTGCTCACATTTCAACTCTCACTAACTCCCCCTCACCCCCTGCCATTCCTCAAACACATACATACCTTAGACTAGACCCTCTTGTGTCCATGGAATATAGGGTAATACAAAGACAAGTAGCTGCAGGAATACTTGTTGTAATGCTTAACTCCATAACACAGTAAGCTAAAGTAGCAGAGAAAACAGAACAGCAGATTTAACATGAAGCCTTATACATAAGACTAGTACTAGAACCGCATAAGCAGAATCTAAGATACCAGCCTTTTCCTAGCCACACATACTTTACTACACTCATTAACTCCCTTTAAAAAAAACTCACACAACTTTTCTCTACCTTTAACACTCTTCTTTCCCTGTCCCCACTTCTTCAAAAAGAAACTTGACGCCATCAGAAGTGACATTATACTACTAAACCCCCTAGACTTCACCACCCTCCACACTCCCCAGTCTCCTCTGTGCTCCTTCTCTCCCGTGACTGATGAGGAAGTCTCAAAACGTTTGGCTTCCTCTCACCTTACTATCTGCCCACTTGATCCCATTCTGTCCAAACATCTCCACAATGCCAATCTCTGTCTAATTAAAGCCTTAACTCATCTTTTTAATCGCTTACTCTCAATTGGAATCTTTCCTTCTCAACTGAAACATGTTCTTGTCACTTCCATTCTGAAAAAAAACCCACTCTCTTGATCCCTTCAATCCCATCCTATCCCTCTGCTACCTTTCAACTCTAAACTGCTTGAGCACGTAATCTAGTTTAATAGCTAAAGCCAACAATCACTTTACACTGCTAATACTACTTGATCTCTAAGCTGCATTTAACACTGTGGATCATCATCTTCTCCTCCAGTTCCTCAATTCATTTGGCCTCTCCAATACAACCCTGTCCTGGTTCTCATCTTATCTCATGAATCATTCTTTCAGTATCTCTTACAATTTAGTATCATCTTCTCCCATACCTCTTTTTGTTGGGGTTCCTCAGTGCTCTCTCCTGGGCCCCTTATTATTTTCTCTCTCTGTACTTCCACCCTCAGCAAACTAATCAACTCATATGTTTTCCAATGCCACTCTTTGCTGATAATTCTCTAATCAGTGCACTGGCTTCTAATACCTTTCAGTTCATAACTCTGCCCCACCCTATATCTCTGAACTCATCTCTAGACATTCACCCAACCACTTACTACACTCACCTTCTGACCTGCTCCTCAACTTATCTCTCATTACCTCCTCACATGCTCACATTCAAGACTTTGCAAGGGCTGCAGCCCTCCTCTGGAATTCTCTTCCACAGTCTGTCTGACTTTCTCCCAAACTTTCTGCTTTCAAAAGATCACTTAAAACACTCTTATGTAGAGAAACCTACCCTCACACTTCTCACCTTGGAATTCTTTATATTCTTTGGGCTATTTTGGGCTAAATTGGGCTATTGTGGGCTAAAAAATGCCATGGCCAGCTAATCAGCAGAGCATGGTTACACTTGACTCTAAATAGGCAGGGCCTTCGATAGGTGGAATGTATGAAGGAATGGTGTCGTTGAACTACAACTCACATAGTCTACTGTGCTTAAAAATAAAATAAAGGATGCCTAGAGGCTGTTGCAGCAACAAAACAGAATAAGTTTATTAGTCCAAGACAAATGACCCACAGGGTATACTCACAAATCCACAGAGACAATTACAGACAAGATGTTAATATGACAGGACATTTAGGCAGAGACTTGTGATTGGCGAAACTGACCTGTTTTACTTCGCCAAAAATCTCCAAAATGGTGAACATTCACCGAAATGCATTGAAGTCAATGGGCGACAAATTATTTTTTTTTAATTGCGCAAAATTTTATAGACACGCAACAAATTCTTTCACCCATTAGAGTGCATGGGTGCAATTTTCACTACAAAATTTGGCAAAAAATGACGCTTATCACTAGCAGAGACAGCAAAATGTGACACCATGTTGAAGCATTTAGGGTAGTTTAAGGTACACCTCTAGGATGGAATGTCCAGGTGTGGTCCGGATCCCATATAGTGGAATAATCAGGGAGAATAAATTTAAGACAGATTCCCTATCCAGCTGTGGTCCCTTCACTTTAGACTCAGAGTCAATGGGAAAGCTACTCCCTACTACAATCCTGGTTGGGGCACAGGCTGCTCGTGCTAATTAATCTCTTTATCTTACACTCTTAGAGAGTACTATAAAAGAATATAACCTGTCTCTGCCTGGCCTCATTCATGGTGTCCCTGCTCCCCGACTTCCTGGAACAGATCCAGCCGGGTCAGCAACCAGAAACCGGAGATAAAGATCCACCCCTAACCAGACACTATGGAGGTTACTTTATATCAAAATATTTTAATTAAAAAAAAGTTCAACCAAACTAGAATCCACGATTTGACCTTATTTATTATTGAAAAAGCTTGAAGGGAAAAACTTCATAAAATCGAGAAAAAACCCAAATCATACAATTTTTTTCAGAATTTTTTCCCAAATAGCTATATTTTTTTGGGGCTTTTTCCAAAAAGCCCAAAGTTTTCAGATTTTTGCCCAAAAAGCCTGAAATAGTCAGATTCCACCACAGATCACAGAAAGTCTCAAATAGGATAGGGACCTCTCCCATTGACTTATATACAACCTCAGCAAGTCTGAGATGGCGGATTTTCAGAATTTTTGCAGCATACCCGATCTCTCGGAAAATTCAGATTTTATAGTAAAAAGAAAATTAAATTTTTTGAGGTTTTAGCATTCAGATTTTAACAAATAACCCCCTATGTTAAAGTATGTCAGGAAGTGGCCATAGGCCTATAGGCCAATAACTGTTAATTATTAACTAGATACATGTTAATCTGCACAGCAACTAGGGAGATAAGGAGGTGTAGGGTTTTAAAGCTATAGGTACTTAGTAAACCTATGGGTCCCTTTTGTATAAAAACACATATATTTTACAGTGCTGCAAAATATGTTGGCGCTCTAAAAGTATGTGTTAATAATATAACCCTAATTTGGTTACTGGCTCTTTAAATAGCAATTAACCGTTTGGCAATCCAGGGCCCTGAGTCCCTTTTGCATATGAAAAGTACTGGGAACTTGGAAACCTAGGGAACACTGAGGAACACACCTCAGGGGATTTTCACTAGGAAAAATAAAACACACATAATTATGTTTCACATAAAACGAAGAAACAAATGTAAAACCTATTTGCATATATTTATATATATATTTTGGGTACACGTTTCTAGCTATAAGTGTTCTACTTTCAATTTTTTTGAGTAGTTTTAAGTAGATATGGGAACCTTTTTTAACTAGGGATGCACTGAATCCTGGTTTTGGTTCTGGATTCAGCCAAATCCAAGCTATTTTTAGCAGGATTTGAATTTGGCTAAATCCAAGAGCCTGGCCAAACCGAATCCAGACCATATATGCTGTAAATGAAAAAATGTGACTTTGCTTTGAGCATTAGGTATTTCTGCCTGTGCACCAGCTTTCTATGGTGGCAGTAAGTGTTCATATTCGGTTCAGTATTTGGCTGAATCCATTCCCCTAGATTTGGGAAAAGGCAGGGTTTGGTGCATCTAGGGTTGCCACCTGGCCGGTATTTTAACAGCCTGGCCGGTAAAAATGATGGCTGATCAAAATGTTATTAAAAAGGAAAAAGATAATATTTTGGAAGGCCGGTATTTTTTTTCAGAAAAGGTGGCAACCCTAGGTGCATCCCTAACCTTAACATAAATCTATAAGAGTATCCATTCATGCATTTAAACCCAATAAATAGCATATAAATAGTAAATATGTTCTTCTCATTAGTTATGTTTCACAAAACTGTTTTTATCTCTTCAAGTGTAAAACAATGCACATTATCAGCCTATCTTAGAACTGAGTGTTTTATTATGCAGCTTGCAGTCTAGACTTTTGATGTAGTTTCCTGCTTTTTATTGCCGCCTCTCAGATAATTATAAGGCTTAGGGAAATGCCTAGAGCATGCATTGTTTGCTTGGGAATTATATGTAAAAGTACTGAAGCATTTAATTGGATATTATATATGCACAATAAGTATGTTTTTGCCTTCAAGACATGTTACAATGGTGGATTCAAAAGAATAAAATCCTCTGAAATTAAGTGTGGAGTCAATCAAAATTCAGATTACTTGTAAGGTTGCAGAATGAAATTGGATTTTCGTAAGGTTTATTTCAGCATGTTACACTTTGTTTATAAAAGCAATTATAATAAACAGGGAGACCAATAAAGCAAACCTTGACACCTATGCAGTTTGAGTTAACATATGCCTCAGTGTGTCTGTTGCTATATTGGAGCAGCTGAAGCATTTTGCAGCCCACTGAACTTGCTTATTCAAAGAAAGATTTGGCAGTAGGTAGACATAAAGCAGGGGCCTCAAGAACAAAAATTATTTAAGAGTTCCTGCCAGGTTAAGGGATGTTTGGCTTGGGAAACACAAGTCATGATTTATCTGCAAACCCAGGGATGAGGAGTTGGAATCCATTATTGGCTGAATTGTGGAATCAGGGCCGAAGCGAAATAAAAACTGTTTGCGTTTTAATGAGATACTTTTTAGATATTGTGTATTTAAAGGAGAACTCAACAAAGATGTAGACTGGAAATGCAAAACCTTGTATTTTGGTATCATGTACCAGGGCAAAGTCACCGCAGTCCTTTTACAGGCCTGAGTAGTAACTAATATTCATATTGTGTGAAAGCAAATTAAACAGGGCATTCTGCAAAATAATTGATTAACCAAGAGCCCTGTAGCATCAGCTGCTGTGATATATGTATCCCATTTTCTATTATTACTTTCATTGTTTCCACTGACCTTTAGGGTGAAAGCACCCCTAGTTACTTGCTCTAAGCATCCTCTGGTGGGTGCCTTTATAGCCAGATTTATTATTATATCATATATATGGGTCATTTAAATACAAGCAGCAAAATCCAGCCCAGCACAAGCAGCAAAACATGGGTACACACCATCCCAGCAGAAGCAGCAAATTATCTCTCTCTTCCCTTCTCGTCTACCTATGAAAAATATTCATGTTCTCACCCTTGCCTCACAATGGCCAGCATAATATTCATATTTTAAAGATACTTTGTCCAATATCTATTTCTGTTTGCAAACAACTTTTTTCACATTCAAATACTTACATTACCACTTTTCATACTTTTCCCATGAGGAAAGTACTTTTGTCATACACTGTTTTACAGTGAAACAAAATGAAATACCCTTCGAACAAGGCATCTTGAAATGACTCCTTGTTTCAGTCACAAGGAAAAACTCACATACTATTTTAGGTGAAGGCGAATCAGTACAGCCAGTGAACATCTTACTAGGAAGCATCTCCGTTCCAGTCCCAGTCTTCTTTAGGAATCAACCAAATCCTACAACATAACAAATGCTTTGTAAATAGAGAAAAACTTATCGAGGTTATGGTAATATGAAAGATTCACTTTACAGTCCTATAGTACAGGGAAAATAGGTTATTTTAATGATATTTATATAAATCCTGGGAAAAAGTTCAGGGAGTTATAGGTTTGAAATAGACTATTTATTATTTTTATATATATTTGTGACCTATTGTGCAGACAGAACTCCCAGGGGCACATTTACCTAGGGTCGAATATCGAGGGTTAATTAACCCTCGATATTCGACCGTCAAAGTAAAATCCTTCGACTTCGAATATTGAAGTCGAAGGATTTTGCAGTATTTCTACAATCAGACGATCGAAGGAATAATCGTTCGATCGAATTCGAAGGATTTTAATCCATCGATCGAAGGATATTCCTTCGATCAGGAAATTGTTAGGAAGCCTATGGGGACCTTCCCCATAGGCTAGCATTGGCCTCGGTAGGTTTTAGGTGGCGAACTAGGGGGTCGAAGAATTTTTTAAAGAGATAGTACTTTGACTATCGAATGGTCGAATAGTCAAACGATTTTTAGTTCAAATCGTTCGATTCGAAGTCAAAGGTCGTGGTCGAAGTAGCACATTCGATGGTCGAAGTAGCCATATTTGACCATTCGAAATTCAAACTTTTTTTCCTCTATTCCTTCACTCGAACTAAGTAAATAGGCCCCTCAGTGTGCTTTGTTCCCATCACCATCCATTATCCAGAAACCTGTTATCCAGAAAGCTCCGAGCTACAGAAATGTTGAAACTGATTTACTTTTTCTCTGTAATAATAGAAAAGCACCTTGTACTTGATCTTAACTAAGTTGCATGAATCCTCATTGGAGGCAAACACAATCCTTTTGCGTTTATCTGGAAACTCCAGGTCCCGAGAAGGGCCCAGCACTCATAGAACCCCCTCTTACACTGAACCCACCAATCTACCCACCCGCCCCCCAGCCACTTGTGCTATGATAAGTAGGAGAGTGACTGGATAGTGGGTTTTCTAACAACTATAGAAGCAGCCCCCTTCCCCTGTGCCTCCCACCTGTGGGGTTCACTTCCCCTATAGTTACACCAGTGTTACCTATTACATATAAATCACAGGCCAGAGATATGGCTAGTTTGTTAAAACCACTCGAAAAAGTTGAATTGTATGTAAAAACAAAAAACTGTGCTTTCAGATAAGAACTTTGTGAATGAAACCCAGTTTGCCACAAAAGAGTTTCTGGCATTTCAAGGTCTAATAAATAATGTCTGCCTATGACATAATACATTTGCCAGGATCTACAGATTGCTAGTCCAGGTCTGTTAACTTTCATTTGTTAGGCTATTTTGTTAGTATATTGTTATATTTTTAATATATTGTATACTGATGAAGCTAAATTTAGTGTACATACTGTAGTCCTTGTAGCCATCTCTGGTTGCATTATACAAAACATACAGTCTCCCACACAAACTGTGGTGTCACTTTGGTCTGTACATCCATTTTGCTTCCTTTGAGCAATAAAGTGTTATGAGCCATGTTGCAATCCATAAATTAGGCGCGTCTCTAATATTCTCCTTCTTTCTGGATTGTAAAACTAAAACACTGTCGGTCAGACTGTAAATCTTGTTGCCTTCATTCAATTAGATTAAATGTAAAATAAAGTGTTTGATCATAAATAGCTTGTGCATAACTCTATTTCATTTCTATCAGTGGCAGCCTCAATTAATGTAAAGCTGTAATTAAAAATAAGCTCTTGGAAATAAATACAGGGAGTGTGTAATGCTGCCTCGGTTTGGGACAATTAAAATTCATGTGCAATAGTAAAGTGTGTTAGTAATCTATTCTAAATCCACTGCTCAAATGATAGGCTGTTATAAAAGAATTCTACCAGTAGCTCTGATACTCTCTTTCCCCCAGTTAATGTACTTTCAGCACCTAATATCGATGGCAGTGAACTAGCAGATAGATTTAAAGGATACGTAAAAAATGAATGCAGTATTGCTAAGGATGCTTTCTAATTTACATTGCAAATAATTAACTCTACCATTTCAAACTTTATTTTTGAACCAATTTTTTGGGCTGTAATATTGGTGTGGAGGCAGCCTGATGCTGAGCTTTGAGAAGGAGCCAGCACTTCATTATGGAGCTGCTTTGAAACAGCTAATGTTCCGCCCCTTCTCACTGTACTTCGAAGCCGTGCTCTGTTTATCAGAGCACAAGTCACATGGTTGGGGGCACCTGGGACATCATGGACATCAGGTCTAGCCCCATGCTAAGTTTCAAAATTAAATATAAAAACAGTAATTTTCTCTTTTAAAAACAGATTCCAGTGCAGAATTTTGCTGGAGCAGCACGATTTTTTTTGTTTTGGGGGAAAAACATGTTTTCCCACGTCAATATCCCTTTAATTAGTTCCCCCCACCTTTCCAAAACTATTAACTGCTACTATAATGACTTTTGTAAAAATATCATCACCTTCTGGTCAGTTCCTCTGACTGCACAGTAGGAGATATATTCGCTCAGAAGGAAAAGTACCTTTATTTTAATTTGTAGCTAATTCGTTGCTATGGGTAATTGTGCTGGTACACTTTAGTAAGTGAATGAACCTGTGTATCTATAATGGCTATACATAAATTAGAAAATGTATGTTGGGCAATTCATCTGTTACAAAACTCCAGTCTAGATTAGTGTTTGTCAAGTTAGAACAAGGACAAGCGTAACTTTACTGATGGAAAGTATGACCCTGCAAAACTTGATAATCTTGGTTAAATAGAATTAAATCATTTACAGGTCCGGCAAACTCCTGTCCTGGGCAAATACTGTGAATTTTAGAGAAAGGTACAGAATGCACAGAAGAAAACCTCTGGGCACACAGTAGATTCTGCCATCAAAATGTACTTTGTGTTTAACTGCAAAATAATCAGCTAAACATTAGCTGATAAAGAGGTTGATAAAAATTTTAATGAGTGTTATAGAAAATTGCAGTATACCATATACTCTCATTTGTTCTATTATTTCTTTTCTTATGGAAGTGATTGTAAAATAACATTACATGTTATATTCTGTTTTCATTATTAACTTGTAAGAGATCCATGGGGTTTACTTATGCCCTGGGGGATGTGTTCCAATAGGCACAGTTGTCCTGCCCATAGTTTAAGGGTGCTTGTCTCTTCCACTTTGGGCTCCACTTCAGGAGGGGGTGGATGTACTGGGGAAGAGTATTGTGCCCTAATGGAAGGAGAAATAAAGTAAAGGGACCCTGTTAATGAGTTGTAGACAATGGATAGCAGATCCTGTAATAACACATAGAGAGTTTTATAATAAAAGGCACTAGTTTTGCAGAGGAGCAGTATCCCATTTCAACCAATCAGCAGGTACCATTTACTGGTTACCTGTTTAAAAGTTGCTATAGGCTGCTGCTTCTGGGCAAACAAAGTGTCTTTTATCACATATGGGGGGGAAGTGTGTGGTTGCTCCCCAGGTTATTTTTATCAAGTGTGGTAAAGAGATACTGACAGAAATAACCTTTTTTAATGTCTATCATAACATTGTGAACCACCCCTATAATGATGCGCTCAGTCAAGAACCTGCACTCCTGTACAAAGATGCACACACATGACAGGTATACAAAGGAAATGGGTTTCTTTCATGAACAGAATTGCCCAAGGCTCTTCCAAAAATGTCGGAGTGTTATCTACAGTAGAAAGATACAGTTTCCAGAGCCTTACTATTATGGAATTCCTGCAGTAACTCATTTACAAAATCCTGGCTAACAGCCACTTTAACCTCAATCACCTGCCTATTAAGAATTTCATGATGAAAGGTTTCTGTTAGATTATCCTGGAGTATTGGATCTGCCTGAAACCCTTGGTCACAAGCAATACATTCAACACAGTTTTCAAACACTTCTATGTATGCTGCTGTTTAAAATATTGTATATAACTATATTAATAAATGCACACATTTAAGGGGACACAGTCACCTCCAAAATTATTTACACTAGAAACTGTTATTAGATTAGTAATTACAACTTTTTTTTATTATAGCTAGTTTTTTTGGTTTTGGTTTTTTTTTTGCATAACGATATATATTTTATATTACCCCCTTCCAGTCATAGGATTCTACTAATGTCTGTATGCTTTCTATAATAATCAAGAAGAAAATAACTAAAATAGATCTTTTTACATATTATTGTGAAATAGGTTGTGTATGATTCCTGTGTCTTTTAATAATTAGGCAGTTGCGTTGTAATATTAGAGAAATTACAGTTTTTTGGGTGCAACTTGCCATGCAAGGCTGATATTGGCGGCTGACTTGGACACTGTTAACCGGTTTGGTGAAATTGTGTAAAGGATTCCCCAACTGAACCCCCAATCTGATTAGCGCTCGCTGTTCAGTTACATATATGCAAAACTCTCCCAGAGCACCTGCATGATACCCATATGTGGTCCAATCTCTTATACTGGGGCCAAATCCTTAGAACCAAATGAATGGATCTTCCCATGTATGGCCAGCTTGAGACTGAGCAAGGATAACAGAACTGGAAAATATATAAGCAGAAGTGGCTAGAACTTTTTTTTCAGTATAGATGCTACTCCTTCAGTAATCCATTCACATTATTTCAGAGAAAAACAAACAATTGTTATTTTGATGACAGTATACTTTTTCATTGTTCCAAAGAAGACCAGCAAACAGTGGCGTAACTAGATATTACTGGGCCCCACAGCAAATTATTTTTCAGGCCAACAAAAAATTTAGAGGTTGACTTGTTTCTCCAATATTTATTGAAATTGTATATGAATTAGGGCCTCGGGGGGGCCCCTATACCTCCTGGGCCCCCTGCAGCCGCAGGGTCTGCTTCCTCTATAGTTACGCCCCTGCCAGCAAAACCCTTCAGTTATTGAGAAGACATAATGAGCCAAGTACTATTGTATGGAAATTCTGCTGTAACATCCACAGTATTTGTTTTTGCCCTTAGTCTACAACTCAATGTCTGCCAGTGTTCTTCATGAACCTGTCTCCTGCCAGAATTCCGTTCATGAAATACTCATTAGTAGTCATCTATTGTGTTTTCTTCTAGAAGCAACATATCAGATGGTCTCTTTTCCTACTCAATAGTTCACCTTCAGCTACTTTATAGTACTTCCATCCAATATAAAAAGTAAACGTAGTTTAGGAAAAACAGGTTACTTTAAAGAATAATATGTAAATGTTTTCATTCTCGCAGTAGTGTCTTTAAGTATTTATTTTGGCAGGAAGCTACTATTTAAATGTATTTAACAGCAACTTATGCTTTATATCAAATGATTGGTAATACTGTAATTTAATTTGCCGCATGTCATGGGAGTGCATTATTGGAACTGTGGGAAGTTGTGGCAGAAATCTTGTGTTTTGTTGTTGTTACAGTATGAGCATGGTCCTCTATTTTTTTTCTTTTGGTTTAGTATTTTCCAAACTGTAGCTCTTGTATGCAAATGCTAATCTACTATTTTCATGGTAAAGCCTTGTCTCTATGTTGAGCGGTACAGGCATTGCCGTGGACATAGAGCACCAGCAAATACTAAGGAGGTTATTAATTAAAGTTTGAATGCCAAAAACTTGAAAAATTCAAGTTTTTTACTATTAAATTCGAATTTTTAGTGGAAAGAAACCTCAATTTTTTCTAGATTTATTAAACCAAGAGAGCTGCAAAGCAGGAAGTAGTGTTATGTTAGACATCCAGTCACAGAGCCAGAACTAGTTGTAAGCAGAGTAGTCTGAGTAGGCACGTGGCTAGGGTGCAAAGCGGGGGGGCCCCAGGCACATATCTTCTCTGCCTCCTCCCCCTGGTTCATTCTCTACACTCTCATGCCGGCTGTTTCTGGCTGAGAAGGACTGTGTGCACATCGGTTGCCTAGGGTGCCTGGTGGAGCATTTGTAGGGGCAGCATGCTGCCCAGTTGTATCTAATTTTTCAGGAACACTGGGAAGTGGGTGAGCAGGTGATTTGACAGTTTTTTAAATCACCCACATGTAAATTCACAAGTGCTCCAGGATCTGAGGAGAAACCTGCATTGTGTGTCTAGGGAGAAGAGGAACTGTGCATGCATGAAGGGGGTGTAGTGTAAGGAAGCTGGCACTAATTGCAAATCCTGGGCTACTTTTATTTTATTACCCAGTATATCACAGAGGCACTCCCTTCCCCCATAAGTGCTTCTCTGCTTAAGCTCCAGTAAAGAACCACTCCTATGCCCATTGCTCCTGGGTGCTTTGCTTTTTTTCAGATCATTGTCCTGTCTCTGCTGTTGTTCAAGTTTCATGTCTTGTTTCTGTCTCATGGTGCTGAGGCCCTGGTTCTGATTCCAGTCTGCCTTCTATCTGATCTCAGACCATCCTGTATATCAGACCCAATCTCCAGTAGGAACTGACTAATCAGCAGTCCTCAATAGACTTTGCTCCTATGCACCCACTACCTTACCAAACCCAAATAGGATTTTGCCGCCACATAAATTACTTCCTGAAAGTGACATCACTATAACCCAAAGTGATGTCACACTAGGAGACAAATGTGATTGGAGAAAAATATGTATTTGTTGTTTTAGATCATACAGGGAACCTGCTCCCAGTATGACGTCCTATGTGGACCACAAGCATGGTCAGGAAATCAAGGCTTTTCCACTCAAAAAATATGCTTTTTGGATAATTGACCCAATGCAGAAAAAATAGAATGTGAGCTTTACTGGGGCAGGGACAGATGTGAATGTGAAGTGCTGTTTACAAGATATTAATAATAGTGTTTGAACATGAGCCTTAGTGAAGGTCTTAGTGCTTAGGCTTAGTGCTACCGTTTCTACCCTGCAAATAAATATTTATTAGCTCTGGGTAATCTGTTCCACTATAGCATAAAGTAGCTTCTCTCATACCTTTCACAGGGTCAGAAGCCCTACCTGGGTGAGCACAGTTGTGTTCTAATGAGCAGGTCAGATTGGGTTAGAAAATCCAATTAACAGTATTTATAGAAAACACGGTTACAATGTGTTATACATGCAGATAATCACGTCTCAATAGCAAATAAATAAATAAATCCAAAAGGTTAGTATAAAAAGCTTAAAATGTTGCTTAGCGGGGTAAAAGCACAAGATAATTAGCGGTATTAAAGGGTGACTTCATGCTCAGAATCTTGCTGGAATTGTAGGAATATAAATACACACCAAAGTAATGACAGTATTTGAAGACAAGAAAGAGTGGCTGCTATAATGAATGTAAGGACATGATTTCATTTGTAGTTCTGGCATTACTGTAAAATAATGATTATACCTTTGAGGCAGCCAAGCATATCTTTGTATAAGAATGATAAAACTCCTAGTATGCTTAGAATTAATTAATATAACTTGGACTGCCTCTTATGATGTCTTTGGTGTAAAATGAGGTGATCCGCTTTAATGAGCTCATCTGAGAAAATGAGAAGGAAAAAGTATGTTATGACGAGAAATGCCAATTCTTAATCACATTGGCTATTTAGCAATAATAGGGCTTTCTCAAGATTATTATATCTTCTGTGTCACTACCCTTTAAATCCAACTTTAGTGGGGAATACAAGGAAGATTCTGTATTTCTACTGCTCATTGTGAAAATAAACTGCTAAAGTCAGTGATAACCCTGACCTGTAAAAGATATCAGGGCTCATTTACAAAAATGACCACAGGTACAGTGAGCAAAGTGCAGATTCAAGCACATTCACTATGTTTTTTTCTCACAATGCAGAGTTTTCTCCAAGAATTCAAGCGACACTGCAGACATAAAGAAGGGGGTTGAATTTGGAGCAATTGCATGTGTGCTTTGCTGCAAATTGGGTGCAGTGGCAGTGCAGGTTGAGAAAAGCACCCTAAGAAATTTGACGTATTTTTTTACAGTTTACATATACCATATACTGTCACAATTACGGACCTCTTTGACACATTTTTCAAAAATGAATAAAAATATTACTTTACTCCGAGAGACACTCTGAGGAAGTGCCATGGGGCACGAAACGCATCAGCAGTGAGCACGATGCACTGTGCCAAAGCTGACAAGCCTGTATGAATAAAATAAAGTAATATTTTTATTTATTTTTTAAAAACGTGTCAAAGAGGTCCTTGATTACGACATTGAAAGAGAAAAAATAAATAAAGGATATAAATAAAGGATAATAATAATATTGTTAAAAGCTGACTTTTTTATTATCTAATATTCATTTCTAATGTTTAGCTTTCAAGTACTGTAATCTATTGCTATTTTTTTTGCTTTGTGCTAACAGTAATCAAAGTTTCTACTTACCCTAATCCATCTACTCCCTGATAAATATTAGCCAACTGTGTGGGCGACTCAATTGAAAATATAACTGCAACTCTGATCTTCTTCTAAGCAGTTCTTTTAGCATTGTTTTTACACTCGGAATGCTGCATGCTGTCATTTACAGATGGCCACAGACAAAGAAATCGAAAATGACTATGACTAGTCCTCTCGCTTTTAATAATCTGTAGGGCAATCAATCAAGGCAGGATATATTTGGGCAATTTTATAACACGACTCAGTAGAAGATCTTAAAGTCTTTCTGACTGCAGTTTGTCTTCAGAATGACTTAACGATAAAATCAGAAAGCCAAAAAAAGTATAGAGACTCAAAGCAATTTATTACAGAAAGAGCAAGATCCCAAATGCTAGAATGAAATAGTACAATTTAAAAAGCTACCCCACGGTGATAAATGATTTTTTTTCACATGCTATACACAGGTGACATTTGGAATTAGAATTGTGTTATATTTTTCATCAGTTCTCTCGATCTCTAGTTCTCTTACAGTTTACTACACATCTCTAAAGGATCAACCAATGGAAAGCACAGTTTTCTGCTGGCCTGCTAATCAAAAAACATTGTATGATAGAACTCATATCCTATGGCCCCCAGCTGTTGGTGAACTGAGTCTGAAATCGATGCAAAATTGAGCACACATTACAGATTTAGATGCACCCATATTTGCTCCTTCATCCTTGCAGCTATTTCTGGGGAACACCATTTCACCTACTTATCTTATGCTGTTAAATGATGCTAGTATGCATAAGTAGAGTGCATGGTTAAAGTACTAAATACAGGTATGGGACCTACTATTCAGACTGCTCAAAACCTGTGGTTTCCCAAATAATGATTTGATTTGGATCTTCATACCTTAAGTCTACTAGAAAATCATGTGAAAATGTAATTAAAAATAGTCTGGTTTTGCTTCCAATATGGATTAATTACAGTGTATATAAATAGGGGACAAATACAAAGTATTGTTTTATTATTACAGAGAAAAACAAAATCATTTTGAAAAATTTGTGTTATTTGGATAAAAAGGAATGTATGGGAGATAGCCTTTCCAGAATTCAGAGCTTTCTGAAGACAAGGGAAACCTGCTGATATAGAGGAAAGCCTCAAAAGGGTAACAATCTCTTCCTGACTTTCTAATCCAAGATAGATTAGACCAATCACTGCTTCAGCTTTGTTCTAACTGTTCATTTCAGTAACTCTGTATTTTCTAAAAATCCAACTCTGTCTTAAGGCTGTCTATTGCATCTGTCAATGCAACAGCCTTGGGGAGAGAGTTTCACAACTTCCCATTGTGATGGAACTTTTCCTTATAATCTCAAAAATGCCCTCATGTTGGCTTGGAAATTCTACTAGCATCAGATAGTGTTCTGTATGGCTCCCTTGTATTATTATACAAAGTAATCATATTCCTGCTTAAGATCCTTCTACAGTGTAAACAACCCCAACTTTGCCACCCTTTTGGCCAGGGAGACTTTCCATTTACAAGCTTAGTTGCCCTTGTTTGGACTCCCTCTAATGCAATAAGATCCCATTTGAGTATTGGAGAGCAAAACTGCATGGCATGATCTAGATGGGGCCTCCCAGTGCTTTGTGAAGAGAGAGTGACCCACTCCTAATATGAATCTATACAATTTTAATACAGGACAGTAGCTTGCAGGCCATTGCAGCTGTTGACTGACATTTATCTATTCACACAAAAATGGAGTGCTCACCTCAGACAATATATCCTTTCGGATCAGGTGCTTCTAGCAGTATTCGATCACACCTGCCACGGATCCAAACCTCAATTGTAGAAATCCAATATACTGCAGCACACTGTAATTTGTGTAAAATTTGAAGGTGTACTTTATTGGCTCAAATACGAGCAGACATGTGGCAACGTTTCGGGCCTCGCAGGAATAGATTTTATTTATCTATTCAGTCATAAAATAGAGGCCTGTTTACTGAAAGTCGACTTTTTCTCACTATGTTAAAAAAGAATTTGACCAAACTCCCAAACCCAAATCCCCTTAATTTACTGAAAATTTTCTCAAAAAATCAGTGCATGAAAAAATCAAGAAAAAATGACAATTCGAATCATGCAATCTTTTCGATTTAAATTTGAACTTTTTCAAGTTGTTGCCCAGAAAACATTTATCAGATAAGCGAATGAAAACCAGAATGAAAAGCACTAAACTTTCAAGAACAATGAAAGCAAAAAACATGCTTCAATTGTTAAAGGAACATCTGCCATTGACTTTTACATGACTTCGACAGGTTTTAGCTGGAGTATTTTCAGATTCTAATATTTTTTTGAATTTTTTTTGAATTTTCTAATTTTAGCAGCATCAGAGCATAATAAATTTAGAAAAAGTTTAAAGTTTTTTATTTGAGGTTTAATAAATAGGCCCACAGTGTTTTAGTCTAAGATGCTCCATAAACATACGATGACATACTTCTAGATGCTGCTATTGGATATATGGCTAAATGCCATATATTTTCCAGGCATCACAGTGCCAAGAATAGAACATACAGTATTCATATGAATAATTCTCTTAGTTTTCATCATGAAGAGCAGCAGTTCATTATGGCTCCATTGGGACTGTGTACATCATAAATGGGGGGCAGGTAGTAACTTCCAGGTGCTCGGGTAAATAAAATCTACACTAAATAAAGCCTGCAATGTGCTAGCCCCAATTCGTAAAAAAAAGTATTTTCAAAACACATCAGTTAATAGTGCTACTCCAGCAGAATACTGCAATGAAATCCATTTCTCAAAAGAGCAAACAGATTTTTTTATATTCAATTTTGAAATCTGACATGGGGCTAGACATTTTGTAAATTTTCCAGCTGTCCCCAGTCATGTGACTTGTGCCTGCACTTTAGGAGAGAAATGCTTTCTGGCAGGCTGCTGTTTTTCCTTCTCAATGTAACTGAATGTGTCTCAGTGGGACATGGGTTTTTACTATTGAGTGTTGTTCTTAGATCTACCAGGCAGCTGTTATCTTATGTTAGGGAGCTGCTATCTGGTTACCTTCCCATTGTTCTTTTGTTTGGCTGCTGGGGGGGAAAAGGGAGGGGGGTGATATCACTCCAACTTGCAGTACAGCAGTAAAGAGTGATTGAAGTTTATCAGAGCACAAGTCACATGACTTGGGGCAGCTGGGAAATTGATAATATGTCTAGCCCCATGTCAGATTTCAAAATTGAATATAAAAAAATCTGTTTGCTCTTTTGAGAAATGGATTTCAGTGCAGAATTCTGCTGGAGCAGCACTATTAACTGATTTATTTTGAAAAAAATGTTTTTTCCCATGACAGTATCCCTTTAACATGTTTTACCTTGAATAGATAGCAATTTTATTGAGTCTGCTAAATTCTTATTTACCTCTGTGCCCCTTTAGTGAGAGTATGTATATGGATTTGCATAACACCCACCCTAGTTTGAGCCTTCTCAACTACATAAGCAAAGCTGTAATATAGAGAAGGAGGGAAAAACCTCATCTCATTCTGTCAAACTTTCAAATGGGAATATGTCATGGAACATTGGTCAGCACAGAAGTGGCTTTATTTTGGAAGTACAAATTACACATTCTTTTTTTTTATTCTTCAAGGAGTTGAAAATGAACACCTGACGCAGACTTAATTGTGTATGAAAAACAGTTCTGTTTGTGTTACTTGCTCTAAACCAACTTACATGCTTCTAATGAGAGCTTATAATCAGCATGAAATACTGTTCCGTGCTGATGAAAAATATCTGCCTGCTTAGCTAATGCCACACCAGCTTTCCTGCAGTTTTTGTGTCAAAGTATAGAAAAACCAAATATGGATCAAGCCGCAAAGCCTATTTGACATCCCAATAAATAGAACCCTGAAAAGGGGACCCATAATTGCATTCACAGACGCACACAAAGTCATTCTGCTGAAAGACTGCTGAGAGTAGAATTTATCAGGGAACTGCTGGAGGTTCCATTTATCACCTAAGAAACCCTACTGTTTATACACTGCTAAGCTGCCCCTCTTTCAAACCTAGTGATAGCAATGCTTCATTTTTAAAGATTCACAAACAGATGTAGCAAAGTGCTTACAATTCTCATGCACATCACCATAGATCAGTAGTGTCGCCTTAATAACCAGCATAATAAACGCATGTGGGGACTTGTTGCTTGTAGCAATTAAAAGCTCATGATTACTAGTGTATAACTGTATGAAATCAACTTTCAGATACATTTTTCAACATATATGGCAGAGAGGAATTTAAAAACAGAAAGTGTCCCAGACAAACTAATTTGAAATATGTAGATTTACATGTAGATCAATTCCTTAAATGATAATCATATAAACCGGTTGGTTTCTAGACAATTCGTCCTGAACATTATGTTAGACGAGTATAGAGTTTTTGAGGCTTTTAGGACAATGTGGTCCTAGTTGTCTCTCTTCAAAGAAAAGAAAGTCATCCAGGTTGAGATGGAACATAACTGTTACCTAGTGATAGAAGAATCGCAACAATAACATAGCAGATAAAATGTATACTGAACTCCCCACTGATTACATGATGAATGGGTAAGGCTGAGCCAAATGTGGAAACAACATCTTCTTGTAATAGGCATACTACATTGCATGTATTTCAGAAGAATAAAGTCAGAAGGCAATACGCATGTTATAAAATGTTAAATAGTTTCATTACTGGAAATTACTGATTTTATTGTCCATTTTTAGTCCATTTTTTAACTCATCTTCCGTCTTGCAGCACTGGGGTCCTGAGTTTTATTCTGGCTTTGTCAATATCTGCCAGGAGTTTGTATGTTCACTGGGTCTGCATGGATTTCCTCCCACACTCCAAAAAACATACAGGCGGGTTAATTGGCTCTTGGCTTCATGTAAATGACACAGGAACCTTAGACCTTTGGGTTTAATGTAGATTGCAAAAAGGAATAACTTAGCAACAAGAATTAATTATGAAAAAAACACATTGGTTATTGGATTTAAAGTTTATACAGTTTAGTGGGTGGGAAATTAGGTAGTTACAATAATAAATTGTAGAGTTTAATAAAAGCCAGTACAGGTATGAGACCCGTTATCCAGAATGATTGAGACCTGGTGCTTTCCAGGTAACGGATCTTTCCATAATGTGGATCTTACATCTACTAGAAAATCTGGCTGGTACTGCCTCCAGCAAGGATTAATTATATTTTAGTTTGGATCAAGTACATTTCTTTGTTTGTTTATCACCAGTTTTGCAGATTCTTAGCACCTGGTGCACCAGCACGAGAAGGTTGCACATTTCACACTTTGTGCTGCATGTAATCTTCTCATATTTCACTTTCAAGCAAGTCTTAAAATGGGATATGAACAATTTAAATTCTCAGTGTAACAACAAGCCAGTGAGGAATAAAATTTTTTAATATGGCAGTTCAGTTAAATAGATACCGCCACCAGATCTATCATGACCCTCTATTTGCATGCTATTTATAAAATGTGCCTGATGCTTTTACATTGATGCCCCATGTCCCTGTCATATTTGTGAAGTGCCCTTAAATTGCCTCACTAGGAAACTTCGGAACGACTTCAGAAATCCAAAGAGATTCATATGCCACCCCGCTGGCGATTCATATTCTTGCCGGAAGGAAGGCATTTCAGGGAGATTAATCGCCCTCAATAGAGAAGATTTATCGATGGGCAACTAATCTCCCTGTATGCCACCACCCTTAAGCAACTTTTAATGTACAATTATATTTTAAAGAGTAGATTTTAAGTGCCAGTATCAGTTTAAGTTTGCTTTTATTAATGATTTGTATTATGTTCCCCTTAAATTGTTATTGGAAACACTGGAGCATAGAACCTTGTTTTATCCAAGAATCCATGGAGTGCTGCTCATTCCTTTTGTCACTCTGTGGACAATACAAGAAAATAAGCACATCACTGGGTATATCTACACAGTTATATATTTGTTTTATATCTGTGAATGTACTATCCAATATATGCACGTTTTCTGCATTAAAGGTGCTGCATGTGTTTTCGTACCTTACCATCCAATGACATTCAGTAGAAATCTACTGGATCATCTGTGTAACCACTTTAATCTGTCACATATTTTAGAAAAAATAGTCCCTCAACCTTTAAAACAAGTTCATGCTTATTTTTAAGAAAAAAATAAACTAGATGTCATGTAGGTGTAACAGGATTTCAGTTCATCGAAAGCAATATATTTAAAAAAGTTATAATATTAATGTATTGATATATTAGCCTCGATGTAATAGATGTGATGCTCTTTTCTAACAATAATACAGGTATGAAATCCCATATTCACTCATTAAAATTAGACAGTCAACAAATATTTTTTGCGTGATTGTTTTACAGGTAAAGAAGAAAAACATGCCCAGGCCATAAGAATAAAAAAACATCAAGACACACCAGAGACAAAGTTTAAGTTTTATGAGGAGGGAAGAGATGAAGACTTGTGTCAAATTCAAATATTTAAACCTGAAACTCTTGAAAAGTGTGCATTTAATGAGTCACTTCCCCTTGTGATCATTATCCATGGATGGTCGGTATGCATTTAAATATTTCTCTTTGCGATAGAGTATGTCCCAAATTATCTAGATCCCAAACCATGTTTCCTTGATACACTTGTAGCATCACACCACAGAATGTGTCTGAGAGCCAAGGAAAAGAATAGGAAAATGTTTCCAAAAATTGTCCTGATTCTCAATTAATCTCCTATTCAGGAGTATAAGTAACTATGCAATGACAGATGAACAGCAAATATATAGAGTGAATGCATTACCGGTTGTGTGTTTTGGTGGGTAGTAGCAAATCTGCTTGAAGTTTCTTATAGATTGTGGTGTTCTTATATTCCCATTGTTTAGGTTGATGGGATGCTGGAGAGCTGGATTGGGAAGATGGCTTCAGCGTTTAAGTCACAAAAAAGCCAGTTTAATGTTATTGTGGCAGACTGGTTGAATTTTGCCCATGTTCACTACCCTATTGCCGTGCAGAACACTCGTATTATAGGTCAAGAAATAGCTGAATTTCTGGAATGGCTGGAGGTAAAGTCTTAAAGTCTATATATTTTATATTCGTGGGTATCTTCTGAACATCTTCACTGCACTATACAATGCAAAAACCATTGCCTACATAAGCCATTGATTTTACAATAAGTTAATGTGGGGTAAGACATATACAGGGGAATATCATAAAAGTCGGTAACGGAAAAAATATTCGCATTCAAAAAGTTATGCCTGTGTATTAACTAATTTTCCTTTGCATGAATTTAATATAATTTTTGCAAACCTGGAAACTATTTTCTGACCACTTCCAACAGTGGAAGAAGGTTTGTGAATTTTTTAGTTTGCTCCAGAGCCCAGGGAATTTTATAAAACTTCTTACTGAAAAAGTTATGTTTGCTCCAAAAGATTATGGCACTTCTTAAAAGTGGGCAGTGCACAATTAAATTATGCAATGCACAATTAAAATTTGCAATGTAATGACAGTTTAAGGAAGAGTATTACATTGCAAATTTGGAATTTTTATTCTTATTAGTGGCAATTTTGTTGCTCTTTGCGAATTTTATTACATCCCCCCTAATAAGTTATTCTTGTTCAATTCAATCTCTATATATATTTATAAAAGCACACATTCCATTGAGTATTCATTACTTTGCACCAGAATTATTCATATTCCACTTTTCCATATTTTGGGGGTTATTTACTATAGTCCGGTCGGGCTTTAATTTTTTTTATTTATTAAAGCCTGATGCAGCAAAAAGCCTGATTTTGAAAATCTGCCATCTCAGACCTGCTGGGGTTCTGTATAAGGTCCCTATCCTATTTTGAAGTTTCTGTGGCCTGCATGGGAATTAGCCAAAAAATCCAAGTTTTTTGGTCAAAAATCCCAAAAATGTGCGCCTTTCAGGGAAAAACCTGAAAAAATTATGCAATTCGCGAAAAAACTTGTACAACTCTATTTTATTGATTTTTTAACTGAACCAATTAAATTGAGCTTTTTTAATAATAAATAAGGTCGTGGATTCTAGCTTGGTTGGACTTTTTTTATTTAAAAATTTTGATTTTGATAAATAAACCCCTTTATGTTGTTTAATCATACCTAAAGTTCTAATTTGTACATTAATTTTAAATTTTTGATTACATTTTTAACCATTTCCTAAAAGGGGGGCCATGTGTAAAACATAAGAACCAGGAACAAAGTGTTTCTTTTACCCACACTGCACCTTGCTCTCCCTGTATCTGCTCCCCAGGCAATGCAAATCTCGGCATGTTGTCAGATGCAAATCTTTGTGCCTGCTCCAGATGATCAAATATTTGTACCTGACAAAAACAATTATTCAAAATCATTAAATAATCAGGAGCAAATACAGATTTTTCAATTTGTACAAAATATGAAAGAAAGTAAATATCAAATATATACTGCAGATAAAACAAATAGCACAGGGTACATATTTTATTAATATTAAAAGGCTTTTTCATTAAACATGTTGACCATTTATTTGAAGGGGAAAAAAGAATTCTTGGTGTACTCGATAGTTGTAGCTCAAAAACCCATATCCCTGAGGGAGTCGCTGGGCTTCCTGAGAAGAGAAGAGTTTCCTGAGAACATATTCATTACTGTATGTGGCAGAGCAATGGTCAAGATTCCAAATGTCTTTTTAAAGTAAAAAATGGTTTTTATTTCAGCCAGGAGCAGAACATGAAAAATAAAAGCAGTTTTACCTCTACAAAAAAAATCAGCAAATAAAACAGCTTTTCTCAGCAGTATAAAAATGTAAATATGATCGCAGCAGTTCAGCAAAGCTCTGCTTTATCGGTTTCCAGTTCACAGCAGAGTAAGCTGTATCTATATTTTCTGAGCACACACCACTCTCCAGTGAAAATGACCAGCTAAGTGTCGACTTTGTATCTCCAACTTTTATTTTCAAGCAACAATTACAGTATTTAACAATATGTTTTTCTATACCACATGAACTGCTAATCCACTTTACTCTTCTCTCTTCCTTACTGAAAAATATTATATACATTTGAATGTATTCTTCTGGATACCCGCACATCATTTGATAAATCACTAAAATAAATTCCAATACTAGTGCATTAATGCATGATACTGAGGCAAGCAGTCTTATTTATTACATTTTCTAGCAGATCTCCCAAAGATAAGATTTCTCTTACCAAGTGCAAAATGCATTCATCTCTCTATCTTGCAGCTTTCCTTTCCTTACGGAATATGGGAATATGGGAATATGAGAATATGGATTTGCTACTGAATCTTAACTGCCATAATGTTTATGTTCATTTTCAGATACTGAAAGTGACATCTCTGAGACTATTTTAAAAGAACAGTAACTGCAGAATACTATCATTAAAGGGATCCTGTTATCGGAAAACATGTTTTTTTCAAAATGCATCAGTTAATAGTGCTACTCCACATTTTGAAATCTGACATGGGGCTAGACATTTTGTCAATTTCCCAGCTGCCCCCAGTCATGTGACTTGTGCCTGCACTTTAGGAGAGAAATGCTTTCTGGCAGGCTGCTGTTTTTCCTTCTCAATGTAACTGAATGTGTCTCAGTGAGACATGGGTTTTTACTATTGAGTGTTGTTCTTAGATCTACCAGGCAGCTGTTATCTTGTGTTAGGGAGCTGTTATCTGGTTACCTTCCCATTGTTCTTTTGTTTGGCTGCTGGGAGGGGGGTGATATCACTCCAACTTGCAGTACAGCAGTAAAGAGTGATTGAAGTTTATCAGAGCACAAGTCACATGACCAGGGGCAGCTGGGAAATTGACAAAATGTCTAGCCCCATGTCAGATTTCAAAATTGAATATAAAAAAATCTGTTTGAGCTTTTGAGAAATGGATTTCAGTGCAGAATTCTGCTGGAGTAACACTATTAACTGATGTGTTTTGAAAAAAACATGTTTTCCGATGACACAATCCCTTTAAGGTTATTATTTTTCAAAAAGGTTTTTTTATATTATTCGTGTAATAATATGGTGACATTTAAATAAATTAGTGCCCTCTAATACCCTCTACCCCTACTCCTTTACAATTTCAAAATTATTCCCCAAAATACCAGATGTCCTGCATGTTAAATTGTATTTTATTTTTTAATCTTAACAAAATACTTTTTTTTATCCAGTGAAACAGTTTCTTCACCCTAAATTAGGTGAAAGTATCATAATTTCGAAGCAAGTAAAGGATTTTTAAAAATACAAAACTCATTATGTGAACTTTTTCCCCTTATCATTGTGTCTCAGTTTGGCAATGTCACAGCAGAAGCAGAAGAAACCATTGGTCAGTCAGCCTCAGATCACTCCACATGACTAGAAAGGCTAGCTTTTAAAAAGGTTTGAAACTATTTGTCTGGAGCTGCACTATTAACTGATTCATTTTGAAAAAAATGTTTTTTCCCATGAAAGTATCCCTTTAAGTTCCATTTGTGTTTCTGTGTTTGTTGGGCGGTTATATACATTTAGTTACTGTATCTTTCCTTTCCATAAAGTTCGTCATTTTTTTAATTTTGATATTTAAATAAAAGCTTCCAAAGGGCAGCACGAAAAAGCTCTGTTTAAAACCAATAGTCCTCTCTTTTCTTACTTGACTTGTATTCATGACGTGCACAGAAAAGGTGAAATCCAGGAGCAGCACATTAGGGTTTCACTGGCTGAGGCTGGCAACAGAAAGAGATGCTAATGCTGGGATAAAATTAATCAAAAAAGAAAAAATCATAGACAGTGCCAGTTTATGCAGTCTCCCAAGTATCACAGTAGTCTGCAGTCTGTAACAGAAGACATCAGCAACCCTATGGAAAGGCAGAAATAGAAGAGAACAGACAAGTCCAAGTTGCCTTTACAAGACCTCCAGAAAAACAACAGTATAATTTTATAATGCTTTCTTCCTTTTCTAGATGAAACCACATTCTTTTCTCAGCTAGATACACATAGTAGAGCAGCAAAGTGTTTCAGGTCAGGTATGGCTTAAATTAAGAATTATTTTATTGAATTTATCTCAGTCAAGACCTGGCAAGCGTCCACAGAAGTAAATGGAGGTATATTTTCAATATCCAATATTGTTTTGAATTTTTACGTATTTTTAAACTCTAAACTGTAAACGTATGATAAAAGGCAATTTTCATTGCAATCAAGCATTCTTCTACACAACTTACGCCAATTAAGTTTTCCATTTCCAGTTTTGTTTCTTAAATATGTTAGTAATCAAGAAAAAAGCAAACAAATTCAAAAATGAGCAAATCTACGTTCCTGCGTTCAGCTAATCTGAATCCAAATCAGATCCAAGTTCTGGACATCTGAACACCTTTTTGTGACACAAAGCTTTAGGGTTTTGGCTTGCACAATCGTAAAGGACTCCCCCCCCCCCATTAAGTTGCCTAACTAATGCTGGGTTTGAGGCCAAAAAAACAGGCTGGTAATGATTAAGAACTTTGGCATATAAAAGCTGTCAAAGTTTTTATTTGTTAAAAAAGCCCATTTGGGGAAATTAAAGATAAAAACCGAAAGGCTTGCGGAAATTAACAACTAAAAAATGAAAGGTTGGAGCAATCATAAGTAGGCCCTTTATTCTCAGATTAGAATATGCCAATTAGTGTTCAGTTTGGTTTATTATAAAGCCAATCTTCTTGTGGATGATTTGTTAGTGAAACAAATCCTAAATTTATGGATTTGGTGCATCTCTACTTTCTTTCAGCAATCCCATAGTGGGACATGAGCCAATCTGGCTCTACCCTACAAGAACAGCCCTAACCATTTGCCGCACCATCTATTACTAAGAATCACCAAGGTACAAGGACAGCATACTTCCTCACAATGTGATCTGATTTAATGTTTCTGGTATCTTAGACAAAGAAAAGAGGTTGGATTTTAGTAAGGGGCAGTATACGGGACAATAGCCTGCCTTAAGGTAATAAGCTTTCTGCAATCTGTCCTTGTTTACTCATATGAATCAACTAAGTGCCCCCAGTCATTAGAAGGAAAAAATATTGAAAGTCACGTTCTTTATTTGTTGCAGGCCATTGTAAAGCAATTCTCTACTTTAACAGCCATATAATTAGCATAAATATGTTCAGATAGGCAAATTATTGCACTGTGTATTCTAGTACCAATACACATTTATATGTAAAATGTATCAGCATTATATAATTACCTTTGCTTCTTTCTTCAAAATGATGTTGATGTCTTTCGGCTACTAAATATCAGTTCTTGCATGGAACAACACAATTTTCTGTTTCTTATACCTGCTCTGAATTTAAATACATGATGAAGTAAAATGATTCACAGTAAAATGAACTAGGGAACAAGGAAGATATCAATTGTCCTTATGGGGAAAACTGAAAAAACAAAGTGTTGCTCACTGCCTTTTGGGACATATGTAAGAATTGCAGAGTCAGTGTTTTCTTAATGGAATTTAATCAGAATAAAAATAACATCACGTAATAATATTGCACGATCAAATGACATTATCATTAAAATTAAAATGTGATAATATATTTATGATCAAGATTTTTAGATACAATTGTAAAAATTTATTTCCAATTGAATATAATATCTTCGGACATTCATTTTACTGTAAAGAGACAGTATACATATGTCCTTATTATAAGCCCAAAAACAGGTATAGTTTAGGAAATATATTTGGCCTGTTGGTTTACTTTAAAAATATATCCATAGTTTTTCTTAAATGTTGCCATACACAAAGCAGAGAAAATAAAGACCATTGTTAGTTTACACTGGATTCAAACTCTCCATACTGTAAATATATATATATATATATATATATATATATATATATATATATATACATACATATAACTAGATATGTGCACTCAGATGGTGATGCCTAGGTGCTGGAACAAAAATTCATATCTATAAAGCAAAAAACTTCCGCACACATAGGTCTTGATAAGTGAAAAAAAGCTGGTACATTTATTTCAACGTTTCGGCTTACAAACTCAAGCCGTCATCAGGAATATATATATATATATATACATATATATTTATTTATGTATGAGCACATTTGCAATTTACTTACATTTTTTAAATGTCTTTGTGAATAATGTCATTCATCCAGGTCATGGTATATCTGTAGAAATAAGTCAAATCAACTGGACTTGCAAGTGCATGTGTTTACAGGGGTTTTTCGTTACAAAGTTATGATCATAAAGTTGAAAAACCACCATTCCACATCAAGGTAAACTCCATACGGTGGTATATCTCTGGTCATAGTATAAAAGTAGCATTCCTTGGGATAACTATCTCCTGACCTTGGCATTGGTTTCAATTAGAGGGCTTGATTCTCCCCCGCCACTAACTTTTGTGGCTTTTAAGAGAAAGAGAGACTGCCAGAACCAACACCCATTGCGGCTTACCAATTTTATGATGATAGCTTTATAACAAAAAAACCCTGTTTTTGTAAACACATGCACTTGCATATATATACTAATTTACTTATGAGACAGGGAACCAGGGAATCTGCATTGATTAATTGGACAAATCAGTTGCACTTTCATTGTATTTAAACGCATTTTTACTTAGCCTTGGAGTGTACCCACAACCCACCTTGTATTCACATATTGAGAAATATGTTGGATGACTGGTGAAAGTCTTTAAGGAAACAACACAGAAAGACCAGTTGATTTGACTTATTTCTACAAATAATAAAATGTAAACATTTTTTAAAAAATAATAAAAAAAATTGAGAAAAAGAGATTGTGTGGTGGCTTCTCCATTGATTTGAGGATGCTTGCAATGGCATCAGCCAATGGATTAATTCACTATGCCCTCCATACCTGCTGTCAGGGCCCTGCACTGGGCTTTGGAGGGAAAGAACACTATGCTATAGCTCTTTGATATCTTCAGTTTCTCAGCTGTGGCTATCCCAATTTCCAAGGTACTTTTGTGTTACATTGTTTTTTTTCCTTAAAACTTCTTTGTTAAACTATGTTTCAATGTAAGCCTCCTGAATGTAGGCATATATTGCATCTTCAACATAGACTTGCAAAGGGAATGTCGAGTTTCTGAATAATTGCATACATTGAAAGGTCCATCACAGGTTCCACTATATGATCTTGTTTAATTCATTTCAAGCAACTTTTGTGGTTATCATTAATGTCCACTTACCAGACACACTGAACCTAAAATGGAATATTAAACTATAAACAGATGTAGAATATTGTCATGCCCAGTGTCATCAAAAGTCACAAATATTGAAGCTCATTCATACAATTAATCATTAATAAATGACTGGTGCAATGGGGGCTGCTATGATTTTTAGAGTAACATCAACAATTGAGTGCATTTTGTGAGTTACTTCATTAATATGTACATCTTTGTTAGCAAATGATCCCCAAAATGAGGGGGTCTTGGAATTTCTTGCTTGTGTTTCATATAATATTTATTAATATGAATTTGATGATATATAGTATAATAAGGAAGAGCCACAGTACAAATACCTGTGTGACTTTAAAAAAGCTAATAAAAGAACAGCATTTTAATTATAGAAATTATGTCTTTTAATAGAACTGTTGTCCTGTCAACAGCAGAAGCATTAGACTTTGCTGTGGTCTCTACAGCTCATACCAACTACAGTTTATGGACTGCTGTTCTCAACTTAACTCATTAAGGCCCCCTCCAGATGGGCATTAACGTAAAGCATAATTGAAGAGGTCCCCTCACATATAAAAATTCTTGCTGCCTGAATGTTCCTTCCTGTTATTGTTTTTCATTATCTTAGCATAGCATTTTGTCCTATTGCTTTCTCACACAGTATATTTATTTAATGCCATCACCATCCCAGTGTATTAATTAAACATATGAATCATGTTGTTTTCCAGTCCTCTATTCAATTTCCGAGAAGTAACGTCCATTTAATTGGCTACAGTCTTGGTGCACATGTTTCGGGATTTGCCGGCAATTATATCAGTGGCTCAAACAAGATTGGACGAATTACAGGTAATACATATATTTATTATAATCCTTGTAAAACATAATATTCAACATACACAAATTGATTCATGACATTGGAATGTTGAAATTAAAGTGAAATGTACAGGCATCAGAAGCAAGTATCTTGACTTCACAGTATGGCCACTGCAGCATGAGCAAGGAGGGGTTTAATGTTAACTGTAATGCACAAGCATTGGCTGCAGTAAAATATTAATTATTATTTCATTTCAGCAATTCTGTCCATTCTAATTATGTGTTTTTATATATTAGTGATAGATTGGAAGTTGATTTAGTGATATAAACTAGGGATGCACCGAATCCACTATTTTGGATTTGGCTGAATCCCCGAATCCTCCTTGGAAGATTCGGCCGAATACCGAACCGAATCCGAATCCTAATTTGCATATGCAAATTAGGGTCAGGAAAGGAAAAAGGTGAAAAAAATCGGTTTGCTTCCTTGTTTTGTAATAAAAAGTCAGGTAAAATCCCGCCCCCTCCCCACAATTTGCATATGCAAATTAGGATTCGGTTCGGCCAGGCACAAGGATTCGGCCGAATCCGAATCCTGCTGAAAAAGCCGAATCTTGGCCGAATCCTGGATTCGGTGCATCCCTAAATAAACTGTTGGTTTTATTTGAAAATCTGACAAGTAAAAGAATATTTGCATAATTAAAGTAATCAAGAAACAAATGTAAAAGTAATAATTGAAAAAATTGACACACTCCACATTTACCACTCATATACATATACAATACTGTAGCACTCAGCAAAAAAAGCCAGAGGAAAGAGTGCTGGCTACTCCAGAATAAATCATATTTAGCTGAACTGGTAACCCGCTGTCACTGGAAATGCCATGGAAACAGCTTCATTAGTAGTTGTAGATTAGTAGATGACCCAAAGTTGTTGGAAAGAAAAAACACTAACATATACAGATAGATACATGCACAAAGACTTACAGATGATATATAGATGATAGATAGATAGATAGATAGATAGATAGATAGATAGATAGATAGATAGATAGATAGATAGATAGATAGATAGATATGGTATTATAATCATAATATAGATTATTTCATTTGTCAGGCAGACAGACAGACAGAGATAGAAAGATAGACAGACAGACAGACAGACAGACAGATAGATAGATAGATAGATATGGTATTATAATCATAATATAGATTTCATTTGTCTTTTAGGACTTGACCCAGCTGGCCCATTGTTTGAAGGAATGTCATCTACAGACCGCCTGTCACCTGATGATGCTAATTTTGTTGATGCCATTCATACATTTACTCAACAGCACATGGGATTAAGTGTTGGTATTAATCAACCTGTTGCCCATTATGATTTTTACCCCAATGGAGGCCATTTTCAACCTGGATGCCACATTAAGAACCTCATTACAAACATTGGATATCATGGTGAGAAGTGATAAAAATAAACTTTTAGCTTCTGTTATAATGCAAAACGCTGCCAGATACTTCTATTTAAAAAACTGTTATGAATTATTAGTGTTATGTTACTAGGCTACTCGCTTCAGACAGGCAATGCGAAACAACAAATGCACTAAATGTTGAACACAGAAGAAATATGGTGGTTTTTATCAGTGGGTTTATTCCCCAGTACTAGCTAATATCATCATTGCTGTTGTTGAAGCAATTCAACCAAATCATGTACATTTTCATCACAAATCAGATGCAATTGTATGTAAGTCTGTCTGGCTTCATTTCCAGTGTTCGAGTGTGCAAGAGATATCTGTGCCCAAGGTGCACATGTGCTGCACTTATTGATGCTGGGCAAGAAGGAAACCCTGGAGCTCCCGCCTGGTTCAGAGGTGGTGGTATCTCCAGGGTTCACTTGCATTAATAGGCGGAGCAATACTGGATTCAGAATGGAGAGCAGAAAGCACTAAGCAGCACCAACTATACAAAGTGCACGGAGTATATTTTTACACAGATAATGAAAGGCGTTTAATGCACCACTCACTGCTGGGGAAAGTGGAAAGTGCAGGAGCACACTTTTGGGAGGATTGCAGGCCCCTGATGTGGCAGCCCCGGTGAGCCCACACGTCTGAAGCTGTGGTTTTCAAAAGACTTTGGGTAATATTAATACAGTAGGCAATCTGCTCCAAGGTTTTGTTGCTTATCTAGAAGAGAGTGTTAAGAATGCTGAGAGTGCTGGTGTATTATTGTCTAGGGAAGGGATCCCCAACCTTTTCACCTGTGAGCCACATTCAAATGTAAGAAGGGTTGGGGAGCAACATAAGCATAAAAATAGTTCCTGAGGATGACAACGAAGGGCTGTGATTGGCTATTTGGTAGCCCCTATGTGGACTGGCAGCCTAGAGAAATCTCTATTTGTCAACTGTTTTTTATGCAACCAAAACTTTCCTCCAAGCCTGGAATTCAAAAATAAGTACCTGCTTTGAAGCCACTGGGAGCAACATCCAAGGGGTTGGGGATCAACATGTTACTCACAAGCTACTGGTTGGGGATCACTGGTCTAGGGCATTAGCAGCAATGCATCCCATTTCCAATAATTTTAGCTGATAATATTCTCAGAGGAATATGAAATGTGTTTACAAATATTTTTTTTAGAAGTCATGGATTGGGTTCAAAATAGATGAATAAAAGTAAGTTACAACAGCATGTGAAAAATAATCAGTGAAAAAAAGATAACTATAGTGTCCCTTCAATTCCCAATTCCAGCTTCAGAGTAAGGAAATAGCAGTTACAGTATTTATTATGTCTGATCCACTTACTTATAAAGGTGGTGGAGTGGTGAGTGCCCACTGACCTTAATTGAGCAGGAGACTGGCAAATAGGGCATATTTGAGAAATGACAAAAAACAAGACGTGGGTGATGTGTGTGGGTAGAGTCTCACCTACAAATACATGATAGCAAGATAAAGTGACACCCTTGTTAAATTCTTACACTTTCTAAACGTTAGCCTCTACAGTAATTATTCTGTGTGAGAGCGGATGTATTTTTATAGGTACACAGAGAATTTTTTCATGGCACAGTAGACACAAAAATGACTTTAGACACTTTATTCTACTTGCAGGAATAATGTAGCGCTTTTCATTTGCATAGAGTGATAAATCATTACATCCTTGTGTCCCTTTGGTAAACAGTAAAGCTTGGTGTGTGCAAATAAATTGTTATCATCCATTTTGATGAAATGTCCTTTATACAAAGAAACACCGACGACATTATAATATATATATATGTGGGTGTGCGTGGGTTAAATAATGACAACATTTTAAAATCCTATCTTGTGAAAATGTGTTTCTAAAGAATTTCCATAACATAGAATTAAGTCTAATTCTAGTGGAATATAGAACTGGGGCAAAACAATTCCAGTTATATTAACAGAAAATAAAGTTTTATGACTCCAGTTCAGGGGTCCATATTCCGATATAAAACAGCAATTTTGTTTTCTTTTTTTTAAACCCTGGTTTGATTGGCCTTTAATAGTTTTTTAATTCGCCTAGTCCAAGCCCCTCTTTCCCATGATTTGTACTGTGGGCACTCCCCACCTCCCTCTTGGCTGCTGCTGGCACAGCTACATTTTTGTGGGCAATATGGTGGATTTTTGGCTCCTGCTGGCACAAGTACATATTTGGGAGAAATATTGTGGAATTTCTGGCTGCTGCTGGCACAGTATGAGGGATTGGCTGCTGATGGCACACGTACAAATGGGGGTAATATTATAGCTGCTGGCACAGGTACACAGATGTTTGGGGCATTATGATGGATTTTTGGCTTCTGCTGGCACAGGTACAAATTAGGGGCAATATGATGGATTTTTTTTGGTTGCTGCTGGCATAATTACAGACTGGGGGTAACAACATGATGGATGTTTTGTCTTATGCTGGCACAGGTACAGATTGGGGGTAATCTGAGTGATTGACTGCCATTGGCACAGGTACAAATGGGGGTAATATGATAGGCGCTGGCACAGGGACATGGGGCAACATAATGGCTGCTGGCAGAAGGTGGAAAATGATAATGTAGGGCCGGGTGGGGGGGCACTGATTTAAGCCCTTGCCTAGGGTGCCAAAATACCTTGGCCCGGCCCTGGGAGACACTCAGCAGTTTGGTGAATGCCGAGCACCCCTTGACAATCTTTGGCCCCTTGGGGGTGAACACAGATCAAAGCTAAAATAACACATATTTTGTAACAATTGTGCTGTATTTTAACATATACTTTAGGCTGGTTAGACTTGTGGCCCTCCAGCTAATAGTGACTTGAGACCGCAAGAACCCCCAGGCAGGAGGGTTACAGCTTAGCTGATTTACTGCTTTCTTCATAGATAGGGGCTCCAGGGTTCCTGCCAGGGGCCCCTACTCTCAAATGTCAGCCCTGTATTATTGACACACCAGCTATTTGTCCCAACTATCCTGCAAACAATGAGAATATTACTGAGAACATATTGTTAACATTTAGATTTTTTGCTTGCGTCTAAATGTCAGGCATTAAAGAAACAGTGAAATGTGCCCATGAGAGGTCAGTCCATCTGTTCATCGATTCTCTGCTGAATGACGACAAGCAGAGCATGGCTTACTGGTGCAAGGACATCAATACCTTTGACAAGGGTGTGTGCCTGAGCTGCAGGAAAAATCGATGCAACACCTTAGGTTACAACATCAAGAAGAAGAGACTCACGAGGGGAAGGAAGCTCTTTCTCAAAACACGATCCCACATGCCATATAAAGGTTAGTGATATTAATGACAATTAATTGGATAGAGACATATTATGTTGCTGTACTAAGCTCTTTGTGAAATAGTTTGGATACAAAGTCTCATTTAGCTTGTAAAAAGATACCAAATGTACTGTATATATTGTCATTCAAGTTGCAGACTGGGGTTGTGCTGCTCGTTATTCTGTCAGCGCAGGGGAAGGCAGACGTGCACTGAGTACAAGACATCGCTGCTCACCCTATGGATTTAGAAGGATAGAAAGAAAGATTTTAAAAAAACCTGGTGTAAGGTTGTCAAAGACTCCAGTAAGCTGGGAATAAAGGAATTTGTAACATAATTCTGTCTGTTTCACAGCGTGACAGAGCAATGTGACACAGTCTGTATAATGATTATATACACTGTTAATGTGACCAGCCAGCATAAATAGGGGAGCTTAAAGGAAAACTATACCCCTGAACAATGTAGGTCTCTATAAAAAGATATGTGTAAAACCCTGCTTCAGGTAAATAAACCATTTTCATAATAATATACTTTTTTAGTAGAATGTGCCATTGGGTAATCATAAATAGAAAATTGCCATTTTAAAAAAACAAGGCCCGCCCCCTGGGATCCTAGGATGCACACAAACAAACCAAATAAACCATACATGTTAGGTCACATGAACCAATTAAAAGACAGAGTTCTGTCTTTTGCTTCCACACTTCTCCCCATTACAGTAAGAGTTGTAGTATTTCTGGTCAGGTGATCTCTGAGACAGCACACAGACCATCACAAAATGGTGGTTCAAGGCAAGAGATGTAAAAGGGCAATATTTACTTAAATATATATTCCAATTTTAAAAGATTCTTTAATATGCCACTTAATTTGATATAAACTATCTATTGCTCAAATATTCATTCTGGGGGGGTATAGTTTTCCTTTAAGCAAGTAGCAACAGACAAAAAGTGTGAGTTTGTCTCCAAAAAGTAAAAGGTCCTGTATGTCCTAATAAATGGCTTGAACTTTTCATTACATTTTTGATACTTTTTGGAGAAAAACTCCAAAAAATTTTGTCTGTATATAGTGTAAATAGGGGCACAGAGCCAGTTTCTGCTAGAAATCCCAGGAGTGTGGAGGGTCCCGATTGATTTTGAAATTGCAATCCACGTGAAACAGTGCAAAGGAGGTCAAATAATGGGGTACCCTCTCCCATACTTTGCCCAGTAAATATGATGACCACAAAGTCTTATATACTTAGTCCTTAGAACTTCAATTAAGGGTAAGTCTGAGCCCACAAAATGCAATGGGAATGTTGGAAGTTTCAAACAAAGGGATTAATCATGTACTTAACAGTCATAATAGTTGACCCTGTCAATTGCTATGGCATGAAATAAGGCATTAAGCACCAAAGGGGGGATGTAATAATTGGTGCAACGTTTGCTACTGGTCTAGTGACCCATAGCTACTACCAGGGTTAATATATGCCAGATATATGTTTAAGAATTCTTTTTCTCCTCAAAGAAATGCTACAGCACAATTATGCCATTTAACCCAGGAGATCTAATATTGTGGACAGAAATGAAATGAAGAACTGAACAAATCCTGGCATTTGCCATTACTTGCTGCTAAATATGCTGAGTGAATGGCAAAGTTCAAAATCCCTTTACAAAAACATATGGTGAAATTCTCTCTGAACATTGACTTTTCAGCCAATAATTTGTTTTCCTGTGACATTTACAGAAAGATAGAAATACTGTGAGAAAAAAGACAGATGTGTTTGATGTTCAGAATTGCGTATTCAGGCACTAAATAACACAATCCTCCTTACCATAAGGACTTTCCAGTGATGTTTTTAGATAAAACATTAGTAATGAAACATTAGATTTTTTTGCTTTTCTGGAAATAGCAGTCAAGCCATCTCTTTCATTTATCAGGTGAGTTTCTCAGATGAAGTAGTTCAAAGACACATTTGTATCTTCTGTTGCTGACCTCATTCTAATTAGTATTCATATGGTCTGATATATACAAGAGTAACAAAGAAGATGGCAGGAAAAAGTAAAATTATTTTTCTTGTGCCTTATACCTTCCCAGACAGGGTTGGCTCGCTTAGCACCTGAATCTTGGATTCCCAAAGAAAAGTAACCCCTTAAAAAAAACAAGCAAATTCACTTGGGCCGCCCTGCTATTAAAGTTGTGTATAAGTTCATTAGCACCTTTAGTCCAGCAGGAGAAAAAGAAGTGACTGTGAAATAGCAACTATAGTAAGATAAGACAGCACCTTTAGCAGGAGCACAGTAAGAAGGTTCCTTATAGTAGAAATAAAGATAATAATCATCCCATCAAGTATGGGATAGATGTCTGTTGTAGCTGTGGAGGCCTTTTGGACTGTGGGAAAGTGGGAACGTTTTCCACATTTTTTATTTTTTTTTTACTATCCATTACAGTCTATGGGGCATATTTTTCTGCTGTGTAAAAAAAAACAGCAGGATAATACACCACATACGTCATCGGGTTTCACCATGTAAAATTCTTATGCGTTTTTTCTTGGAGTGACTTTCACCGGCAGCAATGTAAAATAACCACGTTAAATCTGGCTTTTGCTTGATAAACTCGCCATTTACACAGCTTTTATACAGAAAATGTCGTTTTACACAGCATAATATATATGCCCCTATGTGCATTTTTCACTGATAAACATTTCGCTCATCCCTAGTTAACATCTAAAAGCTTGTAAGTTCATGTAGCTATCAAAGGGAGTTGTTCATAGCAAAATTTAAAATTTAGGTTTTCAAATTTCCAAGATTGTAAATCCATCGAACATGATGAGTAGAATACAAATTCAGTACATTTGAAGCTTTTATTCCATTATTTCATTTAGCTAATTTTCTTATATTCAAGCTCTTTGTCCACATTTGAGTTTGTTATGATTACGAGTTTATACAAATTTTAAAAAAACTCACAGATTTGAATTTTGAAAATAGGCTTCCCAATGTGTGGATCTGTATTGGAGTGAGTTTAAAATGGAGGTAGTTGGGTCGACTATTTGACACTGACAGTATTTGTATAATAACAGACAAGACTGATAAATTTAAAGGACAATTTGGCAACTATTTATTTTCAAACTTTCAGATCTGGTTGTGTAGAGTCGTTCCAGGCCCAGCTAAGCAATTTATGTTGCCAGAATTAGTATTCCACTTATTTTCAAATAAATTGTTGCTTTGATGCTATGTTATACATGTTATACAGTCTGCTTGCTACAACTGTACAGTATAACTTGCAGGAAAGTGTTATTTCCAGTGTGATCCTTTTTAGAACATCATCTTCTGATATGGGATTTGGGATTGTTACCCCTAGACAGCAGCACAAATTCTTTCTACACAGAAGTAGAGACAAGGTTAGATCTTGTGGCTGTTTCCTCTGACTTTGAAGTTGGGGAACAGAACCACAGTATGTTCATTATAAACCTGGCTAGATTATTTTATCTGCTCTAGCCAAAGGCAATAATATTATTCTCACAGAATCTCATTGTACCAATAAATTCAAGCATGTCATCTAGTTTGTACATTGTCTTCTCTGTATGAGAATTCACAATACAAATTGTAATTAGGAGCACATATTGAATTCAGGGGATATGGAAATGCAATGTATTATCCAGTAGCCACAAGTCAGCAGGTACTGGATAATATTGTGTCGCTTTTCATAAAATGAGTTTATTAGTTTGATTTATTTGCTGTTTTTTTCTTCATAATCCAACATGACCTAGTTTGAGGCTTGTGATTCAATATTGCCGTAATATGCCAGCTTACTTCTTTTACTGATAACTTTCTTCTTCTTCAGTTTAATTGAAAATATAGAATTTCCCGTTGTCTAATTAAATTGCATTTCCAGTATTAATATGCACATAAAGAATGGCTGCCTGTAACCCAATATGAAAGGTATTCTTCTCCCATCTTTTTTTGAGGTGGTAAGAAAATGTACTGGTTGGAAGCCAAGCTCAAGAAAGTCCTCGAAATTGCTTCATATGCATGATGCAGGCCGACATTTATAGTTGTAATTAGCCTACAGAAGTTGCATTGTTGCTTCACATTTCAGGGAGCTGCAAGGATTTAAAATGAATATACTATTAAATGCAAGGCAGTAACAGACACAAACACCTTTCTTAAATGCAAAGAGCAGCTGACCTTGTCCACAAGGAACAAAAAGTGATGTTAATAGAATGACAGAGAGAGAGTATGTGTATATATATATATATATATATATATATATATATATATATATATATATATATATATATATATATATATATATATATATATATATATATATAGTTCAAGAGGACCCGCACTGCTTGGTTAGTGAACCAAAAATATCTTTATTTTTCAACCAACCGAGTGCGGGTCCTCTTGAACTTTACATAAATACTTTGACCCTGCACCCACGTATATATATACAGTATATTTATGATGTGATGCAGTTTATAACATTTAAGCAGTGCTGTAACTAGAGGGGGGCGGGCCCTGGTGCGTGATGCGCAGCCAGGCCCCTGCCCCCCTCCATACACGGCAGATTCCAGTGGCGAGCGGGCTGCCGGGGAGCCCTGAGGGGATGCGGGCCCTGGTCCGCTCGCACCCTCCTGCTCCCCCGGTAGTTCCGCCACTGCATTTAAGCAACAAAGAAGAAAAATGTTTTTTACAGATTGCCCTAAATAGATTGTGATATATGTAGTAGTTATCTGTCCTTAAAGGAAGACTATACCTCCAAAATGAATACTTAAACAACAGTTCATATCATAGTAAGTGGCATATTCAAACTGGAATATAATATATTTAAATAAATATCGCCCTTTTACATCTTTTACCATGAAACACCATTTTGTGATGGCTTGTGCGTTGCCTCAGAGATTACCTGACCAGAAATACTAAAACTCTAACTGTAACAGGAAGACGTATGGAAGCAAAACACAAAACTTTGTCCATTAATCGGCTCATGTTATGAACATGGTTAATTAACATGAAGCAATATATTACATATGAGCTATTTTATGCAATATATTTCTATAGAGAACTATATTGTTTGGGGTGTTCTTACTTTTTTTCTGCCTTAACTCCTTTCATTTTCTCTTCTCTAAACGTATGCCTTCTCTCCATCCCCTCTTGTCTGTTGTCCAATTTCTCTCTTCTATTCAAATTTCACTTTTTCCTGGTTATTTAGCCTGACTTATGTCCTTTCACTCTCTCTCTTTCTATACAAACTCTACCTCAATTTTCTGCTGGAAGTTGCAATACCCTTCAGCAATGAAATACAGTTATTCTTACATGGAAACAGGGTCAAAGTGTTGATGCTGAAGTTTTCACCCAAATAACTTTGCAGTAGATGTATGTTGGCTATATCTCTGGCCACTTTCTGCTAACCAGTATACCAATAGTTTATCATATGCCATTTTACTACAGAAAAAAATACATTTTATACACAAGGGATGCCAGTATTTTGTGATCATAACAGAAATAATCAGGAGTGACATGCACTAAAGTTTAACTTTATGTGTGACAACCTCTCTTGGGGGATGACCTTGCTTCCAGAGCTATTGATGATAGCAGAAACAAAAGTGTTTTTGAAGGTGTAGGGCAAATGAGTTATAGTAAGTGGGTGGAGGTTTACAGCAGCAAGTGTTTATTCCAAAAGGTAGTCCGACCTGAAACAGAATTGAGATGCTGTACTAATTGCCCAGAGCCGGTCCATTTCTGGTGCCTGCTTGCACTGTAGATAAGAACTCTACCATAAGCTAAAACGATTACTTATTTTTTGGATTACATGTCCCAATTTATACAATCAAATGCAGCAGCCAGGTAAACACTTCAAACTCTGGTTACTCAATAAAAGCATGCACATCTATATCTATAACAAAGATGTAAGATGGACCAGGAGACAGCCCACCCACTGTCCAGACACACAGAATAACAGGAAGAAAAACAAGATATGATGCCAATGATTTTACAGCTACGTACAGACAAAATTGTTTCCCAGTAGCTTGTTAAGTGTTCAAGCCAATGTAATACTTTGAAGAAATGCTGACAATTGCACAAAAGTAAGAACAAAATGCAGATGCATGCAATATTGAGATTTTTCTCATTCATGTGTTTTGTAGTTTACCATTATCAATTCAAGATTCATTTTATCCACCAAACTAAGGATGTACAGATGGACCCAACATTTACACTCACTTTAATAGGGACCAAGGAAGATGTAGAGAATGTGCCATTCACTCCGTGAGTATTCTTGGGCTACCACATTCATAGTTGCCGTTTTCTTGTTTTTAACAATGCGGCGTAAGTAAAAAATCCTTTTTTGCTTTATTGGATTACTGGGAAATTTAAACTAAAAATGGCATTAGATAATCACCTGTCTCATGGGCTTTGCATGGAAAGTAAAATGATCTTGAAAGCAAATAATCAATGTCAGAGATTTAAGGCAAGAATAAAAGCACAGTTTATGTACGATATACAAAAGGTAACAGAGGGTAGAGACAGCACATTAGAACCTCAGCAGTGGCACGGATAAATATGACATATTATTCTTTAGTACATCTAGAAGGATCTTATAACACTACCCAGTTATTCTGTGTTTTGCCAAAGGTATTAAGCTCTAACTCTTTTAATCATTCATTCACGTTCCATTTATCTACAGGGGCTTATTGACATGATTTGCTTTGAATGTACAACCTGGCTGCTAAATGCTGAACCTCTTTCTCATATTGATCTAAATTGACTTTTTGTTATATTATTCAACCACTCCTGTTTGTGGCTACTTACATAATATAAATAGCCATTCTACTTCGAATCGAACGATTCAAACTAAAAATCGTTCGACTATTCGACCATTCTATAGTTGAAGTACTGTCTCTTTAATAAAAACTTCGACTACCTACTTCGCCACCTAAAACCTACCGAGCACCAATGTTAGCCTATGGGGACCTTCCCCATAGACTTTCTAAATAATTTCTGATCGAAGGAAAATCGTTCGATCGATGGATTAAAATCCTTCGAATCGTTCGATCGACAAAATGCGGTAAATCCTTCGACTTCGACATTCGAAGGATTTTACTTCGATAAATGTGCCCCATTGATTTACAGAGATGGTAGCAGTTCTGAGTTTCATTGTTATTTTATTTATTGGTAAGATTATTAAGAATTAGTCAGATATAAGATTACTTTTAAAAAGGTCTACTTAACTAACTGGGCACTTGAGGGTGTATATATATTTTATATAGCAACTGTTTGGGAATGCTCATGTAAATTACTGTCAGGGAAACCAGACATACACAGATATGAATATCACTTAAAGGAGAAGGAAAGCTACGGAGGTATTTTATTGCCACTATGTTAGCTGCAATAGTGCAAGCTAGAATGCTATATTTATTCTGTAGAATGTTTTACCATACCTGAGTAAAAAGCTGTAGAAGCTTTGTTTGTTTAGGATAGCAGCTGCAGTATTAGCTTGGTGTGGCATCACTTCAGTCTCTCTCTACTTATTTATAGCTCTGGGCTCAGATTACAGCAGAGAAGTGGGGGGGGGAGAAGAGGAGCAAACTGAGCATGCTCACGCAAGGGGCAAGGAGTTTTAAGATGAAGACAGGAAGTCTGATACAGAAGCCCATGTGAACACAATAGAAGGAAAGAAATGCAGTGTTTCTTTTGACAGAGGACTGAGACCAGCACTACTTTGAGGGTTTACTGGTATATTTAGGTGCACCTTTCTGATAAGGCTTACTTAGTATTGACCTTTCCTTCTCCTTTAATATAACCTGCTTAGAACAGTTGCTGTCATAATTTTAATCTTGCAAAATTACTGTAGTAAAGCTATGCTCTATGCATGGAGATTAGTAGCATGCCATTCCTTTGGTCCTTATTATTGAAATTCAGTAAAGCATAAACTGTACTTTTAAGTAAAAACCAAAATCAAAATTTGCAACTTTTCTGCTGACCCCATAGAACTGACGGAATAAAAGGCAACAAAACGTATTCCTTCCTTATAACACTGGATACAGACATTGGAGAGCTCATGATGGTCAAGTTCAAGTGGGAAGGAATAGATGTCTGGGCTAATATATGGGACACAGTACAGACAATTATGCCTTGGACCTCAGAAGACGATCGCCCTGGACTACTTGTAAATACAATCAGAGTCAAAGCTGGAGAAACTCAAGATCAGTAAGTCAGTTAGGAGTTCTGTTGTTGTGTTGATCCATGATACCTACCACTTACATAGCATTATATATTTACAGCAACCACACCATTATAGCTTAGAAACTTTATATGACTGTCATTTGTTGTTGCACAATTAAAAATTTTAACATTTAGCAGGTGAGGCATTCAAGGGATCATGTGCGATTCTGCGACAGGATAAATATATATGATAACACTCGGTTTTTGATAGCTGACTACCTGAAAAATAAAGCAAAGCATCACTAAGCACAACTGTGTAAATTAGACCTAAATCGTTATCAGCAATGTTGCATCATTACATTGATTATTATTATATTACATCTTGTATATTAGTAAGATTTTTCAAATGTGTAAAGAATATATACAGCTGGGATAGGAACGTGTAAAATAAGCAGTTCAAGTAGTTTTAACAGTTTTCCAGATGAAAATGGAAGAACACCTCTTAGATGAAAAAAACATAAACCCAAGAGTACATGGTAATAGCAGTATTGATTGGTACCAGTTACAGAACTAGTCCAAGGTTGCATACAAAATTCCTTAAATTGTTTTATATAGTTTTCTAGAATTTTAATTATTCAACCATGACACTTTGGGACTGAAACCCCAAACAGCAGGCAAAGGTGGTTCATCAGATAATTATCGCATTGCAAGACAAATGTTGCACAATACACTACTAATATGTAGCCTTGGGAAAGTCATTTGTCAGCACAGACTAGCAAAACCTTTATTCTAACAATATCATTGTCATTTATATTTCTAAGATCCAAATAAGTACTTTCATTTTATCCAATCGACTATTTTACAATTCCAAACAGCTTTATCATCTCTAATAATGAAACCCTGCAGGAAGATGCTAACAACTAACTCTGCAGGCGATCGTAAGCCTAAAAACATTAAGGAAATTCATTTTATCTCTTACCTGGACTGCTTTTCTGCTATTAACAGTTTGGATCACAAAAAGCAGAGTATTATTAGCACAGTCTGTAAATATACCTTTAAAATCAGTTTGGATAAAAGAAATGTTATATAGAAAACCTCTGTAGTATGAATTGTATTGTTTTACTTTGTTCTCTATTATTACCAGGATTTTTAGCAATACAGACTTTATCTATAATTTCTCAGATGAAGTGCAGAGCTCTGTAAAACTATATAGTTACATTATGCTACAGTGTAAAATTTCATGTTATAATGGGAGCAGTTTCTCATTGGTACTATTTCAGGCATTGACATCATATCTAAAAGCATAAATATTAATAAACGTGGTAAAACATGCTCTGCCATGAAAGGATTTAAAGAGACACTGTTACAGATTTAACTAGGGCCTTCTTTAAATTACTTTTGATGGAAAAAGGCCCATCACACTTTCGCTGATAGAAATTTTGAATGAAACATACCAAAGAAATGGCAGACAACCTCATTTAACCATTTGCCTTTTTTCTATTATTAAGTGTAGGTTTATTTTGCAACATATATTAAGAAACCTTTCTAATAAAAAGCTGTTATATTTAATGGGGACATTTTGTTCTTGTGGTATCCCCATTTTGTGATAATGGTTTATCTACTCCCATGGCCGTTGGCCCAGGCAGCCATAACTGGACATCAAGTCTACTTCAGGAAGCAAAGACCAAGTCTGAATTGCTTGCCTCTATATATTTAGGTATATTTAGGTTAACCAGCTACTGTAAGTTATTTCACAAATTCTTGGTTCAGTGAAGGCCCAACAATTAGATCTCTGCCTCGGCCCTACTGCTGGAACCTTAAATCGTTCCTGATTACTCAAATAAGACTAACAGGAAGATTTATTGAGCTCAATGTTTCTGACTGATCTATATAGCTTCTGGGATTTATAAGAACCTCCAATTTGAAATCAACTGTATTGGTTTAAATTCAAAAGGAATAAAAAAAAATGTATCTAATTCTGATACAAAATCTCAGCTATTGCCAAATATCAATGTAATCACATTGATATAGGTCAGCTTTAGAAAAATCCTGAAATCCTGAAGGACGCCCTCTAAATCTATCAATTCTTTTGGTCCAATGATTATGTTTTAGAGCTTACGTTTTACAGTATATAATGAACTCCTTTTTTTCCATAATTCTAAAATATTTTTTATAGCAAAATGCATGCATGATTTCCAACTGTTTGGGTAATAAAGTTATACAAGATAAGGCCTTAATTTCCCGACTTCCAGTGCTCAATAAAGAACAACAACTGTGAAGGACCCATTTCTGGATCCTTGGGGGGGGGCACTTTGCATCAGTAAGAATTTTGGATTGGGGGTATTAGTATTACTTTAATGGCAACATCATATACGGACTGTCTTCTACAATAATGTTTTATTTTATTTGATTCCACCAAAATTAAATGCATAAGGAGGAGACCTTACTAACTCTTTTTAAAAGACATTATCCCAGTACATGTATTAGCAGCAAGGGTGTATTCTATGGTACAAGAATAATATGTCAGACAATTATTTAATTCTTGAGACATTCATACTGTAAAATGTGCTGTATGCATATCAATAGGACTTTTCGAGATAAAGACAGATAAAATTACGAGCGCATTGTTGGATCTATCATTCAGCTTTTTTTGTGTAAGTAACACATCTCCTTTAAATTAGCTTTTTAAGGGTTTCTTCAATATTGAGAAGATTCTATCATTTTTGAATCATTGTGCACACTCATTAATACCTCATATAATGCCTTGTCAGGTTGTAGAAAAGTAAAGACCAAAGTTAACATAAAAAAATTCTAATAATTTATTGGGACATACAGATGACCGCCTAACGCGTTTCGTGCCTACTGGGTCACTTACTCATAGGCTAATGAGCACACCCCTGAACATCTCTTTTAAAGGCGTTGTGGCCAATCACAAACAGTGTATACCTCAACCAATTCGAATTGTAAGACAATTAACAGCACAGGTGTCTTTTTACATATGAAGCTAATCCAATTAACAAAGTGAAAACAACAATGCCATTTAGAATATCTATATTCATATAAGTGGTATACAATTGTTCATTCAAAAAACGCAGTCAGTATATATCTACATAACATAGTATAATGCAAAAAAGAAAGAAACAGGGAAATACATGGAAAGAAAATAATAAAGAAAAAAAGAGAGAAAAAATGTAACACAAGTCTGATCAAAATAAAAACATTTACATGTTTTTTTTCTTTTCTCTTTCACTTCTTTTCTTTGTTAATATATTTGTTGTAAATTAGGGGAAAGTACTCAGGGAAGAAGAGGAACTTCAATGCAGTTTATGGTATATAACTATAAAATTTCATAAAAGCTACACTATAGTGAGTTGTACATATCTTAGTCAAAAATAAACCTTTTTTTGTAATTCATACTTAATACCCACATGCCTAACATCAAGATTATGGTTTAGAACAAATCATTTAAAGAAACACGTGACATCAAAGTCACTGTTGAGACCAAGGGGTTTTCTAGTTTGTAAGTAGAAAATCCACCACGTCTCTGAGCAGAGTATTTTAGAAATAATATATCCACCACGTCTATCACTGTCTATGCCTACGGCCATCAATTTGGTGGCATCCCCATTATTACATTCCTTGAAGTGTTTTGCTACATTCAAGTCCAAATTTCCTTTTTTAATATCTAAAACATATTCTCACCTGATTTTTAAGAGGACAAGAGGTTTGACCAACATACTGGATATGACATGTATTGCATTCCAATAAATATACTACAAAGGCTGTGTTTAATATATCTTTTTATAGTGTACTCCCTGCATGTTATATTAGAAGCAAATGTTTTTGTATTCTTGACATGTGTGCAGGTAAGACATTTTCTAGCCCCACATTTGTACATACCCTTGGTATTGAGCCAACTTGGATCTTTATTACAGGGGGCTTGAACCAGGCTAAGGGCCAATTGGTTTCCTATTTGTCAAGAATTGTATCAAATATAGGATCAGTTCTTCAGATATTGAGATTTTTTTTCAAAGATCTGTTTTATACTGTTATACTGAGAGCTAAATTCAGTGATAAAATAAATAGAATTTTCTTTTCTGTTATCTTGTGTAGTAACATGTAACAGTGTATCCTTCCTGTATGTGCCTTTTACTGTGCCTTTTCTTGTTGTCTCCCTTGGTAGGATCTAAATTTAAAGCTTTTGAAAAGGAAAAGTCAATGTGTGTTTCAGAAAATCCCCTAGCACTAAACCTCTTCCGTAGTTTATCAGGTTGTAAAATAAATTTCTGTGTATCGGTGCATAGCCTTCGCAATCGCATGAATTGGCCTACCGGTATGGCTTTAATGACATGTTTAGGGTGACAGGAGCTTGCTTGGAGTAGGGAATTACCAGAGTTTGGTTTCCTATAAATAGTTGAAACTACCCTTCCATCTTTTTGGTACAATGTTAAATCCAAAAATGTAATGGATTTTTTGTCCAAAAAATGTGTAAACCTTAAACCTATCATATTGTTATTGACATATTCTATGAATTCTTGGAACTCACTGGATGTGCCCTGCCAAAAGTCGTCGATGTAACGACTGAAAAAAACTATATGTTTTCTGAAAGGATTATCCATATTTAGATATATTGCTCCTCCCACCAACCCATGGTGAGGTTGGCATAGGACAGGGCAAACTTTGCCCCCATTTCAGTACCTCTTTGTTGTAAAAAGTACTTATTATTATACAGAAAAGAATTATGTGTGAGGAGGAATTCTATTGCCTCAAGCAGAAAAGATTGAATAGGTGCTATATGTTTTAAGATGGTATTCTATTGCTTTGAGGCCAATATTATGTGAGATACAAGTATAGAGAGACACCACATCTAGGGAGGTCCAAGTAAAATAGTGTTTCCACATAATATAGACGATAATTTTATAACATGTTGGCTATCTCTGATGTAGCTGCGCAGTCTCAAGACTAGTGGTTGTAAATAGGTATAAACTACCTGCGCTAACAGTTCCCCCAGGGACCCTTTTCCTGATATAATGGGTCTACCCACTGGGGGTGTGTTACCTTATTTACCTTAGGCAGTTTGTGAAATATTTTGTAGAAAAGGACAGACAATTATATCCTCGCAATTTAATGTCTGCTTTCTAATTTCATCTTTTATTTTTCCAGGATGACATTTTGCTCCGAAAATGTAGACAACATCAAGCTTCTTCCTGCCCAAGAGAAAACCTATGTGAGATGTAGGAACAATGCAAAAAAGCAAGTGAGAAAGACAAGCACAAGCTGAGCCAAGAATGAACGCTTACAAAAAACATTAGGCAAATTACTATAAGTATGTGTTTTTGTCAAGTTTGTACAGTCAGAAATACAGAGTATTACACTCATGTATATATCTTTTCAACTTATTTGTTTAAACATTCTAAAATTCTCTACATTCTCTAAAATATTCCCATAACAATTTGGCTAATTCTGCCAACAAAGTGCAGAACGAAGTGCACAGAGCACCATTCCTGTGTCACTGTAAACTTTAACTGATACTAATCCCTTTGAGAGAGAGGAGAAACTGCTGTGACTCATTATAGGACAGTCCTTAGTGACTGAAGGGCCTGGGGAAAGTTAGCTAGTGCTGAGCCCCATAGTACAGGAGCCAATTTTCCCCATTCATTGCAAAATAATAAGAAGGTTATTTGGGACATGTTGATATGGCAGCCAGCAGGGTTATATATATATACTTATGGTGCAGGTAGTGGGTTCTGCACCATATGTTACATGCATTAAAAAAAATAATTGTTACCATTAATGCAATGCTCTCTCTTCCTTCTTCAGTGTGGTGTCCAGGTTAGCTGCCACATATAAGGATGGCTTTTATTACAGAAATAATAAACAGCTTATTTAAAATAAATCCATCTTTTTTTGTACAGAAAAAAGTACGTTGATCATTCCAGCTCTCCATACCTAAAGTAAATGCCATTCTTTCCCCTTGACCCTAGATGCCAGTTTTCCCTTATTGCAAAGACTTTGGTTAGAAGTCAAACATTTCCACCACTGACTTGATTGATTGGATTGATTTCCAGTTAATGTTGCATGGTTAAATGTCATACTTCTCCTATCACTAAACCCTTGTTGACAGAGAATTTGATGGCAAGTCTGACCTTACAGTGGAGTTTCAATGCAGTGTGAGCCACAAAGTGCAGCATTCCCAGGAAAACAAGAACATACCCCTTAATAGTCTAAATTTAAGTAAGAACTGCATTAGTAAGCTGCCTATTCATAGCTCCTTAGGTGTCTACATTTAATGTCCTAAGGGATAGACTACCCCTTTGTTCAATATGAGGTCAGATTAATTTAATTTAATAACAAATATCAAAACTACTTCACATTTGTTTCTTACAAGGATACATAAAAACAACCCTCTTCACTCTTCGTTGTGAATGTTTTGTTAGCATTAGTCCATTTTGTAGGGGGTGCAGGAAGATTATCTGTGAACTGTTTTAGTAAATTTTAAACAATTGTGGTACTGTCCATCACTTTCCCACATTTTTCCTGTGTTAAGGTGGAGATTACTAAGGCAAAGTAGAGTGGAGGCTGCATTACCAAGAATATTTCATCTCATACCTCTTGCTTTGGAGTATAGAAGCCCTGAGGCCAACCTCTAAATCTTAACAAAGAGACATAAAGTCATACTTTCATAGTTTCCGTGGTTCTGATTTTACAGTGGCAGGTGGTAGGTGGTCAGTGGTAGGGAGAATAGGTATGTCCTTATCCACGTAAAAAACTGGCACTTGTGTTTACTTGGTTTTGGCTTAAAGCTGGCCTCTGTGTTAAAAATGCAAACATATTAATGCACCTCAGCAGGGGCATAATATTCACTCTCTCCCCATTCCCCACTGCAAAAAATGGCCACAGTTCAGCCCAACCTATGGGGAAAAGGTACCACCCCTCACCTTGGCTCAGGGTCTGTTCCATTTATAATTATGCCATAGCACCTCAATTACATAATGTTTTGTTTTGCATATTATATATAGATTGGGTGGTAAAAAGTTTACATTTTTCTCAACCTTTGCAAAAATAAAATGACCATGTACAGGTTTAAAGCTGTCAGATCATCATCCCTGCACAGGGGACGGTCATGAGCCTAAGTCTCTGTGGAATGACTCATTAGGCACGAAGAGGAAGATCAGAAGTTCCCACTGGTATTTTTTTTGGGGTAATATAGGTAACAGTAAAAACAGTCACAACGTTTTCTGCAGGTCTAGTCATTTGTAAACTTCATTGCATAACTATTTATCCAATACTTTTACATTAATCTCCCATGTTCCTCTAAGAGGGGGCTGCCATATTTGTGCAGGAATAGTCCATAAGCAGAGCTGTCAAATTCTTCCCACCAGGGGGAGCTATGACGCACGCAGCCGAAATATTTCCGAGTTTGTGATGTCAGTGGAAGTTGCATCAAATGCATGCGCATTGCACTCCACTGATGTCTCTGAACTGTTCTGTTATGTGCACACCGGATTATTGCTCAGTGATCGTCCGAAATCGGAGGAATGCATCAGAGTGATGGGAGACCGGGGGGACAAATCGGATAATCTGTTAACTCCCGAAAAAAGTTGACATCTCTGCATTAGTAATGAAACTCTAAAAGGTCGAAAAGGGACAGTCAGGTTTAGCAACTTCAAGTAACTATTAATTACAAAAGCCGATCGATCAGCGTAAAATGGTCAACATGACCTATAGGTAACTTTTTGGGGGTTATTTATTAAAGTCAGATTTTTTTCTGGTCAGACTTTTAAAGAGAAAAAACACAATTTTTTCATAGAAAAAAAAACCTCACATTTTTCAAGATTAAACCCCCGATGGTGTTAAAAGTCCAAATAAAACAGTACTCCAACTCAGACCTGCCGAGTTCATGTAGAAGTCATAGGCAGATGTCCCGTTGACATTTTGAAGATATCCTGATCTGCGCTGGGTTTTATTAAATAATCCAAAGATTTTTGGAGTTTTATTGAGTCTTATCTCACACAAGAGATTTTCGTGCAAATGTATTTATAAATAGGGGAGAAAAGTCATTGTGGATTTGGTCAGATTGGTTTTCAGAAAATATTGAGAACATTTCGGATTTTGATAAATAACCATAATGTACATTCATATTTTCAAGAGTCGTTTTTTTAGTGTCAATATCAAATGAATGCTAATTAATGCAAATACTTTCTATTCCATTTGCTATACATTAGATGCCGTTCTGATGAATTGGAAAATCCAATTAGCCAAAAAGACCAATAAATGTGCCAAATCCTTGAAACACTTTTTGGGCTACCAGGAAAATTTTCCTGACAGTGATAAACCTCCAGACAGAATTGTAATAACTCTGCCCAGTTATTCAGCTAAGACTAAGGCACTGCAGGAAGACAGGAGCGTCAGTCTGAGGAGGAAAAATAATGCAACTTGTCAAACCTTTTCAGTTTTTGGCTGTGAGATGCTAGAGGTGTTATGAATATTCTAAAAATATATGTACTTTATTATATGTATTTTATTGTTTGTAAATATTATATATGCACAGGCCTTTGGAATTGAAAACCTTATTTAAATACAATTCCTGCAGATTGCTACCTCTGGCTGTGATCTATATATCTGCTTCATAGCCAGGGATTTAATTATGTGCCTAAAGAGAAGCACTCATACATAAATGCATGGCTGAAATCCACCATCGATCAGGGCTGATTGCAAGTACAGCATCCACAATAACTGTAATAAGCTGCTTGCTAATGCATGTGTGGTGTTAAAGCAATCTTCTGTTTCAGATCTGAGATCACTTAAGGTAGGATGATTTGATTGTTATCCTTGTGACTTAATGACTTCCCTTCAGCTCTGACATGGGAAGGAGGCATGTACAGATGTGAACATGCCAAATAATACTTAAAACACTGACAGGATCCAATTGCCTCAGTAAACTCAAAGCAAACCAGCACTGCCCCCCATAATAAATGTTTTATTTATATACTGTCTTTTCAGATGAGTTAACAAACCAGTTACAAGCTGTTGAAGTGGATTCACACAGCCATATGGGTTTATAGTATTCAGTGAATTCTCAGCTAAGAAGAATAGAAAAAAGTGTCAGATCTTTGTAAACGGAAGTATCTACAATGTGACTTTTATTTAGAAATGAAAGCAAATGTTATCATGAAAAAACATGGTTTGAGGCTCCTTAAAAAAATCTTGTGTCCAAGATAGTTTTATGATATGAAGGGAAATGATGTGCAAATTTTGGTGCAAACACTATTTATGACACTTTTTACAAAAGTATATCATTTCCCACAATAACTTCTCAAAAAAAGCTGTGTTTCATAGCAAATGGCACAAAACCAAGTGTCAATTTCAAAGCTGTTCACATTATTTTTTAGATAATTGTTCCCACTTGCTGCCACAGGAACATGATGTGGGAAACTGATGGTGAGTAATCAGGCCTGGCTCACAGTCAGCATCACCATTTATCCTACAGGTGGTAAATTGAGTTGAGGACATGGCAGAGCATTCAGATTTGTCTAATTCTCATCTCTGCAAAACAATTCTGAACAGACATCGCTTTGTTTGTGGGCTTTATCAAACGATAGCAAAACAGGGCCTTCTGTACTCTGTTGCCACAAAGTACTATGGAATTGATATCCTTGGACCAGAATTGCGTTACCAGATCACTTGAAAATGTGGGGATGTGTCTTAAAAAAATACAGATAGAAGGGATTCTCTAATTCATTTAAATGCAATCAATGCAGCCCAGTGACATGCATACATTAGGGGGCAGATTTATAAAGGGTTGAAGTTGAAAATACTTCGAAATTCGACCATCGAATTGAATTACTTCGACTTCGAATTTTTTTTTCATAGAATTTGGCCATTTGCGGTCGAAGTAAAATCGTTCGATCAAACGATTAAATCCTTTGAATCGAACGATTCGAAGGATTTCAGTGATCGACCAAACGATTTTTCTTCGACTTCTACAAACTTGGAAAAATGCTCTAGAAGGTCCCCATAGGCTTTGGCGGAGTATTGAAGTCTACAGTACTTAGATTATCGAATTGTCGAATATATTACTTCCAAACGAATTTGAAGTCGAAGTCGTAGTATTAGAAGATTCTATTCGATGGTCGAAGTATCCAAAAAATTACTTCGAATTTTTTTTACTTCGAAAATTCCCTCGAATTCACTTCGACCCTTGATAAATCTGCCCCTAGATGTGTCACTTTTTAACTGATCGCAGTTCAAAAACAAACAGGCAGGTTAACCGATTAATGATAAATTGGCACTAATGTACTTGTAAATGTAATGGGACCTTAGATTGCATTATGTATCATCTATGTAAAGCAGCACAGAATATGTTGGTGCGACATAAAAAAGATGAATAAACATACATACAGTACTGTGCAAAGGGAACAAGGGAATATTGGGATCCAGAAGGCAGATAAAGCTGACAATAAGTAGTTTGCTTCAGTACCTGAGCCCAGAAGGATAAGGAGATATTAGTTGATGTGCTGCTCTCTCTGACCCAACCTATTGCTAAGAGGGACACGCCCCTAAAGACAGATAGGAAGACATATCAGATGGGCCATCTGCAAGCTGTCCTCTATAGAATATCCCTGAGCTTCCAGCTCATCTCACTTATTTGTATCATCTACAAAACCCGTCACCCAACCACGATGAAGGTGCATAAGCAGGTTCCATTCTTAGCCTGGACAGATTTTATGCAATATGGTAGGAATGTTAAAAGAGATAAAGATATAAATGAACATCTTTTGGTGGTATAAATTTTACATAGGCATGTAGCGGAACTTGGCTTCTGAGATTGGTCTAATATTAGAGGTGGTGTATAGCAGGATTCTGCCTTGCCACCCACTCAGTTTAATTTGTTAATTAATCATTTCAATAATTAAGCAAATATACCAGTTTATTTTATTAAAAATGCTCTAGGCACAATGTTCTCTGCTTGTTGTTAACAAATGGTATTAAAATGCATTAACTTGCTAGATTGTTTATCTTCAAGGGCAGGATTAACGGCAGTCTTTCTGTTTTGAACATGAATTTGAGTCTCTTACACCAGCTGGAATAAAATGCATATGCAAATATATATTTCTTTCAGTTTTGAGCCTCTACAATATTTGAAGCCAAATATGTGATTCCTGCGGCTTTTTAGTCAAACTTGCTAGTAGAGGTACAAGGCTTTCTGCCCAGTCTTCAAGTCATTTGTGCCACAGTGCAGCAGTAATGTTAGGATGCCATACACACTTGCAGTCCTCTCATTTGTGCTTCAAAACATCTACGATATACATTGTGTATGACTGCAAGTTCCTTCTCTTAGAGTTTAATTTAAATCAGCTGCCAATAGTATGTGTTTGCTCTGGAGTTCCTGCTTACGCTTAAGATATTTTGCTACAGTTGACTACCAGATGGTAGGACAAATCAAGCTGACCTTAAACTAATGATCAATCACATGGGAGGCCTGTATAGCCCCATCAAAAGAGGAGCCTTTCCAAGCCAATTTTCAAGCAGCATGGATGTTAATGTGTCTGTGGATTCTGGCAAATGCCAGGGGGCTGCTACATGATGCCTTAGACCAGTCGGGACCAACCTTTTGTTTTATCTGTGAGCCTCATTCAAAAGTAAAAAGAGAGAGGAGAGCAACACAAGCATGAAAAAGTCCTAGAAGGCTCTGTCTGGAAGTATGAATTTTTTGTATCAATCAAAACTTGCCCCATGCCTGGAATTCAAAAATAAGCACCTGGTTTGAGGCCACTGGGAGCAACATCATTGGTGAGCAACATGTTGCTCAGTACCCACTGGTAGGGGATCACTGCCATAGACAGTCAGTAATTAATGGGCCTGTTGGGGCTGTTTGGGTCTCTGTGTGCCTAAAAGGCCAGGGTTTGTTTGGAATCCCAGTCCAGACCTGGTTGAAGTCAAAGCCAAAGATTCTACAAAAAGTCAAAGGCACGCATATACGGGAATGGCTAAAGGCCCATACATCAACATTTTGAACACTAGTGTTTATCAGTAAGAAGGTGGATTTACGGGATTTGTACATAAATGGACACAAACTATAACTAAGTCAGGCAGCAAACACAAACTCCCACATACATAACAGAATATATGATACTCAGGTTTCTTGTGTAAATGTTTGTTAATAACATTAGCATGCATCTTCTAGGAAATTAATTATCAGAATGCAATCAGTTTGTCTCAAATAAAATATAAATAAATTACCATTCATTAAAAAATGTATTTTCATTCATTTTTCTCAGATATATCAAGGACATTAAGGGCACATCTCCTACAGGGTGAATTGATATGCAAATTAAAAATTATGTCTATTTTTCATAATTAGTCTTGATTTGCACATGGGAAAAATGTAGGTAATCTGGGTCTAAACAGGCATAAAAATGTCTATATTCACATCACATAACAGGTTTCAGTCAGCTCAATTCATTAGAACTAGAATTAGTACCAGATATTTAAAGGTGATGGGTAACATAGTAACTTGCAGCTGAAAAAGTAAGTTGAAAAAAGACAGGTCAAACTTTTATTTGTAAATGAAACTGCTAGTTGATCCAGAGGAAGGCAAAAAGCCCATCTAATGCCGCTCCACTTTGCCTAAGGCTGCAGCAGCCCACAGGTTACCAGGGGAGGAAAAAGGCTCCTGGGTAACGTAAAGAGACGGAATTCCACTGGATCTGGGCCCCTGACTGGACTCTTGCTTATCCCACTATATTAGGCCCTGCTGTGGACCCAAGGAAACTTCCTTCTAACCCTGCAATTATTCATGCAATGCAAGAGCACTTGAGAGGACCCTAATATTTAGTAAGTGTTTGGTTAGTAAGAACAAGGAGTGCATGTGATAGCCCTTTCTTTCCAGTAGTTTCTTTTTTCTCTCACTGAGCTGCCTTGAACAAATCCTATGTGTGCACTCATAAAGGGAACAGTATCCAGGGAAAATATAACCAAGAAATATGCAGATATCCATTCATTACACTATGAGATGCCATTTGCTGCCTGAACGATTGTGATCTTCAGGGACACAAAATCTGCAATCAAAAGGCTTTCAATATACTGTATTTCCATTGCCGGAAAAATCATGTGAACGGCTGCAGTTTGTCCATAATTTGTCTTATTCCCTGTTTTCCCACATATCACTGTCATACAATTGATTGCTTTAGACTTATGGTTGAGCCAGGGACTGCAGATCATTTTTGGTTGTTGGACATCTCTTACTGAATGTGGGGACTTGTAACACATATACATAATTGCACATATTATACATAAAATCCAGTTGTTTCAATTTTGAAGCGTGTGCTGCTTCCTCACATAAATTATTGTAAGCAATCTACATGCAATTACAGGAGTGGGGCAAAAATGCTCAAATCTAGAGGTCAGAGTGAGCAGAAAATGACATTTTCCAGCATAATCATAACAAAATACTTGGTTATCTTTGTTCCGTAATGTGGAAGTAGCTACAATGAGCTGCATGTTCATCATACATCTACACCACACCAGCTTGGCAAAATAGTAATGGAGGTGTGCACCCTCGATAATATTGGTGATTAGTATATTCCCCCTCCCCCCATTGCATTTTGATATGTAGGGCCAGATACATTCAATCACGTATTTTACCCCTGGAGCGCTTAATATAGCAGGACATACTTCCTCCCCTGATTATATTGCAAAAGAATAATTTTCCTAGAGATTTTTGCAGATGCAAGTAAAGTAGATATTGGAACTAAAGAACTGTGGTTGTCCTCTGTGATCTATAGGCCATAGGGTAAAAATTGGTACATGTACAAATTGGAATGTACAGTGTTCACAATGCATATTTGTGTATGGAAATAAATGTTATTTTAGGAAGGATAAGGATTTTAAACTATATTCACTTTTTTTAAACACATTGGTATTATTCTCAACACAACCGTATATACAGTATAATTCCCATGATTGTAACATCTATTGCTCAACTGATCCTTGCCAAGGCGTAGATGGAAACCCACCTTGAAGCAACACCTCACTAAATTCTAAAATCATGTACTATAGGACCTGATCACCCAGCAAGATCTGAGCTTGCGTTTTCTGCTATTAGAACTTCAGTTCTCTGGTCAGATGGTGAGAAACTAGGAAGATATATAAACCTACAACAGGAGCAGATTTCCCAAAATCAGATTTTCAGAGGACCAGTACCCTTCTATCCACTACAGAGTCTGTTGCAGCTTTATAACACACGTCACTAACTTTTCCCATTTGGCACTATGTAACATGGGACTAATAGGATAATCTTGAATCCTTCTCCCTTACCATTCCCCCCCAGAATCAGTAACATTCTGTAGCCTCACTCCTCCCCTGACATGTTTACTCCTCCTCTACCTTGTTACATGCCCTGACACTCCTTTGCCAATGTGTTACGTTCCTGCATTCCTACCTCACTTGCCATTCTGTGACATGCCTACCCACACCTTGACTTCTTACCTCTCATGGTTGCTATGGACAACTGAACTGCTACAATGTAGAACCCACTAAAGGAAAACTAAAGGTATGATCACTGATTAAAAAATTATGGATTCAATGTTTCCTTATTTAACTAGATTGTCTCGTATTTAAAGGAGAAGCAAATATATTTGTAATTGCTTAACCCGATACCCACTGCTCCTATTTGCTAAAAACTGCATGCCGCAGGATACTTCTGTAGAAGCTCATCCTCACCACCTTTCTCTGCATCTTGCGTCTTCTCTTTGTTCTCGCCCAAGCAAGAGAAAAGCAGAACATTTTCACTGTACAAGAGCACAGGCCCAGGGTATCAGTTAAGTGATTATAATCAAACAAGCTCTGAAAGTCTCCATGCTTAAACAAACCTCCCCCACATCCCCTGGGCCTGTAACACAACCTTGGAAATTAAATATGAAGGACATTTCTTGAATAGTCTCCTTTGTAATAAGATGTTCACTGGCAGTCATACAGAGGGAACATTTTAGCTGATCATAGCAATGTTCAGAGAATTTGAAAAACATCTACATGTATTCCAGGAAAAGGGCGATCTGCTGGAAAATAGTTAATTATAAGTGCAGAAGATGGGGGAAGTCCATGAAATGAGCTCAATAATTAGGCAAAGTGCTGGAGAAATGTGGCTTACCTTGGCCTATACTGGTTACATCATTGATCTTTTAGGCTAAAAGGACTTGATGGACTACTGATGGCATACTGCAGCTTTGTGGACTTGCATACCAACAACTGAAATTACTGATCTCCCCTGAATACTGTATTATATAGAATAGCAAGCAATTCTACCAAGCATAAGTTAATGCCTAAGCTAGCATTGATGTATGACCACACTTACAGGTGGTTGTTCGTCAAGCCCCCACTGATGTCAGACCACACTCAACCACCCTTGCTGGCTTCAATAAAGACAACAAGGTTTTCCAAATCTATGTAATCAGTCCAATTCCAGCTCAAAAACACCCCCTCACGTGGCCACCCCTTGCCTGCATGCTTGCCTAAAGGTGGCCATAGATGCAGAGATCTCTCCCCGATATGACCACGGCATCTTATTGCCAAATATCGATCAGGGAAGCCCGTCGGATAGCCCAACACACGGCCCGATAAGCTGCCGACTCTTGTCTGTCAGCAGCTTTTATCGGCCCGTGTATGGGGGGCCTTTACTTTCACTGGTTTTTCCAAATTCCATTGCTAAGAACATAGGAGCACTGGCAGACACAAGGGGATGGACATGTGTGTGATGCTTGTGGTGCCGGACATATCTTTACAACTTATCCAAGACTGCCGACATGATTCATCTTGGTTATTCTGACCACCATTGCCAAGTGATTATTGCACAATCTACAATACCTGCCTTACTACTGTTCTTTTAAGGAGGCAACATTTTTCAGACTGGATCACCTGCATTTGCACATTTACAGCACAAAAAATAGTCAAGGCAAGTGGACATTTTCATCAGGTCTATTTATTAATGCATTTCAAGTTTTGGGGAAAAAAATTACATTTCTTTGCACAATACTTTATTTTGCAAATTTTTTGTAAAAATTTCCAAAGTGAACAAAAAAAAAAAAAATTACTGTATAAAACACAGTGGACATTAAATTGACAGTAGTATTAGATTGAATTTATTTATTTCTCCAGCTTTGCTTGCCACATCTTGACTTGCTGTGGTTCAGTGCATTTCTCTGTTCATACATCACAATTAAAATGAATTGAGAGTTCATCCCCAAACCTTACCACAGAAAAAAAAAGCAAAAAAAAAATTTACACAATTTATAGTTCTACCATACTGAACAACTTACATACCAACCCACCCTTTGGTAAAATCAAAAGCTATTTCCCCACCAGTTTACCTAATCTGAAAACAAAAGAAAGAATAATATTAAAATATCCCCTAGTTACCTAGGATTGATCCAGAATTATTTATAGTTCCTAGCTACTGTACTGGGATTTCATGTATAAAATTTGTTTCTAAACGGTTGTACAAAAAGATGTGGTTCTGAAAAAAATTATCACACGCTGTACAATTTTACAAGGGAGAGTTTGTCACTTTTTTTTTTTTTTTTACGTTTTCAGGTTTTTTTTTTTTTTTTTTTACCTTGCTGGCGTGTTATTGGGACCATGAATGTGTAAACTTTATACTCAACGATTAAAGGGAAACTGTACATAAAATCCACGCTTCTTATATGGAAAAAGCATTTTGTATATTTTTTGATGAATACTTTGACAGAACTTGGGATATATGAAGAGACTGCTTCAGTTTGTTTGGACATTTTCTTATTTGCACCCCATCTATTTCTTTTTTTTTTTTTTTTAACATTAAAAGTAAGCGCACCCAGAGCAAAAGATGGGTATAAAAGTTATCAAATATCAACTGCAGCAGTTAAATGACGCTGTTTTACATATCTCTTTAATTCCCTTCCTGCCAAAAGAGTACTGTGACCAACATATCGTAACCCCTACAGGCAAGGGTGAGACATTTGCACCGGACCATCTTCCTGCTCTACCCACATTGCCCTTACTGACAAGCATTTAAAAGTGTGTTAAGCCCGATACAGCAACATCGCAGAATTTTCGTGTTTTTCGAATAGGCCTTGTGGGGGAGGGGCTGATCGTGCCACCACTGAGTAATGCAAAGCCTCGCTTTATAAGATGGACAGGTCAAGAAAATTGTCACCATAAGGGAGACAACATCATGCTTACTCCAAGATACTGAAGCAGCTTAAAAGGAAAGAAAAACTGTAGAAGCATTTTAGTAATGCCCAAATATTTACATGCATAGTATCTGATGCATGAATACTTTATATATTATTTCTATACATATTGAAAATGTTACCAAGCATCTGGATGTCTGAATTGGGATTATGGCAAAAATAGATACTACCAGTGTATGAAGGAATTGAAAACACACTGCGTAATGCATTGCTTCTCTTAATATAATAATATCGAAAGACACAAATTTAGTGGTTATGCATTTATCATTTCATGAAGGACTTTGCCCAAAAAAAAACCACAAAAATCCAACTGTCATCCGTACACATTATTCAATATGCCCTTCTTGTAATACGACAGGTGGCACAGCACATGTACAACAATGATACCATGGCTTTCTTACAGATGGATCAGATAAGAGGCCTGTCTTCTTATAAAATACAAGCCTACAACATGTAATCATCCAGGCTCTTCTCACCTGAATAATCTCGGAGACATTTTAAAAAAAAAATCATAAAAATAGTCTTAAAGTCCAGAGTTGTGTCTTTTGTACATTTGTTGCTTGTATGAATCCAGAGGAGCGGTCTTGTGTGCCGCACCAAACAGCGGCTGGACGAAGGAAATATATGAAATGGAGACTTTAAACTAACTCTGTTTCTAAGATTTATAGAAAAAGAATGCAGATGGATTTGCTTTCCACACACCGAGTAGAAGCTTCCAAAAAAATATGCAGTCTCCTTTATACACCAAATCCTCTGTAATCCTGAGTATGTCACTTAAACAGTAATGTCTTCATTAACAGTGGAAAAAAGAGCTATAATACAATAACATATGCATATTGCAATTATTTCTTTTTACAATTGCACATAGATGTATGCTCGTACATTAGAGATACACATCTGCATATAATAATGATACACATTGGCAAGAGATGTCTCCAATGCTGAAGTGGTCTATCTTCCTAGCCTCGATTGACGGAAAAAGAAAAAAGAAAGATGCCAGTTTTGCAAGAGAGAGAAGTTGAAAGAAAACAAGAAGGAGAGAAAGGAAGGGGGGCAGGAAAAGAAACGATCATGATATTCGAATACTTTGTGCCGTTAGGTTAAAAATATCAGTTAAAAAACCCAGGAGTTAATTTCTTCATCCAGAAATTAATGTTTTAGCAAGTTAAAAACAGCATCACCACGAGGGAACACTGATTGGATCTTGCCTTTCTTTTCTAGTTTTGCTGTAATTCTTGCTTTCTTCACTGGGGAAAGGTATTTCTTTGGAGTGAATCTTTCCTATGGTAGGCACTAGGAAGAACCAAAGGCAAATAAGCTCCAGTTAATGTCTCATGTGTCCCATCTGGTAATTCTCCCGAGGTCTCTGGCGTGAAGGTTGTTGAGTTGTCTGTGGTGGTCGCCTTCTCTTGAGAGTGCCTGTAACATAACATTGGCTTGTGATCATCAAATAAGATACAAATACAACAATAAAGGCTGCAAAAGAACGTGAACAGACAGTAACCAATTAGTGACTTGAGGGGAGGCCACATGGGTCATAACCATTTGCTTTTGAATCTGAGCTGAATACGAAGGAAACTCACTGAACAGTTATGTCCCATATGGCCCCCCTTAGAGTTAGAGAGTTGAAAAGCAGGAAGTAGTGTTCTGTTCTGTTAGTCACTCCAGCCTTTATACATTATATTTCTGGCTAACGATATTAGAAACATTTTTTATTTTGCACAACCTATCTATTTACACAGTTTTTATTTTACACTGAACTGTTGCACTTTAAAGGGGGGGGGTTCACATTTGAGTTAACTTTTAGTATGTTATAGAATGGCCATTTCTAATTAACTTTTTAATTGGTCTTCATGTTTTTCTTTCTTATAGTTTATGAATTATTTGCCTTCTTCTTCAGACTCTTTCCAGCTTTTAAATGAGGGTCACCATCTAAAAACCAATGCTCTGTAATTGCTACATTAATCTGCTGTAACATATTCCCATGATTATTTGTTGAATGCTAAATCATGCCGCAGATTTGGTAATGCCAATGTATTTTACAGCATACACAGTACAGCACAAGGGATCTAGATGTACACATGAAGATTTGCTTTTCTTGCACATACCTGGAAGGGGTTTCGGAGGTGGCAGTTTTGGATTGCTGCTTGGTGTGTGCACACTGCAAATCTTAATAAATCCAGCCATTAACATTATTAGTGCTATTCCCATTAGCAATACTGCCCACCAGTGTGCCTGTAAGAGAGACAAAAAATGGTTCAGGTCAATGCTTTTACCATGATCACACATTAAAATATTTAAGAGGTTAAAGGAAGGGAATGAGGCACCTTTTGCCCTAGAAGTCATCTTTACTAATGCACCCTAAACAGAGAACGCTAGATAGAAATCACAAATAATCATTGCAGACTATACCTGCTTAACTCAGCCGATGGCAGCCAGCCTTGCATAAAACACATCTGTAATTAAATCATTTTACTTTGCAGCAAGACAGATCCTGTTGCTTGCCGCAAAGAAAATGCAATACTGAGGTAGGCCATGATGCACACAGATTTGTCACCCACAATAAAACTCCCAAAAATGCTTTTCCGCCAGCAATAATATAAATTGTGGTGGGAAAACATAAGTCACATTGTTTTTCCTAAAGTTTCCTGAAGTTTCCTGAAGTTAACTAGCAGGAAATGTACTCCCCCAAACAAGCACAAAAAGTGGAGATAACTATCCCAGAAGTAAATTAAAGCTTCTTGGGTTTTTTCTTTTCTTGCCCAAAAACAAAGTTTTTAAAAACTAGTGGAACATACAAACAACAAAAATGAGTACTGTTGGGTTGGACACAATGCAATCAGCCAATGTAGGCAAATGTTGGAGCCCAGGATTGTTCACTTGTCATACTTTTTTGAGGTCAAAGAGGTTTTGATTAGGCAGGTTTGCAAGTCTGCAAGTGGTAACTGCATCTGCTGGTATAAGGAGACTTGAGCAAATCAGTCTACCTGTTCAAGTATGGCCCTTAATGTGAATTAGCTGGCCACTAATGTCTATGTTGATCAGTAAAGCACAATGTCTATGTTGATCAAGTTGGATAACCAGATCTTGCCATGCTGTAGCCAGGTTGAAATTCTTTACGACAGATTAACTTTAATTTGTAATGATTATATTTAATTTGCTTACATCCTAAGTGTTAATGGCTAAGATGATATTTACCACAATCCATTCAGCGATATTTTCATAGAGTTCAGGATTAAAAATGGCTTTTTTCAGACGAGCCAGTGGGCCATCGGCATCTACCAATCGGCACCGCATGAACACATCACAGTATCCTTTAAATTCATTGCAAGGTGATCCTGGTTGTAACGTAATAGTCTTTCCTTTAAAGTAAGCTTTCCATACTTCTGAACCAGTGCTAGCACATGTGTGCGGTTTCACTGAAATGGAAAAATAAACGGTATTAAAACAAGGTTACGCTGCAGTAGTTTTCACTCGGAAAATAATGCATTGTTCTCTTTCTTAAACACCTTGTATTTGTTATATACAGTTCAAACATCCAGTCCAAAGAAAGGAAGAGTTTAGGGAATAGACTAGTAGCAGAAGATCATTTTAAACCCAGGACTAGTGCTGGCTATGACATTACCCAGTTTAGTAGCCTAAACACACAGGGTCAAAACATCCAGCATAAGATTTTAATGATTTTTCAGAGAATCACTTTAAAGGAATAGTAAACATCAAAAAATGAAGTAATAAAAATATCATTTACAGTTGAGCTGTACTGGTACAACTGGTGTGTTTGCTTCAGAAATACTACAGTTGTTTATATAAACAAGCTGCTGTGTAGCAATGGCCCCCATTGCTACACAGCAGCTTGTTTATATAAACAAAGGAGAAAAGGCTCAGGTTACACAGCAGATATCAGATAAACTCTGTGGAACATAATGGTGTTATCTGTTATCCACTATTTAACCTGTGCCATTTAGTCCGTTTTCAATCTCTGCCATTGCTACACAGCAACTTATATGAACTATAGTAGCGTTTCTGAAGCAAACAGTTCAGTTTTATCGTCATTATATTAGAACACTTTCATTTTTGCGTCTTACTGTTCTTTTAAGGAAATAGTCATTGAGGGCAATCGAGAGCTGTTTTGGCCTTACATGGGCTCCCAAAAAATTTTGGGTAATCTGTGTCTTGCTACCATTATTAGCCAGAAAAAGTACTAGTTTGATGATCCTTATGTTCATTTTTCTGATTTTAAGCCAAGTTAATTCAAAAAAAGTTAAAATAGGACAGCTATCAATTATGCAATTCAGATGGGATTGTAGAAATACAAACCTAACATATATTGCTTTGGTGCAACGCATTGCTGTGGTGAATGAGAACAAATGAATTATGTTGAGGAAGCAAGCTATTACCCCCTAGGAGCACTCACACTGCTTTTGCCATTTAGACAACTATCATTGCAAATCATTTTCAGAACTAAACAGACTAACTCTGAATGCAGAGCTTCTGCTTCGGCTTGTACTGCTGCTTTGCATTGCGTCATATTATGGACACTCCATTATTAACCTGTCAGTTTCATGCAAATTCTAACCGAGAGCAAAATTTGTGCTTCCATTGTGATCAGATCATTCTCAGCTAGATACTAAGCATAATAATGGTCCTTGAAATTACACAAATTGTCCCTTTGATGGAGTGTGGAGCCAGAAGCCCATATAGTGTGGGTGTTGCTGTATGAAATTAGCATAGAGATAAAAATACATATTATCGAGACATAAAAAAAAAAAGTGATGGGCATCAGAGCAGAAAGCTGGTGTTTATTAAAGAAATGCCTTTCAACTCGCTCATGTCTTAGTGCAAGCTACATGAAAACAGCAATCATGCAGGTCTTACTTTTCTCCATGCAGCAAACGTGGCACAGCTCTTTGTCATCTTTTTCATCAGTACTGCCGCAAGTGCACTCTTCCAAGTCATACCTCTCACAGATAGATCCTGAGCATTGCTGTGAGGAAGGGAGAGAAAGGAGTCAGCTAGTGAATACACATGTGCAAGAATATATCCAAGACTGTTCACTAGTAAAAAAAAAAAACCCAAAAAACCTTTGAGAGTACACAGGATTTCAGGTCCTAAAGTGACGCTACTGTGGCAAGAGTAGCATGCTGTTCAGCTGCTAAAAAGCAGAGTACAGAAAATAATGTGGACATCAGTTCTTCTAAAACAAGATTTGTGTAACAATGTTCTTCAATTAATATTCACAACGAGTTTATGTCTATAGTCTAGACTAAATCAGCAAGTGAACAAAAGCAATTCGTTGTTTTTACTGTTTAAAACACATTTATAGACATGAGCCATTAATATTTGATATTATAATCTATACCAGTTATGGCAGCTTCAGCGTGTGGACCCTGAATTTACCTCATGACCATGTAGCCTACACCCCGCCTGCATATTATCATGACAGACAGAATACAGGCTTTAGCCTGGGTTGGTTCAGTCCGACTGAGTAACTTGAAATTTGTTTGAATAGAGCCGACAATGGTTAGCACCCCTTGTAAAGTAATTTATATGCTGTAAATAAGCTCTAACCCCATATTACTGCTTCAAACTATCTTAAAGGAGCAGTAATATCTAAAAATAAAAGTGGTTTAAAATAATGACAATATAATGTTATGTTGCCCTGTGCTGGTGTGTTTGCTTCAGGTAGACTACTATCGGTTATATACACAAGCTGCGGTGTAGCCATGAGGGCAGCCATTCAAGCACAGGATGCACAAAAGAGTACAGTTATGCTCTGCAGAATACCATTGTATCGTACTCAAGCAGCATCTGCTATCTGCTGTGTAACCTGTGCCTTTTCTCCTTTTTCAGCACTGAATGACATTCTGAAGCAAACACTCCAGTTGTACCAGTGCAGAGCAACATTACATTATATGGTCTACTTTTAAACACTTTCATTTTTTGGTGTTAGTGTTCCTTTAAAACCAGGAATCTCTTACTTGGCCTTACAGGTGCCACAACTACAACTTCATCTGTCAAGTCTGATAAGACAGGTGATGTCACTTCACCTGTCAAGCCATACAATTCTGAAATGTTTATAGAATACAAGTCCTTTTACTCAGTTAAGATACCCTTTCCACAATACTCCATATCAAGGTGGCTTTAAACGTTTATTGGATCACAAGTAAAAAAGAATCCTTATTGATTTTCAGAGGAAAAAAAAGTAACGATTAAAAGTACTAACCCCCTTGATGCAAACTTGGGTTGCCCTGTTACACTCAGTCAGGTTCTCTCTTGGTTCGGATGGTGGACACTGAGCAGAGTTGCCATTGCAAGTTCCCATCTTGGCACAGTCAGATTCCTCCCGACAGTTCTCACTTGCTCGCTTGAAGGTACATCCAGTGGTGCAACAAGGGCCCTGGCTGGGACTGAAAACATAAAATAGGATAAAACACCCAACTTCTCCAGTGTCTTTCCTTAAGTGTGCAATTTTGATTGTCATGACATTGTAATTGGATACAGTCCTACACAAGCTGGGGCATGGGAGGCAGGCTAGCAATATCTGACTTTAAGAAAATGAAAAAGCCAAACTACACACAGGAGCTGAATTTGACTTATGTTCTATCATTAATAATGTTGGCTCATGGGCCAATGTAAAGAGATTCTTCGAACAATTGATTGTGGTCTAGGCCTCCATGTTTTCATGGTTAACTGATATGAAGCAAGCAAACAACCTATCTCTGTCCCAGGTATGAAAGGAAAAGCATAGATACCTGCACTGTTTTCCAGGCTTTAATGTGCACTTTAGGTTTTCTGGCTGATTGGCATCATAGCAACATTCATCCTTACATTGGTCGCTGTAACCACAATCACATTGCTCTCCTTGCTCCACCAGTCCATTGCCACATATTGGCTGCCCAGACTCTGCAAAACAGACCGTTAAACAAGGTTAACATCACACTGAACCCCATAAACTCATCAAATGTGATATATATGCCATAGGTGTGACAGATATATCTCACATCTCCGTTTTAAAATTACTTTGGCTGTAAAATGAATTATATAGACATAAGGCATTCCCTGTGTTGCCTTATCTGGAACTATTCCAACAGGGGTATCTCAACAAAACGTATCGCTACCTCTATTGCCAATTTAAGTGCCATTACATGTAATTGCCTACAATCTATTGCGTCAATGAGACAGATAACGTAAAACATTAAATTGCGGATATTCGGTCTTTATTTCTATTAATAAAGTGTTTTCTCTTGGTCTAGTAACCCACAGCAACCAATCTTCAGGTAGCAATTCCTGGTGTAATAACATGGTCTCAAATATACAAGCCTTCGTAAAAAGATTTTGATATGCAGAATTGTAAAAATGCTCTCAAATGCTTGAGAGAGCATTATAGAATCATGGACAATATGAATATATCATGAATAGTACAGCACCTGTTCCCAGTACATGTTGCTAACATTAAGGGGATCCTAAAAGCTTTTTGCTGAATGGTTCAGTTGGTTCTTACATATGCCTATAATTTCTTACATGAAGAATACTTTCAACAATGGAAACAACATGATAAAATCCCAACATGTCAAGTAAGTGGATGGTAAAACACTTTTGGCATCAAATAAGTAAAAATAATTTGATTACATACAGACTAAGATGGTAGGGATCGCCAGGTTACAACAGGAGTTGATGTTCCCCAAGACACCCCTAGCACCCAGTGCCAGCACATTATGCAGTAAATACATACCCACAAAACAGGAGTTCCTCTTTTTGTCCAGCACTTGGCTTATATTTCGAACACTGCAAATTGAGAACTTGTTGTTGTTGAGCTTGTCCCCAGATGTGGCTCTGGCATACATAATAAAATTGCCATTTTCTTTAAATCCTAAATTCTTGGCTTCTCCTGGGGTGCACTCATTGCCAGAGTCATGCTGCAATAAAATATAGGCAATACGAGGTTAAAAAAACATATGCTACCTGTTGTGGGGAATGGATCCATTGCTGAATGTAGGGAATCTTATAGAGGCCAGGATGCAAACCAGGTCCGGACTGAGAATTAAAATAGGCCAAGGCATTTCAGGTAGACAGAGGCCCAATCAGCTGACATAGATGCCCAAACAGCCAGCACCAGCCCACTAAATACTGACTTTCTATGGGACCTTATAGCAGCCCCTCTGGCATTTGCCAGAACCCATAGATTGCCAGTCCGGGCCTGATGCAAACAGTAATAAAGATTAATTCAGAGGCTGTTATGGTGTATAGCGTGAACAGCAGACAGCATGGCGCTGCCACTGAAGGGGGCCTCAATTTATTTATGAAAAAAAAAACCAAAAAACTACTATCGTCATGAATGATCCACATAGGGCTAGGTCATGTTTACTTGAGGTTTAGTGTTGTGGTTAACAACAGCATGCCGTTTGGTTAGCTCACTTCTGATGAAAGAAATGTGTGTACCCAATACAAGGAAAAAAGGTTTGAAGCAAAATCAATTAATAGTCTCTGTAAAGCATGGCAAAAATGTTGGAAATGTATAAACACACAAAACTATTAACCCTTTCAATGCAGGCTTGTCTTTGACCATGCTATGTACTGCCATTAAACACATGGTGCCGAATACAGATCAATAGGAAACCTAGACCTGTTGCCACTCATTCTTATTCTATGCCAAAGACTTAGATTCAATCTCATACAGCTCTAAAAGGGTTAATGAAGTAGTAGTGTTCCCAGTGCAATATCATCTCCTATCACCAGATGGAGCCGGAAAGCTGTTTAATTTACTGCACTCAAAAGGTCTGCCCTTTGCAGGGTGTTTCAGCGCAGGCACAGAGTATCCAGATTATGTGAATGTCTCATGCTATACAACTATTTCAGCAATTGAAGGGCACAGACACACACACACACACACACACACACACAGACAGACACAGACACAGACACAGACACCTCCTTAATAAATTATTTGAAGTACTGGGACAGACTTTCTGGCCTTTTCTATCTGCTAAAATTCCCTTTTCATTTTTTACTTTTTCCACGAAGTTGAAAAAACAAATAAACATGAAAACAGAGCCGAGCAAGCAAAATTTTAGGTCTGAAAGGGCATGTCGATTATCAGGTAATGCTGCCAGACATTTATCATAGTGGAAAGCAGGAAGGCAGAATATTCTAGTCTCACCAACCTGACATACACTAAAAATTTTCAGCCGGCAAAGCGCTACAATCCCTTATTAGTTTTGTAACTTGTTTACTGAAAAAAAGGGATAATAATGCGGAAGTAATGTTTACTCACTGGAGAGCCAAAGTTATGTCCAACTTCATGTGCAAAGGTGATATGAGAGACCTTGGGGGGAACGTGAGAGCCATAGTTCTGAACAGTAATGATTCCAGTATTCAGGGATTTCTTTTTGCCATCAGAGTACAATTTGTTCCTTTCACATATTCCACCGGAGCTACCTGAAAATCACAGCAAAAGTTACAGCATGCATGGCAATAGGGGATGATAAAAAAAAAAAGACAAGGTAGTTTACTGGCCCTTGTGAACGATTCATAAAAAAATAAAGAAAGGCACACAAGACATTTTGGTCACATGGTGCTCTGAGGAACTGCAGTAGTTAAAGTTGCCACTTCCTATTTATATGAAGCAGAGCATTTTGACTGCGGATATTCCCCTTAAAAGAACTATTGCCGTAATGTTTGCAACATTACCCCTTTTTAGTTAAAATCGCCAAGGGTTATTCAAAAACAAACTGGTTTTCTCACTTCAGGTTGGATAATAAGTAACCTGACTGTACATCCCACAGTTGGTTCCTTAAAGGGCAAGTCAATCTTAAAATAAAAGTTTGCCTTATAAAAGAAAACATAATTCCAAAAAAAAACTTCCAATATACATTTATTAAAAATGATTGTTTGTGCTTTTAAAGTTATGTGTAAAAACTATTGCTGTTGAAAGCGCCATTTGTTTAACTCCTAGTTGTTCCTTTTAAAACAATGTTGCAAAAGTCTTGGTTCCCCAGCAAAGAAAGGTCTGTTATCGGCTGCCTTGTCTTAAATTGTATCAACAATCTGAGCCTCGGTAGAGAATAGAAAGGGACAGACAAATGCGGCTTTATCTAGAAGATAATACCGCTGGCAAAGCTGTTCAGTGTCTGTAGTTTTTGCAGCAATGCCTTTCCCAAGGAGTTCAGTTTTCTCTGAAGGTTGTTTCACATAGACAGACACTGGTATTGGAAGACAATTTACAACTGGTCTTCATTTTTAATGATTTTGCAGCGGTCAGCATAATTGGATATGTAACTGTGATAATAATTAGCACAAATTAGCAATAAAAAGTACCACAAAACTGAAGCCTTACAGTTGATGTTTATCTTTGGTTTCCAGGTTCAATGATCCAGGCAACTGAAGTGCATTTTTATTTTTTGTTCACCTTCCAATGCTTTTCTCAGTTCAGATAGTTCACCAGAAATAAAGCCTTTTTAAAACGACTTCCTATTTGTGACATTTTTTCTAATATTGAAGTGTAAAGTTTCATTTTTCACCTCCTTAAAGGAACAGTAACACCAAAAGATTAAATGGTTTTAAAGTAATGAAAATATCATGTTGTGTTGTCCTGCACTGGTAAAACTGATCTGTTTGCTTCAGAAACACTAATATAGTTCATATAAACAAGCTGCTGAATAGCAATGGCGGAATTGAAATAAAGGCTATATGGCACAGGTTAAATAGTGGATAACACCATTATGTTGTATGGAGCTTATCTGCTATCTGCTGTGTAACTTGAGCATTTTCTAGTTGCCACCGTGGCTACACAGCAGCTTCTTTATATAAAAATTAGAAGTGTTTCTGAAGCAAACACATCAGTTTTACCAGTCCAGGGCAACACTGCAGTATATTTGTATTACTTTAAAAAAAAAATTGATGTTATTGTTCCTTTAAGCCTTTCTTAAGCGGCTCTGGGAGGGGGTTACCGGCTCTGTAAACTGTTCTAAATTGAAACATTAGCCGATACATTTGTTATCTTTGTCCCTGCTGAGCTGAATCCCTGAGTTTCATTAAAGGCAGTTGTTAGAATCAATACATTTCTCAGCATAATCTGTAGCATATTAGCAACTATTATATCAATTAATGTAGCAAACTGTAACCGTTTAGAATGCTCCGGGATTACTGAGCTGCCAGACGGAAGCCCTAGCGTCAGATTAACTTTAACAAACTTTAAACTTCAGTTTTAGAAAACTGGCAAAAAAAAGATGGTAAGCACGTCTGGTTTTATGGTGAACAATCTGAAAATAATTGAATGAAAAAAAGTGTTTTGAAGGTAAACAGCCCCTTAAAGTATAAACAACAACCGAATGAAAAGTTGCTTAGAATAGGTTAATCTATGATATACTAACATTTTATTTAAGTCTAAGGGCTCTTATGCACAGGTATATTGCCCTGTGCTCCCCTGCATTTATTTTAATGCATTTCACCGAAGGTGAACAAAGGATGAAACACATTCTATTCTTATAATAGTCGCATGTTGCATTCACCTGCGTTCTGCGATTACATGACTGAGTGTGAGTACAGCCCCAGAAGAAATCGAAGAATGAATTGCATCCTGTGCTTTCCTGTGATGGACGGCAATAAAACTGAACGCAGGGGAGTGCAGGGTGAAACGCCCCGTGAGTAAGCAAAAATATAGCAGAAATATAATAAATGTTCTAAAGAGAGACAAGTCTCACAAATAAATTTGCATTCAGCAATGTAATATTCTTCATTACATGGTTATTGAAATGTAAATTTTAATTGTGCATTTTTAGGAAGTGCTTGAAGGTGTGTGTGCCTTGGTGCAAACTATAAAATGCACCATTTTTCTTGCACTGTCAGATGTGCAATAGCTTCTGGGTTTGCAAAAGTTATTAAATTCATGCAAAATTAATATTTCTCACAAAGCCATACATTTTCATATTGCAAAAATGTATGAGCAGTTTGACTGCTGCTGCCCTGCAGTGCAAAACAGCAGCAGCCAAAGCTTCCCACCTACCACCTCCCTGCTCCTGATAGCACTTAATGTACTTCTTTGCACTGAATACACATTGAACTATGACAGAGGGACCCTGGTGTCATTGCTCCAACACAGCACCTTTCATTCTCTACTAAAAGCTGTGACTGTGACTGTTTGGCCCATAGCTTCACATGACGGTAGCATCTTGTAGCAAGTTCTGCTCTCGTAGTGCGCAGCCTTGGAAGAACTTTCATTGATGGAGAAGCATTCGCACAGTGGGAATCAGCGGCATCTCAACAAGGAGACTAGCAATCACATTAGCTCCTGCTGAGAAGAGGCACCTGCGCACATGCATCATTTCTCCGCCGACATAACACAAAATATTCCAACGACACGCAAAGGCACTGAACTGAGCTGTAAAACCTTGCTGCCTTTTTGTCGCTTTTCGGTAGATCAGATATTACATTATCAAAATTTCTCAAGAAAGCAGATGGCAAATTTCTTCTAGAAAAATTTTATATGCATACAATGCAAAAATATTTTTTTAACTCAAGCCAACATTAATGCAATGGGTAAAATCAATAGTCAATCAGCATTTTTTTTTTTAAACTATTTTCCCCATACCGGTATATCAAATTCATATGCTTTGTGTGATTGCATTTAACAAATTGCAACATATAAAAAACCAACTTATAATGTACAATACATTGTAAAAAAAAAAATTAAAAAAAAAAAAGTAGCAAAGAAAACTTTGATGCATCCAACCATGGTATTGCTAAAATAATGCCTTCCATGCACTGTATCTATAGCCAGGTAAAACCATCTGCTACAAGTGGTCACTCTATGCCTGACTGAGGAGACATTTGGGCAGACAATTACACCCTAACTCTAAGCAGCAGTAGTTTAGGATTAATCCAGGAAAATTTGGGAGTGGATATTAAAATGAGCATTAAATTAGTCACCTGCCCTTTTGTATTCTAAGCTATACCATTAATTTTCATAAGCACTGCACTTACCCCCCTTCCAGTGCATATACTTCATACTGCCAGACAACCTAATTTGATTGCTATTATGCGTTTGTATCTACATACACAATGTATATAGCCAACAAGCTACATATGCCAGGCCAATTTCATTACCTGAAGGTGCTCCAACCCATGCAAGCCCTAGGACACCATCATCGAAATCCCGGTCTGTAAACACATATGCCAGGCAATAATCATCATGGTTCTGCTCAGAGTTTAATTCAAGGAACTTCTCCACCCCAATATTAGGAAACCGAAAGGGATTTGTAGGATCTTTCTCATCACTTGTTACATTTATCTGGAAACACATATAAAACATTCACAAAATGTTTAAAACATATTACATACATATTTCTTTGTAACATGTCAATGTGTATTTGTTTTATGAGTAATTGTGGCCATGAGGTGGGTGCGTGCAAAAACAATTAAAACGTGCGATTCTTTAGCCACTGTTTTGCTGTGTAAATTGGTGAAGGTTGCTGTGGGATCCTGGAGGTAATACCACCACCGTCAAGGTGGCAGTAGCTCCAAGGTAGCAAACGGCAAAACACAAGCAATCAAAAAAAAAAAAAAAAAAAAAAAAAAAAAGGAGGTGGGAGAGAATCAGCAATGGGTTTTTGTTTTTTTGTTTTTTTTTAAATAAAATAATGTCCTTTTCAGTCTATTTTCCACATTTACCTTATTCTTTACTTGGATTGTGCAACACTAATAACTGTTCTGTTAGTTCCTCTCTTGGGTAATTTAAACGTTTGTAAATGAGCCCTAATGTGAATCATTTTCCCCCCACACTTTTGTTCTCCTTTAAAGAGGTTGTTCACCTTTAAGTTTTATTTCAATATGTTATAGAGTGTCCTATTCCTAGCAACTTTGCTATTGGTGATAATTATTTATTTTTTTATAGTGTAATGATTTGCATTCCTTAACTGTCTCTTTCCAGCTTTCAAATGGGAGTCCCTAACCACTGTAGCATAAAACTAATTCTCTGTTAAGCTACAACTTTATTTTTACACTCGATTACTTATCCCCCTTTTCAGCCTTTCACTTATTCATATTCCAGTCTCTCGTTCAAACTGCTGCCTGGCTGCAATGTTAACCAAGACACTAGCAACCAGATAGCTACTGCTGAAATGCAAAGCTGGAGACAGTGGTGTAACTATAGAGGAAGTGGACCGGCTTGCGGGCACAGGGAAAAGGGGGCCCAGACCACAGAGTCTGCTTCCTCTATAGCGTTCAAATCAACCTCACCATCGTTCTTCTTTTAATGGACGTGCTCACGCCTGAATGAGAATGCATTGTGGGTGGGTGGGGGGGGGTCAGGTTTCACAGACTTTAGGCAACTAATTCAGTAGTGAGTTCTACCGAATTCTGTTCCACATACCTCCAGCTCTTTTATTGTTTATGCTGCCAGAGCTGCAGCAGTATCTACTAAGAAATGCAGCACAGAGTTGAACAGATAATTGTATTCTACAAACTCACCCGTATCCTTTTCACCATGAAGCTGATATTTCGAATTCCGCTAAAATCCGTTGACTGATAAATTGTGTCAATTGCCTTCACGTGGCTAGAAATCTATTTATTGGGTATATGAAAAACAAGATATATTTTAAGTATAATATTTACAGAACAGAAAATACAAAAAACACAAATCATAAGCCAAATAATGTGTTATTTTATTTGGAAAAGTCCAGACCAACGGTATTTAACATGGAGAAGGGAAAATTAGATAAACAGAGCCTTCCTTTCACAGGAAACACATTGCTATCACTTCCCATAGGCAGTACAAATAAGTAAAAGATTGCTTTCTTTTAAATGGCTTAATAGTATAAATCCCATTCATGTTTGAAAATATGGAAAGTTTTTACCAAGAAGTGTTTAAAGCATTAAAGCTAAGTACTTCTTAGTAAGCCTTGCTTACCATGTAATTTTTAAGGAACTATATTAAAATGAACCTGCAAAAGTCTATGTTGTGAATTAAATCAGGATTGCACACAAAGCTTATAAAATACAAGCCCTTCCAGAAGTTTCATATATATAATAGTAATGAAAACGCCCATATTGTGCCCCAGATGGTAGAGCAGAATTACTATTTCTAAATCATTCAATACAACCTAAAATTTGTAATCTAAAAGTAATGAACCTGTGCTACTACTGTAGGGGCCACTTATAAAATGGCAAACAAATACACCACATATTGGGAGTGTAAAAATCTGGCAGCAAAAAGCTCGCAGATGCTAAAGTAGGCCTTTGTGAATGGAATGTATGATATAAGAGAGAGGCTGAATTCACCATCACCATGACCATCAGACTGAAACACATCTCTTTAAATTACTGTGCCTTAGGATTTTGTGGTGTTTAAAGGCCATAGCTTATACAGAATAATGAACAAAATGCTGCTGCCCACAGTGGATCAGTTACCTGAACATCATTACATGTGCTATAGCTTTGAACTGTAGCAAAAATGCAAGCTCGTCCTACACACACAGATGCATATACAAACATTTCTAAAACAATTAGAAAAAGATGCTCATACACCGGCTAATATTGGCTACCAACTTAGCCTCTCTAGCATGGGCCCATAAATGGCAAGGTTAATATCTGAATAGGGCTTGGTATGATACCAAATTGCCCAGTTCCTGTGGATTGCAGCGGGATGAAGCTTTGGACAGGCTGCAATGTGACCTGATTCTTGGAATGAGAACTGAATAATTGTATCAGCCTGATTTGGCCCACCATGCTTTTGCCCAAATTGGCTACAACACAGACAGTTTTACGCAATAGCCTTCTGTGCACCTCCTCTTTATCAGTCTTTAATGGCTTTCTGCTGTGTTCCCAAAAGCTTTAATTACCGAACACCAATATATAATTATTTATGGAAGCGGTTTTAATATTGACGTTCTTGTGCTACATTACTCTACCTGATACATGACACTTTCACTGTTATGGCTGCCACTTTCTGTTTAACTTAAAGTGGCATGATAAAGCATGACATTATTTTCTAAGCTTCTATACAAAGGGTTTTCACTCCTAAAGGTTCAATTAATTTCTGAATTTCCATTTGTACAAAAAAAATTTGTAGGAAGACATGCTAAATTTATCTCCTGACATAAACACAATGAATGAGCGAAAGAATTATACAGTAAAGAGAACAAAATGGAATAGTGCAGTTCTCACTATGAATTTAAAACCAAGACTGAATATACAGTCCATTACAATAATGATCTTGCAGGAGGTGCAGAGCAGACAGCTGGTGGATAATACCTTCCTCAACATTAATGGTGAGAGATAGAAAACCTTGCTTTGCATCAGTCTGCTGCACCAAGAGAAAGTGGAAAAATATAAAAAGCAGGAGAAAAGCAAGATGTTACTTTGATTTTTAAAGTATTCCTCCAATATATTTCTTAGTTCAGTAGGATTATATTTGAAATTGTTTAAGTCTTGTGGCATTCAAGAAACCACAGAAATACTAGAAGTCCAAGATAGAATATATTGCTGTTAAAAGTTTAGGTAAGCTTTATTTAGTAATGCAGTTTCCTTAATCATTGTTTTATACTTTACTTCTACTTCAGTATAAAGCCTTTGCAATAAATACTAATACTACAACCCTAGTTTTAAATAGATCATAAATCTGCATCCTTGTGTAGCTTTCATTACTCTACTTGTTAGCCAATGTTTCCTCACGTGCAACAGGTACCTACTACAGCTCTAAGAAACAGTGCTATAATTTTCCTTGTGCATATTATTTTACATATAAGAACTATTAATGGGGAACTATTGGAAAAATGAACATGACATTTTTCTGGTCAAGTTTTTGAAGGGGAAAAATTGTAAAAAATCAGAATCTGAATGTACTCCAGCTAAAACCTGTCAAAGTCATGTAGAAGTCAATGACACACTGTCCCTTTAACAACAGGAACAGTTTTTTTTACCTTCAGGATTGTCAATAGTTTCGGGCAGTGATTTTCCTGCAGAGATTTTTTTCAAATAAAAAAATTAAAGAGATTCAGGTTTGGGAGTATGGTCTCATTTTTTTAATTTTTTTTTTTAAATCCTAGTGAGTGAAAAAAAAGTAGAGTTTTAGTAAATACCCCCTAGACCTGTTTCTAAAATAATCAAGTTTCTTATTACTATTTCCCTCTCACATCTGTCCCTCTTCATTATCTTTTCATGCAGGAGTCCAGAATCAGATTTGGTCTCATACAGCCATTGGGGTGGAGGGGTGCTGCTTTTGTCCAGATAATCTATTAGTGCTCATTAGAAATCACCAGAAATCTAGAGTCTCTACATGCAGGATGTGTTATTGTGTTGGATCGAATACATCTGATAGGAAAGGGAGCCTCCCTAAAAGATATATTAGATCTGTCAAAAAAAAAATAAAAAATCTGACCTCTGACTCCTGCATGAAGAGAAAGTAGAGAGAGACTGCTGAGTGGGAAATAATGAAGAGTAACTTGATTATTTCTGGAAAGGAACAGAATGCAATCAATCACATATAGAAAGTTGTTTGTTTCAGTATGAAGAAGCATACATGAAATTTTCATTTTTGCAATAGTTTATGTTTAAGAAAAAATATAAATAGGTAGCATTCCTTAAAGGAGAAGGAAAGGTTAAATCACTGGGGGGGGGGTTCAAATTGTTAGAAACCCCAAAGTGATTGTAATGTCTCACCTGATACCCCGGGCCGGTGCTCTTGTTAGCAGAAATCCGCACTTGCTTCTTTTTTCTTCAGTGCCAGGAGCAGACACATGAGCAATAGAGTGCAAATGCTTTTTTCTAGAAGCTTTTCATGCTACTGTTCATACGCATCCGTTTGAAAAAGAAGCAGGAAGAGGATCACCCCGGGCTGGTGCAGTTTTCAACTAACAGGAGCACTGGCCCAGGCCCCAAGTAGGTGCTTACAATCATTTAGTGGAGGGGGGGGGGGTTACATAACATTTGGCACCCCCAGTGATTTAGATGTTCCTTCTACTTTAATTAATGATTCAAAATAACCATCCAATGATATCATGGTATATACAGTTAGGCCTATAAATCTTTGGACAAAGACAACTTTTTCCTAATTTTGGTTCTGTACATTACCACAATGAATTTCAAATAAAACAACTCAGATGCAGTTGAACTGCAGACTTTCAGCTTTATTCAGTGGGTTGAACAAAAAGATTGTATAAAAATGTGAAGAAATAACACAATCACTTCATTTCAGGGGCTCAAAAGTAATTGGATAAATTAAAAAACTGAAAATAAAATGTTCATTTCTAATACTTGGTTGAAACCCCTTTGCTGCCAATGACAGCCTGAAGTCTTGAACTCATGGACATCACCAGATTCTGCATTTCCTCCTTTTAATGCTCTGCCAGGCCTTTACTGCAGTGGCTTTCAGTTGCTGTTTGTTTGTAGGCCTTTCTGTCAGAAGTTTAGCCTTCAACAAGTGAATTGCATGCTCAATTGGGTTCAGATCAGGTGACTTACTTGGCCATTCAAGAATATTCCACTTCTTTGCTTTAATAAACTCCTGGGTTGCTTTGGCTGTATGTTTTGGGTCATTATGAAATGCCTCCCAATCAATTTGACTGCATTTAGCTGGATTTGAGCAGACATTGGGGGTCATTTATAAAGTTCGCGCAGCGCATATTTTTCGCAAATGGTTGTATTGTGCATGTTTTTTCCTCAACGCTAATATATTGCACTGCTCCGCCCGTCTTTCCGTTTTTTGCGAACTCGCAGTGTGAATAAATTTTCGCAAATGGTGTGCAAATGAGACAGTAGTTTGCGCGAGCGCACCCAATGTGCAAGGTTGTTGTGCGCGAAAATAGCGTTGACAGTATCTTAAATTCGCAGTTTGCAAAACTGTTTTGCGAATATTTTATCCGCCACCAAAGTTGTGGCGTAATTGAGTCGCAGAGTGTGTGCATAAAGATTCGCAATTTGCGAATTGTAACATATTTATAAAGCCCCTTTAGACATTCGCAATTCTGTTTGCACCCTCTTATTCAGCTTTATAAATATAACCATGCGCAGGGCAAATATATTCACTTTGCGAACCAATCTGTCCTGCGCGAACTTTATAAATGACCCCCATTATGTCTCTGAAAACCTCAGAATTTATTTAGCTGCTTCAGTCCTGTGTCACATCATGGATAAACACTAGTGTCCCAGTGCCACTGCCATGCACGACCAAGCCACACTGCCTTCGCCATGTTTTATAGAGATGTGGCATGCTTTGGATCATGAGCTGTCTCCATACTTTTTTCTTGCCATCATTCTGGTAAAGGTTGATTTTGGTTTTATCTGTCCCAAGAATGTTTTTCCAGAACTGTGCTGGCTTTTTTAGAGGTTTTTTTTTTTAGCAAAGTCCAATCTAGCCTTTCTATTCTTGATGCTTATGAGTTACTTGCACCTTGCAGTGCACCTTCTGTATTTACTTTCATGCATCTCCTCTTTATGGTAGACTTGGAAATTGATACGCCTACCTCCTGGAGAGTGTTGTCCACTTGTTTGGCTGTTGTTTATAGGGTTTCTCTTCACCATGGAAATGATTTTGCGATTATCCACAACTGTTGTCTTCCGTTGACGTCCAGGTCTTTTTGTGTTGCCGAGTTCAAATTCAATGTGGTAATGTACAAAATCAAAATTAGAAAAAAGTTGTCTCTGTCCAAAGATTTATGGGCTTAACTGTATCAGACATAGAGCTATCATAAGTGTTATATAACATTCAAAACATAGATGTCAGTGCACATACAACACAAAAGTTACAGTACCTGTGCTATCACTGCCTCTCTGGTTTCTCCATATCGTTTGTAGAAGAGATGATCTGTTTGTATAAACAACTGGCACGTATTCTTTTCTGCCTGAGCTGCTCGTTTTTTCCGTAGGATGACTGGACCACTATCTTCATGGTCTTCCTTGTGATCCTACATGAAATACAGCAACAAATAATTCTATAGAGATCTGTACAGCTCTGTCTATGCAACATGTTCAGTCAGGGAAAATATAAACAAAACATTTGTTACAAAGCTTTAATAGTGGACAGGAGAACTAGATAAACCAGTGATCCCTGACCAGTAGCTCGTGAGCAACATGTTGCTCTCCAACCCCTTGGATGTTGCTCCCAGAGGCCTCAAAGCAGGTGCTTATTTTTGAGGCAAGTTTTGGTTGTATAAAAACCAGGTGTACTGCCAAACCGAGTCTCTTGTAGTCTTCCAGTCCTCATAGGGGCTACCAAATAGCCAATTACAGCCTTTATTTGGCACCCCAGAAATTATTTGCAAGCCTGTGTTGCTCACCAACTCTTTTTATTTTTGAATGTAGCTCACTTGTAAAAAAGGTTGGGGACCCGTGAGATAAACCATGTCACATACCAACAGGTGGAAAACTCTGTATTTTCATTTCTATATATTCTTGGCAAATGTGCAGATAAAGTACCATCTTACATGTTTCTCTGGTTCTTCTTGTACCGACATCTGATATTCTTTCATTCTTTTAAAGACAGAAGAATCCGCACATCCTCCTTCAGATCCATACTTATGTGGATACTCTGAAAAAATTATTTGAAAATATTAAACGGGTTGCATAAATATACCAGTGAGAGACAGCATTCCTTTCCTACAGCCCTTTGGTGTTGCCTGAATATGTCTAATGATAGTTGTAAGTATAGACAACAATTTTTTTTGTACAGAAACGTTAGCAGCTATTCAGAAGGGAATCCATATCGAAAGAGGTGACTTTGCTCAGAATCTCTAGTTGGCTCAATGCATCCTTTCTTGCTTCGCCACTGCAAGCAGTGCAGTCAATTATAAGCATACTTGCTGACAGTACACAAACATATAACATTTTAATGTGTATTGATGACATAGCCCGATGACAACAGGGTTGTGAACTCAAAAGATCATGTAAAAGCAAAAAGAAAACCAAAAATATAATGCCTGTAAGCTCAACTAAGGGGGATTGGGCTATGTTTTGCCATTTAGACTGGTTTATATCATTGCTTTCCAATAAATGATGTAAATAGCCTACACAATATACAATTATTAGTTTTATTTTTGGTTTTATACAGATTTTGAGAGCGAGTTGGTGAGTTGGAAGCCTTGTATCTTACATTTCTGCCAAAGATAGTACTGTGGATATTGATGAGCAAATTTTTTTTTTTTCGCTGCAAATAAGATGCTTATAGATTCCAAAGGAGGAGAAATTGTCGGACGTGAGGCAAAACAGGTCATATTCACCGATCGCTTCTGGTGGATTTATGTTGCATTAGGATAGCACCACAACACAACTGGCTCAGACATTGCAGAGTCATTATATAAATACAGTGGAGCCTCAATTTATCAACCCCTGATTTGACTTTTCCCCTCATTTTACATTGTTGTTTTGTTGTCCCCGCCTATATATTATGCATAATACATTTCCCCAATTTTACATTTTCCTGGATTTTACACCATTTTTTTCTGGTCCCCTGAAAAATGTAAAATGGGGTTCTACTGTACTATGCTTCATGTGCATTCCCCTGTTTAAGAATAGCAAATAATGTTTCTGAAGTTATGCTAACTTTAAAGTGCCAATATACGACTATTTTCAGCAACTCAGTATAATTTATAAATATAATTAAACATTTTTTTTGTTTTTATTTCTTGCACTAAACAGAGCAGAACGGAGAAATTGAAAGACTTTCAGATTACACTGGACTGCTTCCTTGGTTCATAATTGCAACTGTATGAGAAAGAGAAGGCATTTAATCAAATCACCATATCCAGTTAAGCCCACCGCCTTATCTGTAAAACCAGTATGTTAATCTATCATACTGGTAAATAATATATTCTCTGAATACTGGTGAATAATATATTCTGCAAACTGTCCAAGGTAACAAGAAGTTGATGTTCTTATATCAGAACAGTGTGCACCGTGGATTCCTCATCATGTTTATATAATGTTGATTTAGCTCACTCTGTGGGGTCAAAGTGAGAGATCTATATTATTTGAAAACCTGTCTTTGACCATCTTAAAATAATACCAGATGTAAACCACATATTCTAGTGGATACTGCACTAGAGTGCTGTGATTTGTCAGAAGGTTCCTCGTGCCTTAAAGCGGACCTGTCACCTAGACATAAAAAGCTGTATAAAAACCCTTTTCAAATTAAACATAAAATCCAATGTCTGTTTTTTATTAAAGCATTAATAACTGTTGTAAACTTGTTTAAAAATCTCAGCTGTCAATCAAATATTGCTGCCTCTCCTCTATGCCTTAGGCATAGAGGCGGGACAGGCAATTACTTTCACTTTCCATTCAGCACTTACTAGATGTCACTGCAATCTAGTCAGTGTCAGACTGGGACACCAGGGGCCCACCCAAAAACCTTAGACCAGGGGCCCACCAATTAATCTTAGACCAGGGGCCCACTCTCAGTACTATTATTCTTCCTCTCCTCACTCAACCTCTATTCTCCTTGTCTATTTTCTTTACATACTATAATACTTTAATCTGTTATTCCTTCTATTTAGCCACTTTGTTCTCATAAAAATAGGGAATGTTTAGCAGCATGAGGGACACCGACACCTGGGCCCACCGGTACTTTTCCTGGTATCGCTTTGGGCCAGTCCGACACTGACTCTAGTAATGTGCGGGCAGGCCCAATACCTGCCCTGCACATCACTACTGCACTCCCCACATTCCCTCTCTCGCTTTAACATTTAATTGTGTAACCAGTGCATGGGGGTGAACACAGGTTCCACATTCTGGTGCACAAATTTTGAGATGATGCAAGGCTTGCCTTAATAACAATGGCCACATAATGGCTCCTGTCTGCTTGCTATAATTTTGAAACCCCAGACCGAAGGAAACAAGATTCAAATAATGTATATATTGTAATAAAAGTTTATTTTGCTTGACAAACGTGATAAAATTGGATTTGGAATAATTTTTTCATGCGACAGGTCCCCTTTAAATTGAAAGAACAATTGTTGTAATGAGGCATATGTCAAAAAAAGTGGCATTACAAGGCAGTCTGCATCCACAAAACTGGTTTTAAAAAAAAAAAAGTCACTACCCCATACAGATTGTTGAATGGAAAATAGATCAGCAGGCATACAAAGGCTTGGTCTGAATGACTGCTGACTAATCATCACCATGAAGTCTGGCTCCAAAGCAAACTCTAAATAAATAATAGAGTCCCCAGTAACGCTCCAGTAAACTCTACATAAGAGCTATTTATGTATTTATGCAGGAATTTATTTATTTGTAGAACACTATGCCACTTCACCTGACTGAAAAAAAATTCTTTCTAGAACATTGCAAAATAGTTTATTAAATAAACATTGAGCTATAACAATTGAAGTTTTCAAAAAGAGAAACTGGGTGTGTGCTTTCCTGGATATATTTAATAGGCTAATGGTAATTTTAAATAAGATAGTCCTAATCGGGTTTATAAATGGCTTTCCTTTTCCTGACTTCTGGGGTCTACTAAGGACAACGGCACACAGGACATTTTGTGTATCAATTTTAAATATACTAATAATGTAGTTGTGCTCTAAGGAGCAGGGCCAAGTTTAGTTTCTGTATGGGTCAGTATTTGCATATAATTTGTATGTTTGATGTTTACATCCTCTATTGGATGAACAGCACTGCAGAATACAGCAACACTTTCATATTACTAGTTAGTAGTATTAACTTATATTTATAGTTGCCCGTATTAACATATATTTATAGTTGCCGTTTGTTAAAATGACCTCTCCTCAAATAAGTGACCAAATACCTTGTTCTATGCATGGCCAGATTAATTATATTGTATCTTTAGCAAAATACAGGAACATTGCCTAGAGTAACATAAACATGGAAGATGCATCATCATACAGCACAGAAGTTGAAGCAGGAAGAGAAAGAACACAAATACCAACTCGACATTTAGACTATCTTTCATAAGCAATAAATAAAAGTGCATATACTACATATAAGGAGATTCAGTCACTTGGGTATTTAAACAAGGGACAGTGAAATGAGGCTTTAGAAAAAGACATTGTATTATATCTTAGCTAACTGTCTCCTAAGGGGTTCAGCTTAGTTGCATTATACAAATCAAAATGAAAAATTATCCAAAACATGAAAATAAATATGATAATTAACATGTATTCCTAATATTTTCATTAAAAGAGAGCTTGGACTAAATCCCTAGCCAGCCAGAACCTGTGTTGGTCTGATAATGATTTGATAGCTAGCGTGCAGAACTGCAGGCCCCCTAGCAGGAAAATAGAAAATAAGAATCCTCCATACAGCTATTATCTCTTTGCACCGAGGAAAATGTCAGATTGAGTCATCAGCCCATTACTACTTAAAAACATCACAAGCTGTGAAAACAGATCAGTTAACCTGGAAGACCCGATCATTATTAGCTCTAATTGGACTGTGATCCGTACTAATGATTCTGTCACAGAAATGGCTGTCCCTCTTTTGTGATCTTCTTAAAATTCAGTCACTTGTGTACAACCCAGGCATCTTTGTGATAATACATCTCAATTCCATCATTCAACTATCTGAATGCATTTTAGAAAAATTCTTGATCATGAGGATTTTCCATAGAAAAAGACAAAAAAAAAACCCCTCATGTTCAGCAAACAGAACAGTGAAGGTCAATACAGGTATGGGATCCATTATTTAGAATCTTGTTATCCAGAAAGCTTTGAATTACAGGAAAGCCATCTCCAATAGACCATTTTAATCAACTAATTTTTTTTTAATTATTCCTTTTTCTTTGCAATAATAAAACAGGTACATTGCGCTTAATCCCAACTAAAATATTATTAATCCTTATTAGAAGCAAAAAAATCCTATTGGATTAAATGAATTATTTTTTATAGCAGATCTAAAGTAAAGAGATCCAAATTACAGAAAGACCCCTTATCCAGGAAACCCCAGGTCTTCTCTCTCTTTCTAGTCCTACACATAGACAAATTGTATCTGGGCTAAAAAAGATATGCATTTCATCATTTAAAAAAAATCACCTACAAATACAGAGAGAAATGGGCAAATAGTATATTAACCTGACTCTTAAAGGGTTGTTTACCTTCAAAAAACTAGTTGTTTTCAGATAGAAAATGACTTTTCCAATTACTTTTTATTTTCTATGTGTCACTGTTTTTTCTAATATTGAAGTGTAAAGTGTCTTTTTTCAGCTTCTAAAGAAGCTCTGGGAGATGGGTTGCTGACCCTGTAAACTGTTCTAAATTTATGTATTTAGTTGATCCATTTCTTTGTCCCTGCTGAGCAGAATCCCTGGGTTTCATTAAAGGCAGCTGTTAGAATTGATACAATAGTTGCTAATACCTCAGAGATGCTGCTGAGAAATGTATCAACTAAATGTTGCAAAATTTTAGAAGTTTAGAGTCTGCACCTGGATCACTGAGCTGCCAGACAAACAACAGACACAGGAACACTCAACTTTAAAATCAGATTTTGGAAAGACAGTAAAAAATAAACAATGGAAAGTAATTGAAAAAAGTCTTTATTTCACAACTGAACTTAAAAAGTGTTTGGAAGGTTTACATCCCCCCTTAAATCAAGATATATGTATATTTCTTTTGGGTAGAGCTAAATTTAAAAATCACTACCTAAGGCAAAAAAATAATTGTGCTCATGATATCTGAAAATTCTTCTGTAAATGAAGAAAAGAACGAGATACAGGGCATATTTTGAAGAGGAGTCATCAAACACCAAAGGACCAGAGTCTTTCATATAAAAGGAAAAGTTTGTACATTTGACTGGAATGATATATGTAAGACCTCACCAAGCCCAAGGATAACAATGTAGAGCAGCTGAAAGCTTAGGGCACACCTATAATATGGATAAACTCATAATGACTCAGGTAATTGGACTAAGCTTTCCTCTCAGAGCGGTTAATCTCCTGTCTTCCATCATCATAACAGGGTTTCAGCCTTGCCAATAGTTTACATGGTTTCTGCTGGATATGAAGTGTATTATTCTTGTGGTCTACAAAGCAACTACTGTCACATGGAAAGCACCAACACCCGACAAACATCAGCATTTTAAATACGGAAAATTCATATCGCAAAATATGTACTTCTACACCGATGACACAGAATAACACTGTCACTTCAGGATATGTGCTTGGAACTGGCTGTTCTATTTTGCAGATTAAATCAGGTATCATAAAAAGAATATCGTTGCAATGCAACCATTTCCCTTGGCTAAAAAATTTAATTCAGTGACCAAATAAAAAAAGCACATTAAAAATGTGCTGCCAGTCATTGTGTAAAAGGGGTTTTAGAATCGTATTTAAAGGGATCCGGTCATCGGAAAAAATTTATTTTTCAAAACACATCAGTTAATAGTGCTACTCCAGCAGAATTCTGCACTGAAATCCATTTCTCAAAAGAGCAAACAGATTTTTTTATATTCAATTTTGAAATCTGACATGGGGCTAGACATTTTGTCAATTTCCCAGCTGCCCCTGGTCATGTGGCTTGTGCCTGCACTTAAGGAGAGAAATGCTTTCTGGCAGGCTGCTGTTTTTCCTTCTCAATGTAACTGAATGTGTCTCAGTGGGACATGGGTTTTTACGATTGAGTGCTGTTCTTAGATCTGCCAGGCAGCTGTTATTTTGTGTTAGGGAGCTGCTATCTGGTTACCTTCCCACTGTTCTTTTGTTTGGCTGCTGGGGAGTAAAGGGGAGGGGGGGGTGATATCATTCCAACTTGCAGTACAGCAGTAAAGAGTGACTGAAGTTTATCAGAGCACAAGTCACATGACTTGGGGCAGCAGGGAAATAGACAATATATCTAGCCCCATATCAGATTTCAAAATTGAATATAAAAAAATCTGTTTGCTCTTTTGAGAAATGGATTTCAGTGCAGAATTCTGCTGGAGCAGCACTATAAACGGATTCATTTTGAAAAAATTTTCCATGACAGTATCCCTTTAACCCTTCAAGTAGTAGAATGACGTGTAATTTACTTGTTGAGAGGTTATAGACTTTTGAAGAAGAGCAAATGGACATGCAGTTACTTGCAATACACTGCATGTCCATTGCACTTATGGATCACCAATTTTTTTGATGGGATATAGTGAGGAAAAGGATAAATAAGGGGATTAAATGGCAGGAGAAAGGTAATAAACTGAGTAAAGAAGTAAAGTAGAGAGAAATACTGGTATTTATTTATGTAATGTCTTTGTACAGGCTATAAACAAACATACTTAGAGGGCTGTTCCTGCTGAATTGTGCTTAGTACAGGGAAATACTTATGCTATCATAGTTTTATGGTATCTTTCTGTACAGACTATGAGCAAACTTAGGGGGCTGTTCCTGCTGAATTGTGCTTAGTACAGGGGAATACCTATGCTGTCATAGCTTTCTCTGTACAGGCTATGAACAAACGTAGGAGCTGAATTGTACTTAGTACAGAGGACTGCCATAAAGCAGAACTGCTGCTTACAATGGGGATAGGATCTGTGCAGCCACTGGGACAGACTGTTGTTATACAGATAGCTAGAATCTCAGCTGCCATAAAGGACAGGACAGGACTGCTGCTTCTAATGGGGATCAGATAGGATCTGTGCAGCCACTGGGACAGAATGCAAAAATAAACTTACTTTTCAGCCTTAGGGCTAGTCCACACGGGGAGATAGCCACGCGTTTGCGGTCGCGAGGCGATGCGCTTTTCAACAGTCGCCTGAAAATGCCTCGCCAGGCATTTTCAGGCGACTGTTGAAAAGCGCATCGCCTCGTGTGGTTAGCACAGGCGTTTTTACATAGGCGCCCATACAAAACTGTCGCCTGCGCCGGTCGCGGCGACTGGCGCGGCGCTTTGTCGCCGCGACCGCAAACGCGTGGCTATCTCCCCGTGTGGAATAGCCCTTAAAGTCTGCCAGAACAGAAATGCTGCTTGAACTGGGCTGCAGATAGGAATATGCACCACTGAGGCAGAATGCTTTTAAAAAGCAGTTTGAATAGTATGCATAGGTAATTAAAACTATCTCCAAAAGTCCATGAATATCTTCCCTATCAAATGTGATACCATGCACAACCACTTTTAACTGCCCTATCAAAAAAATGCTCTATAGTGACCTCTTTTTTATCTATCCTCTCTAAGATAGAACTGTTTCTGACTTTGAAAGAACCCAAACAGCGGGACGAAGAGCCAAAGAGTCAGTGCAAGTTTGGGACAACTATCCAGCACAGTGGAAAAGCCCTGCAGAAAGCTCCTCATCTGAGCTGATGTTCGGAGCCTGATTGGGCGCAATAGGTCCAATCGGCCTAAGGCCCTGACTCCCGTGTGCAGACGCCCATGGTTGCAAAGATAAATTGAACCCCAGCAACCACATAGCTGCAGAAATTCCAAACTAAAGATCTGCTGAACAAAAAAAAAAAAAAAAAAGCTAAATCAATGAAGACTTGAGTGTGATTTCCAAGAGATATTGCTTGTTATTTTCATGATAGTTCTCCTCACCAACCAACCCCACCCAAAAAATGGGTGCTGGTTAGTGTAGATTGTATGGAAAAGATACCTGTTAAGTAACATAGACCCAATTTTTTTTAAATAATGTGAGGTTTAATAAAGAAAATATACATTTTGCATTGATTACAGGCCGCGAACATTTCTTAGCTAAGGCTACTTCCTACCAGAAATGCACAACAGTTGTATATTAATGGTCAAGTGGGATGTTTTGTTGCCTATGGTACATCTGCACTACTGCAGGCGACAATTGTCCCCAATTTTATTTCCACCAACAGTAACGTAATTCACTGGTGAGAAGACATAAGCAGCATGATGTTCTTCACAAGGCAACTTTGGAATCAGGAAAAGCCATATATGTCTTCCCACCTCCAATTAACATTACTCCCGGTGGGAAGGAAACTAGGGAGGTTTGGTTACCCATGGTAAAACAGATGTGCTGCCAACAACATTTCTAATGCACCATCATCCTTAAGGCAGCAAAACAATCCCTATTTCCCCTAGATTCTCTTCAGTCGATAATTGGCTAGTGTTGGCTGGAGGGGTCGGCTGATGTCTGAGGAAGGGGCACGCCCCCGAAAAGGTTACATCATATGACTAAATAAACGTGCAGGGGATTTCCCTGCTACACTAGCCTTTTGTGTTTGGCAAATTTCTTCGTTAGTATCCCTTTAAGGGCCAGTATTAACAACAAAACTAAATGTTATAAATTCACCCAGCAGATTGCTTTAGATGCATCAATATACTTTATATAAATATGCTATGTAGCCAAAGTGGTTGCCATTCAGGTTTTCGCAGTTTCAGGTTAAAAAGCAGCAATACTGGCATATTCAAAGTCTTTGGAAGGTAGAATGTAGATGATTCAGGTGCTTTTCAGTGGTACATGTAACATTGATTGCACAATCAATATTTGGCGCGAGAATATTTTAACCAGAGAATATAAAACTTTCTTTCCTGTACATTTTATTCTTTAAAAAAGGCAATTCCAATGTAAGGCAAAATGTCTGTTGTTACTCATTACTTGCTTTTGTTAGATACCCCAAGGATGAAACCAAATTCCTTAGACTGACTGCTACACAGTGGAAGCCTAATCATGTATCAGCATGAAATCTTTCAATGTTGCTGCTTCTAATTGTTAGTAAATGTTCTTCTGCGTAGCTTAAAGTGCAACATAGAGCCTTTAAAAGTTCAGAAGCAAGTCATCACCGCTCACTAGAGAATAATTCCAGCAGCATTTCCTAGCAAGAAAGCATTACTTCTGAATAAGGCAAACTACCACATACATGTCATTAACCCTGTGGAAAATATAGTGTCCGTAATTTACATAATGCCAACATAAAATCAGATAGCAAAGCAAAAAAGTGTCACCAAATGGAAAGGATGAAGAGAGTCATGGAGCAGCCCAGAGTGGAAGTACACCTGATGTGCAAAGCAAGAAAAAACTGGAACATTAAAATAGAAGAATAAGAAGAGGGAAAAATGTAGAAAATCAAGTAGGGATTACGGTCGCTTTAGGGTAAGTACACACTGGACGATTTGTCGCCAACGTTTTTAAAAAGCAAATCGCGACGACATATCGCTCGTTTTGTCTCTGAACAAAAACAAATGAAAGACGCCAGCTCCTGTGCCCACAGCGCGTTTGTGAATCGCCTGTAGCTCCAAGACCCTTTTCCGAGCGATTTATCAGAAATAGCATGTACTTAGAAAAGCACTGAAATCTCCTAGACACGCACACACATACAGATAAGTAGCAGCAATTGTATTCAAATTACAATGCGAACGCAATGATGCAAGAACGTAGACGCCAGGTTACAGCGGGAAGCACAAACCGTTTCCGGTTTGGGTGGAGCACGTACTGCACAGAGTAATGGGATACAAATCGCTCTGTGCCACTAGTCGCTGTGAATCGTCTGTTCAAAAAAGACGATCGTCTTGTCGCCGCGATTTACTTTTTTAAAACGTTGGCGACAAATCGTCCAGTGTGTCCTTACCCTTATAGTATGAAAATAAGCAAGGGGAAAGAGAATCTAGACATGGTTAGTCACATACTCTACAGACGAATGTATCTAACCCCAATTTTACAGTTTTCAGGGACCACAATTTTTATGTAAAACGTGTGGAGAAATTTTTAAGTGAGCAGGTAAGGATCACAGGTGCAGGGTGAATATTCTTTGTGCATAAATAAATATATAAAATGGCAATTCATTTTAAACAATGCCAGCACCTGTAAAAATAATATGGCTGATTTGCAAGCATAGGTAACTAAATAGTACCAATGTAGTTACCTTATAGCAACTAACAGTTAAAATATAAAAGCAAAGAAATTTCCAGTCTAATGGTTGAGATTGGGTAGTGAACTCTGTTATAATATGTTTTCAAATAATTCAGACTATCTTTATTGTCTATGGGGAGCCTGCAACATATCTGACCAAAAAGTGGCATCTGATTCCAAAATGTATGAAAACATCTTGTCTAGGGTATGGACACGAGCAAACTAGATCCATGCTAGCTAGCTACTGTGTGAAGGAAAAAAAAAAAGTTATTTAAAAAAAGCTATATAAAAAACTATTGATACTAATTTCTTCTATCCTGACTTGCCCGGTATTGCTTACATAGATAAGCTCTCAGGTATAATTGATAAGGAGTTTAATTAAATGTTTTAATTTGCTTCTATAATTAACTACTTGGCAGCTTATTTTCTAGTTGGAAAAAAAGGTAAGACCTGCACTACACAGACTAGATTGATTTACAGTGGTGTGAAAAACTATTTGCCCCCTTCCTGATTTCTTATTCTTTTGCATGTTTGTCACACAAAATGTTTCTGATCAAACACATTTAACTATTAGTCAAAGATAACACAAGTAAACACAAAATGCAGTTTTTAAATGAGGGTTTTTATTATTTAGGGAGAAAAGAAATCCAAACCTGTGTGAAAAAGTAATTGCCCCCTGAACCTAATAACTGGTTGGGCCACCCTTAGCAGCAATAACTGCAATCAAGCGTTTGCGATAACTTGCAACGAGTCTTTTACAGCGCTCTGGAGGAATTTTGGCCCACTCATCTTTGCAGAATTGTTGTAATTCAGCTTTATTTGATGGTTTTCTAGCATGAACCGCCTTTTTAAGGTCATGCCACAACATCTCAATAGGATTCAGGTCAGGACTTTGACTAGGCCACTCCAAAGTCTTCATTTTGTTTTTCTTCAGCCATTCAGAGGTGGATTTGCTGGTGTGTTTTGGGTCATTGTCCTGCTCAGCACCCAAGATCGCTTCAGCTTGAGTTGACGAACAGATGGCCGGACATTCTCCTTCAGGATTTTTTGGTAGACAGTAGAATTCATGGTTCCATCTATCACAGCAAGTCTTCCAGGTCCTGAAGCAGCAAAACAACCCCAGACCATCACAATACCACCACCATATTTTACTGTTGGTATGATGTTCTTTTTCTGAAATGCTGTGTTACTTTTACGCCAGATGTAACGGGACGCGCACCTTCCAAAAAGTTCAACTTTTGTCTCGTCGGTCCACAAGGTATTTTCCCAAAAGTCTTGGCAATCATTGAGATGTTTTTTAGCAAAATTGAGACGAGCCTTAATGTTCTTTTTGCTTAAAAGTGGTTTGCGCCTTGGAAATCTGCCATGCAGGCCGTTTTTGCCCAGTCTCTTTCTTATGGTGGAGTCGTGAACACTGACCTTAATTGAGGCAAGTGAGGCCTGCAGTTCTTTAGATGTTGTCCTGGGGTCTTTTGTGGCCTCTCGGATGAGTTGTCTCTGCGCTCTTGGGGTAATTTTGGTCGGCCGGCCACTCCTGGGAAGGTTCACCACTGTTCCATGTTTTTGACATTTGTGGATAATGGCTCTCACTGTGGTTCGCTGGAGTCCCAAAGCTTTAGAAATGGCTTTATAACCTTTGAAATTGAACTCAGGTGTGATAAACCACAGTTAAATTATTTTTTAACAAGGGGGGCAATCACTTTTTCACACAGGCCCATGTAGATTTGGAGATTTTTTTCTCCCTTAACGTAAACCTTCATTTAAAAACTGCATTTTGTGTTCAATTATGTTATCTTTGACTAATAGTTAACGGTTTTTGATGAGCAGAAACATTTAAGTGTGACAAACATGCAAAAGAATAAGAAATCAGGAAGGGGGCAAATAGTTTTTCACACCACTGTATTTATAAGTGACAAATAAAGTTTCAAACAGGGTTTTAAAACGCATTTAAAACTAGCTCTCTGGAAAGTTTTCTCAACAATAACACACCCAATGCATATTCTTCATATCTTGAATAAATAATGGAAGCTACAACCCATATATAAAGAATGACTGGGCAGATAAGCGTACTACCATAGAACAAAAAGCATTTGAAGTTTGGATCAAAGTTTTTGCCTAAAGGCTTTAAGAGAATACAAGTGAGCAATCAGTTCTGAGGGCAATTTACCACCCATCGTGAAATTTTCCTACTGTAAATTAACATTCCAGAAAACAATTTATTGGACTGCATATAAGGCAGGGTTAATGTGAGAACAAACTCAGCAAATCTGCAAAATCAGGCTTTGAAATCACTTTGCTAATAGGGTTGCTGTACTTGAAACCTCTTTATAATCCTTTTGAAACTATACTAATGTAAGGTTTAAGTATTTAAAAACATAACACAAAAAAGCAAAGCCATTTAAATGTAGTTACGGTTTTATTTTTTGGGTTGATTTTAACCATATATCTTATTCATTTGAAAGGATTCAATGTAAGAAGGCAGACTGATATATAATAATAGTTTTTATTATTCTTATGTATAATTTTTTCTATATTTGAGAATTTGAAATGTGTGTACTTCATCTAATTACAGGCTGTTTTTTTTTTATAAAGAGCCATACATTACACAGATGCTTCAATGGACTGCGGGTTTTTTTTTTTTTTTTACTTTGCTCATTGGGACCAGGAAAATGAATGTAACTTTAGTTTTATTTGCAAGATTTGCCCTGTTTAGAGCAAGAAACAACAAAAACCCTAGTTATTTCCTAATCAAAACTAAAGGCTAAGTATATACAGTACTAAGTATGTAAAATCGTCAAGGAAAAGGGTGCCAAATCATCAAATTGCATAAAATACGAAAAATAAAAGATAATAGCACCCATGGTACTCTGAATCAAACACAGTTCTGTTTTGGGCACCCACCAGCACACAGTTGAACTATGATTTACAGGAGAAGGAAAGCTACTGAAGCAGTTTATTGCCAATAGATCAGCCACAATAGTGCAAGCTATTATGATACTTACTAATGTCATCTTCATGGTACATAACAGAATGAAAAGGAACTGCTTGGTCCTTAAAGAATCTCTCAGATGGCTCCACATAGAATGTGCCTTGAGGGGTTTTAATAAATCCTTCGAATCTACCATCAACAACAGATCCGTGACTCAAAGTCCCCTGCTCACCTGAAAAAGAATTAAGAATACAATTTAAAAGAAGTAAAAAAAATTATATATTATATATATATATATAGTAGCAAACTGATTTGTTAACAGAACATGGCCCTCATTCTAGTAATGATACAATTAAAAATGCAAGTGGTATGGCAGACATGATCGATCTTCATCCTGCTTTCATGTTGGTCCTATAGTTTGTTAGGTCAATATGTCTGCAGTGTTCTTGTTTAATGTAACATTAAATACAGAGAGAGAAAAAACACTACAGACACACACACAAAAGCAGGGTCTTGCGGATACTGTGTACACCGCATTGAAGTATTGGCGTATTCTCATTTACAAAGCGCCAACATATTCTGCTTCACTGTACAACATACGATAAAAATGAGGGGGGGGGGAATTGACACGCAAGGTAATAAGCAGGCAGTAGCTTTGTGGAGGAACACATTTTGCACTTAAATCTAGACTTACCAAATAACTGCCCAGTGTATATGTGAGAGGTATCATAATTAACAGTTTCTCCTCCAACCTCCAATTTAAAATCAGGCGAAAATAAAGATGTGTCCCTCTTCATACGAAGGTTGAACTGCCTGAAAAACAAGAAATATCTCAATAGTTAAGATGCAGTTTTAAACATCAGAGTATACACAATAACATACTATGTCTTCCGAGAGCTGTGGAAAAACAAATACACAAATCACTTTGTCTTAAAGATGCAGTATACTACATGTATCTTTGTTCATCATCATCTTAATATAGTCTGGTGTTCGCCCGTGCGCTCTTCTCCCTGTATTCGCTGGCATTTGGTGGCGCATGCGCAGTAGATGGATTTACCAGTAAGGATCTACTGCGCATGCTCCGAAAGATTTTCGGGCACATGCGAAGTAGATCCTTACCGGTAAATCCCTCTACTGCGCATGCGCCACCAAATGGCGCTACATTCTGAATATATATATTTATATATATTTACAGCAGGGAAAATGAGTATTTAACACGTCAAAGTTTTTGCTCAGTAAATATATTTCTAATGGGGCTATTGACATGAAATTTACACCAGATGTCGGTAACAACCCAAGTAATTGTTTTCCCTTCTGTATAGCCTATCAAGTGAACATTTCAGTATATATTATCCTTTAACATCTACGAGTCTCAACTTTGATCACCTGAAATGCAGATTCAACTGAGACGTGCCAGTGTAAAAAAAAAAAAAAAAAAAAAAAAAAAAGACACCTCTGACCGTTCATTGGCTTATGTAACCTAGCTCTTGGTTAGATTGTGAGCACAGTGGGGCTCATTTATAAACATTGGGCAAATTTGAACCTGGGCAATAACCCATAGCAACCAATCAGTGATTAGCTGAACACTGAAACCAATCATCTGATTGGTTGCTATGGGTTACTGCCCAGGTGCAAATTTTACCAGTGTTCACGAATGTGCCTCATATGAGCCAGATGGAAGAACTATACTACTATACTGGCTTTTCAATATGAGATAACTTAATGGCACAAACTTAAATATATATTTTTCATGTAACAGTGCTTTTAATATGCAATACTTAATTTAATTATAAAGAGTGCAGTGGGTAGAGTTTTTTGAACAGGACAATGTTATTTTCTGTCACATAAGGGCAATTCCACATTGATCAAACATATAATGCCCCAAACATGCACTGCAAAAACAACTAAAATATCTGTCCATTGTCCTTAAGAATCCCCTGAAACACTATAGCATTGGCACATGTAGTACGTTGCAAGAGACATACTAAAATAAAAGTGTCCTGATATTTTAGCAAAGCTGTTTTCTGTAGCCTATATTATGTTCTGATGAGAATTTATGGTCTTAGTGGTCACTTGCCCTTGAACGATACATGGGCGATATGATGCTGGAACATTGAAGCTTTGAGGAAAGTTTCAGATATCTCCCCAAAACTGACATTTTTGAGAAAGCCTTGCTTCTCTGTAGTGTGTAGAAGCAAGGCCTGGGTACACATTTTCGATTCAGTAGAATGTGTACTTTCCAAAAATATATGGTTTTGGGGGGTAAACCTATTTTCTGTGTTTTTACCCCACAAAAACTGCAGTAAATGTGTTGATTTTTCAATAGCTGAAGTAAAGTCCTGAACAATTTGGAAAACTTCATATTGGTGTTTCTAAATGCCAGAAACTTTTGTAAACCTATACAATGAACATCAAACTGTTCAGTGGACCCCTGGCAATCATATTCAGGGTGCTTTTTCTTGGTACCTAATACAGTGTGAGATATGCAGAGCAGCAAAATAAAACCTTTCAAAACCTTTTTTTTTATTTTTTTTATTAAAACCGCTATGTTCAGACAAGCTTTGATGTTTGGAAGTTAGGAGTATAGAGAGACACTTACCCATTCTGAAATCAGCAGAATGTATACTTTTCAGAAATATATGGGTTTCTGGGGTAAACCTACTGTTTCAGGATTTTTTTGCCTTGGAATCTAAAGTATGCCGTTTTCTGCCTTAGTGCTTTCAAAATTCGGTAATATACTGCAGGGAGTTTTTGCTGTACATAAGTCCTAAATCTCCCTAAAACTATATATTTCTGGTATTGGCATGTTCAAGAGACACAAGGTTTTCCAAATCAGTTAGATTTCATGAGTAAAATTAAATATTTTGCTGGTATAAATTCATATACTATGCAAAATACAAATTTTTAATTTTGGTTTGGTATTTAGCGCTATAAATCTTTTTGCAGAGGTGGAAATACATGAAAACTCAGGCAGATTTAGAAAGCTTAGTTTCACCTGAAAAAGAATAATGTATAGTTTTCCTAGGAAAACTATAGGTTTCCCCATCAGAAAATGCCCCTAAAGTGAGAGATCACAAAATGTTTAAAAAACGGCTGGCATTTACCGCAACCAAAAAGTGAAATTCTGGTGGCACTTAAAGGGTTATATCAAATAAATTAAATAAGTTAATATAGTAGCAGCATATAGAAAGCAGTTAATTAAACCAAATTCAGGTGAATGCTTATGGTTTATATGTTTCATTGTCTAGATTATATGTAAATATATGTTTTGCCATTTTTGACCAGTCAACACGGATATCAAACCAAACCTCTGCTACGATAGTGAAGATTGTGGAAAAAAATAGAGGGTTGAGGAAGAATCTTCAAATGGGGCCTGCTACACCTTTATATAAGGAAAGATGTACCCGCTTACTCAGTATTAGTAAGTACATCACAAAGCAATATTTAGAAAACACAGAAGCAAAAAACAACCTGTATGTATCTATATAAATATATAGATGGTGCTTAATGATGCAATTTCCTATAACTCACTTTTATAAGTACTCTCTAAATAGGGTTTCGATCTGTATTTTACAATAAGAGTAACACAATTTCCTGAACATTTCTCATATGTTTAAAGCCTTATGTGTATTATATAGACATAATGTACACAAGGGTACATATAACAAGTCACCAAGCAGTCCTACACCATACAAAGTTATAGGGTAATAGCCATGGAACTCAAAGGTTACTTATGAGAAATTCGATTTCCCCAATATAAAAAAATTGATACACGAGTTTCAGTGGGTCATGTTATGCGAGTGATATTTCTGAGCACTTTTAACAGACATGTTTTAAAGGTCATTCACGGATTTGAACATTGCAGACACATCTGCATTACTTACATTAAATAAAAAAGGAAAATTAGGCATTGGAAATGCCACAAAATGGTCCAAAATAGTTGGGGGGGGCAAAGGATAAACTAAAGACATTTAAATGTATAATGAACACCTCTGCATGATTAGGAAGGTGAAATACTCATTTTGAATTAATGATGGAATGCAGAAATCCATAGCAATCCTGCTGACAGTAAATTACAGCTCCTCAGCCAGCTGTTTCATAGAATACATAGTCAAACAGCTTTGGTTTGAATATAAAAGCAAAAAGCCTCAACTGTACCAACTGGTTAAACAAATCACACACACAACAACCGTGTGGATACTGTTAATTAACATCCATGCTTCAACAATTTCACTGAAGCTATCTTGTTGAACTGATTATAGGATAACGCTGCTAATAATAGAAAGACTGACCTAGCATCAACGTCAAAGGCAGGTTTACAGAAATCAACTGTGACTGTTTCCCCATTGCTGGATCTTCCTTGTATGTAAGATTAGCTACTTGCCATTATTCTTACTTCAAAGCTGGCTCGATGTTTAACGTGTTATTTTTGTCCTTTGGTTATAGGGCACAGACATATTTTGCAATGCCTTACAGATACACACATCAATTTTATATCAGGAGAACACAAATATTCTTTGTAGGCTGTGACTTGGCTGAAATTGAACCCAAGTGCTGCATGTTGGCAATGTAAACTACTGTACTGATAAATCAACTCAGTAACCAGTTACAAATCACCTTAAAATTTTCCTTAGAAAATTCTAATCTCTGTGTACTGGATCAGTGTCTTGTATATAAAGGGCTTATTATCCATGTTTACACTACATTTAGATGATGACTATGGTGTCACATGTAAGCAGGGTGTAGAACACATCAGTGCCTTGAAGGGCCACATATGGCCAAATAGCCTCCCCATTTATATCAGGAACAAAGTGAGTGCTGTTTGGGCTGCAGTGAATATACCCAATACAAATAACAGAAATAAACCCAGAAATTTACACCCAGTAGTATAAATTTAAAGAATGAGTAAAAAAAGAATCTCAGAACTATGCATTATCTAAATTTATGTTTAAGAGCTAATGTGAAACTCTGGAGGTATTCGGTGAAGGAGTTGTCAGTTAAAAAGGCAGTACAGGTATGGAATCCATTACACAGAAACCAGTTATACAGAAATCTTTGAATTACGAAAAAGACAGTCTCTCATTTCTCTTCATTTTATCCACATGAATCCAAATTTTTAAAAATGATTTCCTTTTTCTCTGTAATAATAAAACAGTTTGGATCAAGCACAAGGTACCAAGATATAATTAATCCTTATTGGAAGCAAAACAAGCCTATTGGGTTTATATAATGTTTACATGATTTTCTAGTAGATCCAAATCATGGAAAGAAAAAACCCAGGTCCTGAGCATTCTGGATAACAGGTCCCATACCTTTACTAATCTTAGGACTCCACGGACAATTCCGGCGCGCTGCGCAAAAACGCAGGCGTCACGCCGGCTGCGACGGAAATAAGGTAAGTAATGCTATTGTCGGATTGTGTTGCATTGTTGATGCGACACGACTGTCGGATGCAGACGCAGCATCGGGATCCAGCATCCAATAGAATTACTTATCTTATTTCTGTCGCATCCAACGCCACGCCTGCGTTTTTGCGCAACGCGTCGGATCACATCGGAAACGTCCGTCGAGTCTTGCCCTTAGACAACTTGCTTGCAAATTACAATCACAATGCATCTCATATTGGCTTGTCAAGAGAGTACAGACAGGGGTCTGCGCAGTGAGATTGTTTGTTTAGTTGAAAGCTACAAACCTGAACGACCATCTAGTTAACTAACTTTAGAAAAAGAGAAAATGACTGAGAATTGCATTATACAGTCTTCACACTTTTATCTCTGTAGTGCCTGGCCTCTTTGTACATATTCACAATCTTCATTTCTGGAAGTACAGATAATGCATACCTCCCATCATTTGAAAAAGGAAAAGAGGGACAAAAACTTGTGCCACACGTAAGGTATGTAAACTTTTTGGTCGTGCCCATTTTATGGGCATAACGTCTAATTAGCATGTCCACTTACAAAATTTGACAGGTTATGAAAGTTTGAACACATTTCTGGAAGTTTTAGTGCCATGTTTTATGTGTTATGATAGTTTTGCTAATGAAATTGTGAATTGCCCTTTAAGCTGCTTGTCTCAGTTCTCCCAAGAGATCTTCTTATCTTAAATAGTTATTGCAATCGTGTCTTTGCTTATCTTAAATTGTTACAAAAGTATCCAAGTGCACCTGCTGGCTGTTCTGGGCTCTGCCAAAAAGTTTCTTATATTAATTAAGTTTCAGAAACTTTGTAATTTTTTTTTTTTTTTTTTTTTGAGTCAGTGCAGGAGATCAATGAGCAAGTTGGGAAATTTCAGTGAGAAACCCCGGGACTGTGGGCTGAGCTGTCAAAATCTGGACTGTCCCACAGTTGGGAGTTATGATAATGTTTATGCACTGTTTCTACATAGGCCCAACTGAATGGATTCATGTTAAACATGGGGGGGGGGGGGTATATTTTCCCTTTAATGTTGATTTGGCAATTAATTACAATGAGACTCACTCTTCATGTATCAAAACAGTAAACACCTATGACCCTGGGTGCCCTTACACATCAAGCAGCAAAAATTGGACATGCAAGTACAACTGTGATTGCCATTTAAAGGAATGGGGAGCAATCCTAACTATTTTGTCACAAGTCCACATAGCTACTAATTGACAGAGATAAAACACCTTTACATTACAATTCCAAAAAACAAAATTCCAAAACGCCCCTACATTTGCATTACTAATGCCATATCTTATGTTTAGTATGTGTTTCTACTTAGACAAATAACATTTTCATTTGATGTCAGCGTGACTGTAGCAAGAGCCTAATTATGAAAAAGTGTCCGTTGCAAACTGCCTCTACACAGCTCAGCGAAGTCTGTCTGCTGGTGAATTTTAGATGAAACAGAAATTCTGATGTAGAGCAAGAATTTACTTCCCATGATTATAAGAAATGGGCAAGAAATGTCTGTTACCCAACTATAAATTTTAACAGCATTAATACCAGGCATATAGCACAAGATATTCTGATTTATATGATATACAGATATGAATCCATATTCAAAACTCCTATAAAATGTTTGTTTCAAAATTAAATGAACAAACTAATCATGTTGCCTTTGGCCCGCAGTTAAGATAAGGACAAGAACACTGCCAGCATTCTGGTAAAGAACACTTTTCAGTTTGAGGTATACTGGTATAGGATCAGTTATCCAGAAAGCTCCAAATTATGGAATGGCTGTCTCTCTTATGGGTCCATTTACTAAAGCTCGGTAAATTTCCGTATGTTACTACTGCCAATATTTTTCCGCCAAAATATTCGCATCGACTACGTTTACTAAACAGCGATGCGCTCAGAAATCGTGATCACATGCGGTATCTACGTTAATGAACCAGCTTATGTTAGCGGTAATTTTAGTGATTTGCAAATTTTCTGGTGACAAATTACATTTGCGAATATTTATGCTATAAAATATTCTTGTTTTATGGCGGTTATTATGGCAATTTTTACTGTGACATTTATGGCCAGAAATGCATCTTCAAAACTCAAACTTTGACTGATGATTATACCATCCAACAAAATTACCAGAGTAACACCAATCAAACATGTATGCATCATATAAACCGATACCGTTAAGGATTTCCTTTTTCTCTGTAATCATAAAACAATACCTTGTAAAGCAGCCTATTTGATGTTTACATGAATTTCTAGTAGACGTAAGGTATGAAGATCCAAATTATGGATACATCTCCACGGCCCCAAGTGTTTCATACCCTGTAGGCACTTAATCGCAAGTCCATGATTAAGTGCCCTAAAGGTACAAAACGAGTAGAGCCCATGGAGATGTATTTTTAACTTCTACTAATAAATATAGTTTTATATTTTGTTTTTTTGGCCCTGTGTATTCTTTTCAGTGCCTGATAGCCCCTTTTTTTCTGTTTGCACATATTGGCTTGCTGCTCCCTGAAGTTGAGGGTCTGGGGCTGGTGCACCTGAACCACTGGATGTACTTGGTGAGCTATTTATATTGACATTCTGGAGCACATTTCTGTTTCTATTTATATCTAAACTGTGTCATCAAGCAGAATAAGGCAATTATTTTCTCTAAAAGGAAACGAACAATAGTCACATACCATAAAATGAATTTCTCAAAGGAAACATTGTCAAGTTTTGTCTAAAATATACATATATTCCCCCCCCCCAAAGGCTACATTACTTTACAGAAAGGAATCAGACAAGAGTTATCACTTTTTATCTTAACAGTATGCCTTTAATATGACAAGTCCAAGGACTTTCCATGTCTTTTAGGGTGATAGAACACAGGACATTTTGTTGCCCACAGTACATTTTCAGTATTACAGGTGACAAGACCACCCTAGATTCCTTCCCACTGGCAGTAATGTAAACCAAAGTTGCCTTATAAGGAACTTGTGGCTACTTCGCGCCACGTATATGTCTTCACACTGGCGATTCACATTACTGCAAGTGTAAAGGAAACTAGGGATGTTTTGTCGTTGCCAATATATAAACTACAAAATGTACCATTGCCCTTAAGTGGCAAAGGGCTACCAGCTATGGTGAAAGTTAACCGGCACTCTCAAAATAGGTGCAGTGGTTTAACACCCCAAGCTGCCAGTAAGTGTTTTTGACTGCCCCCACATCTCTCTCTATGGGAGGTAATGATAACTTGGCATCAGTCAAAACTACCCCTTAAATGTTTTGTTACTGCATTTTCAGAACCATACCATTGTTATAATGTTCTTTGTTTGCCTTCAATCAACAGCACTGGCAGTCTGCTATTTGTAGTGGCCAAAAATGATATTTTCAAGAAAAAAAACTAGCGCATCACAACAACATAGGCGCACTTATGAAATGAGAAAAAGTGATAGGAACAGTATTGTGTTGATTTATTTATTCTTAAACTGAAAAATCTTCAAACACTAACTACCGGTAATAAAATAAAAATCAAACATTTGCAAAACAGCAGCACATACCTGCAGACGTTAAATCCTGGGAACTGAAACAAAATAATGCTCAAAAAGACTTGGGATTCATGCCAAGGGCAGTTAGTACAAAAAAGACAGATATACCTTTGGATCACATTTCCCTAAGCTTTCAAGCAGAGGAAGACCACAAAAAGGCTGGCTCCTTGATAAAGGCGCATTTATGTAGGAAATCAGCAAAGAGAAAACACGTTATTAAAGACATACCAAGGTAAATTGTACACATGTAACAATATATCAGAGATGCCATCCCCAGATATCAACATCCTGGGGCTGGCACTTTTTTCTCAGGTTAATGAGTGACATCTTGGGGGTCAATAGTGTGAAATGCTGAATCGACGGTTAAAAAAACATCACAATGTGTGTCATTTTTGTGGCACACACTTGAGGCAAAAATCATTAAGCAACACTTGTATGCAATTCTGTATTATTTATTTAATCACTTTTCCCTTGTGAATTATAGTGCACAGAGACAAGTGATATTACGTTACTTGAATGCATATGGAATAATCACAATGCAATTACATCAGCCCTCAAGGAAGGAAACTCCGAACAAATGGCGTCTTGTTTTGCCCAAGGCTCTCATAGCTATCCTTAAAATATTTTAATACTCCTGGTTATAGATTATACACATTAGACAGTACAAAATATCCACCAATTATGTAGAAATGTAACTTATGGGGTAGCATGTACATTAATAAGTTAATATCCTTGGTGCATCTCAACGACTCTTCACAATATACCCCCTTGTATTGCCTTCTAATTTGATAGATGAGAATAATTTTGACTATCCATATCCTACAGGGTGTTTTTAGTTTTAATCTCTAAAGTTAGTCCTTGCTTAATAAAAGGGATGAGGTGAAGTGGTAATGTAAAAAGCCTGCAAAGAATTTATAACATTTCCAGCATTCATTTATTTTAAGTTGCCCAGCCTTGCCCCAATGCCTGCTCTAACTTTTTGCAGAGCTGCACACTGTATTTGCAAGTACAAAGTCCTACAGGCTTCTGTAAAAAAAAAAAAAAAGTGTTTTATTATGACTAGCAAGGATGGAACAGGCTAATTATATATATTTTTACCCCCAACCAGCTACTTTCTCATCTGAACCGGCTATAGAATTTTTTTTGAGTGTGGGGATACTGAATTTTATTTCTAGAGATCGAAAACAAATCCAAAAAACCGTCTAGAAATTTTTGTGTACATTGTCAATCACCATTAGTTGTAGTGTAACAAAGTTTCACAAAAAAATGAGCTCATTATATGTTGAACACTAACAGGTAAATGTATTTAATCATAGCAACCAATCAGATTTTAGTTTTAATTTTTTAACTTTTAAAACAAACTGCTGATTGGTTGCTACAGGCAATTGCACGAAGGGCAACGGAGCACCTATGTGCATACATATGTGCATTTCATACATAAAACAAACACAACTGCAGTGTGTTTCTCCTATTATGATAGGAGAATGCTTTATTCATACAAACTATGTCAAGACAGTTCTAAAAGAAAAAAGGATTTTCCCACAGTAAGGAGCTTTCACCTTTCTCTAAGACACCACTGCACAAATAAATAGCACCACTCCTTTAGTGAAATGTTGTTGATGTACAAGTTTAGTCAAGGCTTAACCTGCACCAGCATGCCCAGTATAACCAGATCTTTAAGGTTCTGATTGTTTAAGTCTTAACTGAGCTTGTGTTACCACATACAACATTCCCAGATTTCTGGTCTTCTGTTGGGTCACACAATATACTCAGGTACACAGGATTGAAAACATAACAAAATACATGAATCAGACACAGGAGTGAATAGCTTGGGTTTTTAGAAGAATTCAGAATGAAAAAGCAGCAAAGCCTGTTTATGAAATTAACCCATGAATTTATAATTCTCCAAGTGGCAGTAATTTACAGGTCTGATAGCTGTTTAATAAACAGATAATACTATTGGCTTTATATTGCAAATTATACAGCTAAATTTGTTTGTTAATTATTCCCTTGTAGGGTGCATTATCCATTTAGTTTAAGCACTGCATGTTTAAACTTGCATGATTAGAACAGATCTGGACGGATTGTCACAGTTATCAGTCTATTTCATTTCCTTGCTTGTCGTAGTTTAGCCATGTCATGGCTTGCCAGCCTGTCTGTACTGATAGAGAATGTTTAAAGGCTCGCTATAGAGAAAGGAAAGGTTATATTTGTCACAGGTGGGAAGAAGTGATAGGTTACAACACAGATTAAACATTGCTTATCTTTCTAGCAGTAATGTTTTGTCAGTGCTGTCCAAAAAATGGTTTGCTGGAAAGATCAAAAGACTTTTAAAAGTATATTCTGAAACTGCCAATAGCAGTACTTAAAAGCAAATTGTATCAGCCATGTAAGGCTAAGGCCACACTAGGCGATAGCGCCGCGATTTGACTCGCGGCGACTTTTCGCCGCGACTTTTAAGCCGCAATCGCTGGGGAAACTTTTGCGCTGGCGTCTATGGGGAATCGCGAAAAATCGCCAGCGTAAAAACACACGCGGCGATCTTTTCTCTACTGTCGCTCGAAATTGCCTCGCTAGACGATTTTGAGCGACAATAGAAAAAAGATCGCCGCGTGTGTTTTTACGCTGGATTCCCCATAGACGCCAGCGCAAAAGTTTCCCCAGCGATTGCGGCTTAAAAGTCGCCGCGAGTCAAATCGCGGCGCTATCGCCTAGTGTGGCCTTAGCCTTAATGTATAGCTCTGACTATGGAACAGAAATCCTTTGAGCAGTATTTGTCATCTTATCTGTATATAAAAAATTTTTTGGTGGATTTTCCCCAATCCTGGCGTGGCTTTTTACTCATAATATGGCTGCCCTGGAATGAGTAACTTATGCGAAAGGGAGGTGCAAGCATTCTTCCCTCTCACACTAGATACCGCATGCTTCTCACATGATACTCATATGGCTCATAGATCTTAGGGTTTAGCTTAAAGGAATATGGTCAGGTGGGTAAAAATGCTTTACAAAAGGATTTAAAAGCACAGGGAAAAAAACCAAAAACTGACAAGTCCAGTTCACGTGGATAAAAACATCCAGCACATTATACTGTATACGTGAGATTCATTTTTAACAATCCTGTCTAATGCAGAGGAGGCAAATCTCTGTTTTCTAAGGAGAATATTAAAGCGATACTGCCACCAGAAAATAACCTTTTTTTTTATATCCATCATAACATTATCTTTGAATGGTGTATTTAATTTTGCCATAAAAGTATTTGCCTGATGCATTTACATTACCTTTTTACCATCATGGTTCTTTATAAGGGGACTGCCATATTTGTGCAGCAATAGTCCGTTAGCTTTAGAAACTTTAACTGACAGGCTGAGAAGGGACAGTCAGGTTGGCAAAACAGTCAGGTTTAGGAACATTAAGTAACAATTACTTACAAAAGCAGAACGATCAGCAAAAAACCTATAGGTAACTTTTAATGTAGATTAATACATTTTTAGTGTCAGTCTCACTTTAAGCATGAAGTTTTGTTTTCTGCTATATGTTGATTTGAGGAGAGTAATCATTAACTCCCGGTAATCTCCTCAGAGAAGTCAACTGTGCATTTCCCTGCAACATTTACTGCCCCCACAAAAAGAGCAATAGTGCATTTTAGGATGATAATCCAAGGTCAAGAATATCTTGCAGCTCTTCCCATAGAAATGTATGGAAAGCAATCCATGAAAGCACTATATGCAGTGGAAATCAAAGTGCCCGTGTGCCTTATCCCAAAAAGGGGTTTGGAATCTCCCCATTAGAAACCATTCATGATTTTTTTCATTCTTTCACAATTATTTGTTTAGGAATCATAAATATGAATGTTAAATTAAAGAGATGGTTTGCTAAAATATAAATTGACAAATTTTCAGAATATGCAGACATTACCATTTATAATCAGGTCTCATATGGAATTATTAAAGGAACAGTAACACCAAAAAAGTGTTTTAAAGTAATGAAAATATCATGTAGTGTTTCCCTGCACTGGTAAAACTGATCTGTTTGCTTCAGAAACACTACTATAGTTAATATAAACAAGCTGCTGTGTAGCAATGGCGGAAATTGAAAAAGGCTATATGGCACAGGTTAAGGGCAGAGAAACACGCTGCTATTTCGCGAGATAAGTCACCTAGCACCAAATCGTTTCTTCTTCGGGTGACTAATCTTCCCAAACTGCCTTGCCGCTGGTGATTTACATTCTAGCCGGCGGGAGGCAGTTCATAGATTAGTTGGCCAAAGAAGAGGAGATTTGTCGCCGGGTGACTAATCTCCCCGAATCTGAGTGTGTCTCTGCCATAAGATGCTTCGATTTTCTAAGTCGCTCAAAGTTGCCTCACGAGGAAACTTTGGGCGACTTAGGAAATTGAAGCACCACGAGTACATTGCCGCTGGCGATTCTTCATTTTACCAGACGAAAGGCAGAGGGAAGTCAGCTCGGGAGATTGTCACCCAGAAGAAGAGGCGATTCGTTGCCAGACGACTAAATCTCCCCGAATCTGCCTGTTTGCTTAAGACCTAAATAGTGGATAACGGATAACACCATTATGTTATCTGCTGTGTAACTTGAGCCCTTTGTTACACAGCAGCTTATTTATATAAACAATAATGTTTCTGAAGCAAACAGCAGTTTTACAAGTGCAGGGCAACGCTGCATTATATATTACTTTAAAACTCACATTTTTTGATGTCACTGTTCCTTTAAGGGGCAGATTTATCACATGTGAGATTAGAACTCACCACATAAAAAATTCCCCATGTTCTATTCATTCCTATGTGAACAACTATAGAGCATTACACTCCCTCCAAACACGGAGGACTTTTGCCCTTGAACAGGTAGATACCAGGAAAGAGGTATGAGTTTTAAGGGCAGAAAAAAACTCCCACACGCTACAGACAAAGATAGCACAGATTGCTCTCTATCGACCAAAAACTGCAGTTCATAATGTGTTGACATTTTTAATACATAAATGACTGCTCTAAAAATAAGTGTAATTATATTCGATACTCAAACAACCGCACTTGTATAAAATATGTGAGGGGAGTTCTCAGGCCCAGATCAGCCCTTGTATGGCATCAGTTTATCTTTTTTTATTCATGAGCCAAATGTAAATGCTTGTGTTGGGGAGAAACACAGGCATGCAAAAAGTCCATGGAAGTGCCAAATAAGTGTTGTGATTGGTCATCTGGTAGCCCTATATGGCCTGGCAGCCTACAGGAGGCTCTGTTTGGCAGTACACCTGCTTTTTTATGCAACCAAAACTTTCATGAAGCATGGAATTCAAATAGAAGCACCTGCTTTGAGGAAGAGCAACATCGAAGGGGGTTGGTGAGCAAAATGTTGCTCAAGAGCCACTGGTTGGGGATCACTGGCCTATCTGATCGGAGGAAACAGAGTAATAGTGGATTCCAGTTATGATCCAGCCCTGCCCAGTGACATTGTTCATAGTCGCATGGTGATGTCCCCGAGCATGGCCAGAATAAGATTTGAATGCATGAAGGGGAAGATTAGAGGGGACGAATAACAAATGGGACAATTGGGGTGCATATGAGAAATTGAATTACAAACAGTAGTTTAAAAATTACTTTTAAGGGAAAGCAGTAGATTACTCTTTAGAAACCGGACATTTGTGCCATATGTTTTGCTTTTATTTTAAAAAGTTACATTACATGTGAAATAGTTTTCTACTATGGGAAAGCACCTGTTATACATGTATATTCATATACAGTACAAAATTAACACAAGTTCATTTAACTAGTTATTAAATGTAATCATTAAACAGTAATTTTGCTTAACGATACCCATGGCCAAGTTGAACTAGTTCAACAGTATAAAACAAATGGCATCACATTTAGGTAAAAAGATTTTATTAGTATAAATATTAGGTGGGTTGCTTAGGAAGGTATATACAGGGACCTTTACGTATAATGACAAGTTAATAAAGGAATAGTGCCAACCTGACTTGAAACACAATTCAGCAGTTTCATTTAGTAGGGTCCTTGCAGGCCTAATGGTTTTAACATACTTTTTTTATAGAATTGTATTAAACCATAAAGTGCTAAATATGCTCAGAGATAAAAACAACTGCCTGTACTTGTAACATCTGTATCTCCGGGCAACTAATCTTGCCGAAAAGCCTTCCCTTGGCTCACGAGGAAACTTCGGGCGGGATTATAGCCGGCGGGGAAGCATTTTGGGGACATTAGTCGCCCGAAGAAGAGGCGATTTGTCGCCGAGCTTCTATATCTCCCCGAATCTTAGCGTCTGCCCTTACCCTTAGGGGCAAATGTGAACAGGCATTAGAAGATGTTAAACTGATAAGGACGGGAAATGCAATGAAAATGCAGGCTATGGTACATATAGACAAATATAGCTGTGACGTCATGTATTATGACCAATCAGCAACGGAGATGCTCAGAACCAGAGCAGCTCAGTAAGAGGCCAAATACCTTGTCTACACCATGCTGTGCCTGACACAATATGACAATGACAAAGCCATTATAAATCAGCCTAAGGCTCCTATTTGCTAGTGTTGTAAACAACTGAATTATTGAATCCTAAAGAAACAAAAAGATGAAATCTTTGTTGAAGAGTTCATAAGATAGCTACAGATCATATGCCGACAAATCTGAGTGAAAAATATCACATCAAAAATAGCTTCAGGCAAAATGTCATTATTACATTACAGAGCTCCTAAATGTTTTCAACATTAGCCCTACCTGCAAAAGGCACATGGGCCCATTCTGTGTATTTTGTTGCCTGAGTGATTTGCAGCTTTGTAGGCAACAAGAATCTGTGCAATTTCAGCCAATTTGTGTAGTGAAATCCTGCACTGTATATGAGTGCACAATGCAATCTGAGAGAACTCAGTGGCTCAAAATAAATATATCATGTCTTCAAATGTCTGGAATTAATGAATTTATATGCAAGCTCATGCTCTTTCTTGTCAGACACTACATATTTGATAAGAATGCTAGTCACATGTAGAATCCACTGGTGAAGGTTTGAGAATTCTGAACAAGGCTATAAAGAAATAATATAAAGAAAGCTCTTACCTGCCATGAGCCTGGAAATCCAAGTGCACAAACTGATCCTCCTGAGATACAGCTCTTTTGGCACGTTGGTGTTTTTGGTGTAAGGAATCCACATTGTAGAATAATCCTTCATAATGTCTAATGTATTTATTTAATGGGTTACCATAGAGACCTGAGGAGAGAATAAAATAAGCTCAGTATTTGAATTTTTCACAGAAAGCTTGTAGCATATATAGTGTTTTCTTTTGAATGTGGGCCAACACTACTTGACAACACACCCTTATTAAATTATTCATGGTCTCTTAAAAAAAAAAACTCTAGTATTTAGCTCAAATATAATTAGATAAAATCAAAGAATGCAGAAAAATACATCCTACCCATAAGTAGCTTTAATCGTTCATTCACTGCCTCTTAGCTGATGATATATAGGGCATATTCTCTCCTCTGGGGGTAGTTTTGTGCCAGAAAACATTGCAGCCAAATCCACTCGAATAGTAAATGGTTATACTGGCATTTTTCAGCCTAAAAATGCTACAGTAAATATTCAGACTGAAAAGAAAGCACCCCAAGTACACCACTAGCAGTTTCCCCAAATAAATAGGATGTAACAATAGCTAGTTAATAAGCCTTAGACCAGTGACCCCCAACCAGTAGCCCATGAGCAACATGTTGCTCTTCAACCCCTTAAATGTTGCTCCCAGTGGCCTCCAAAGCAGGTGCTTATTTTTGAATTCCTGGCTTAAAGGCAAGCTTTAATTGCATAAAAACAGGTACTGATAAACAGAGCCTCCTGTTGGCAGCAAGTCCACATAAGGGGTTAGATATAGCCAATCGCAGACCTTTTTTGGCACGCCAGGAACTTTTTGCATACTTGTGTTGCTCTCCAACATTATTTTATACTTCCGAGTGTGGCTCATGAGTAAAAAAGGTTGGGGACCCCTGCCTTAGACTAATAGCTCAAATTGCATGATGGTTACAGCTAAAATACATTACAACTCACTAAAAGCTACCTCCTTCTACAGTGAATTGAAATCATAATTCTTGTTTACTGGAATGTGGGCTCTGAGATAGCATTTTCATCAACACAGCAGACAAAACAAGTGCAAGCTAGTAATTAAAGCAACAAGATGACAGCCATGTACTGACTGCAGATTAAAGCAAGTTTTAGGGTAATAACACACAGGTAATCATCACCTATAACATGAACCAGCCTGTTGTCAACATAATTCATAATGTAAATGGGAACTGATCTAAAACAAAAACGGTTTTAATACTTTATAAAGAGTATTCCTTCTGCAAAAATCGTATCTAGTATTGATGAACAAAAGGCTTGTGTGCCATTGATCTAAAATCTAGCCTATGTTGAAACTATTGGCAAACTTTCCCTGCCTGTTTATTTTTATACCTATATTATGAATTACCAGGGTAACTCTTAAGGCCCCAATGCATGGACCGATAAAGGCTGCTGAAAGACCAAGTTGGCAGCTTATAGGCCCGTGTGTGGGGCCATCCGACGTACGTCCCCGATCAGGGCCGGATTTACATAGTGGGCGCCCCTAGGCCCACTACCATTTGTTGCCCCTGTCCCCTCCAGGGTGACAGGAGCAATGTGGATTGGCACATGGGAAATTTAAAAAATGATTGCATCTCCTGCGCATCCCCAGTGTTTTTGTACCAATGAGGGTGTGGTTAAACATGTCGCCCCCCTAAAATCCTGCCGCCCTAGGCCCGGGCCTAGGTGGCCTTTCCACAAATCCGGGCCTGTCCCCGATCGATATCTGCCCGAAAGTCGGCCAGATGCCGATCGGTCAGGTTAAAAAATCCCGTTGGATCACGGCTGCATCTTTTTCGTTGATGTGATCCCGCATCCGACCGCCCGTTTGGCCTCGATTCTGATCCGATCGTTGTCCCTAGGGCCCGCGATCGGATCAGCCCGATATCGCCCACCTTTACTTCCCCACTACAGCTCTAAGAAGAAAACTAAGAAATCATTGTCCTCAAGGAAGGACATCTGTTGTTTTTCCTTATCTTCTTGTAGCTACTTGCCCCTCTGAGAACATCTCAGTAAATGGATTCTAATGTCCTCTAATCTCTTGTCCCTCAGGGTCGGATAGAGCTCTGTGTAATCATTTATCTTTCATGCATGACAGCTCATCTCTATCTGTATTCGTCTGTCACTTCATTCCGTACTGCCGAAAAGGTTTCTTACTTTTCCAATGTAGGACTTACTGCTTACTATCTTTTAAGTTTTTATCAGTGAGAAATTTTCAGAGCTCAAACAGCCCCAAAAGTTTCATTAACAGCCCACATTAAATCAATATTTATAATAAATGTTACTTGCGTGAAATCATGTCAAAAGTGTCACCCATGAATAAATGCCAACAAAAATCAAAGCAATGGTGCTAAAGCTGCCAACTGTATTCAAAGCCCTGAAAACATACAGTTACATTATCAAATAGTGGGTTACATTCTGCTCGCAGCTACTAAGAACAAGAGTTGAGCAATGGCTGATTAAGGCACCATTGTGGTCATGACCCTCAACATTCAGTCACATTCTAGTCTCCTGCTTTGCTCTTGCACATCCCAGCATATCTGTGTCAACATGGCTCTTGTGTAAAGGGAAACTATTGCTACACTGAAAATATAATAGATACTTTTATCTCATGGAAATAAGAAACTTTCTAAAAAAAACAAAAAAACAAAGCATCTGCACCATTGCTGAAATAATCATGTAGCTCTTCTTACTTTCTTACTATCCCACCTCTGTCATTCTATATGCAGCTCTGTGACTGTGTTGGTTATTTTGAAACTTAACAGCTGGAATATACTAACCCCTTGGATGTTGCTCCCAGTGGCCTCAAACAGGTGCTTAATTTTGAATTCCTGGCTTCGAGGCAAGTTTTGATAAAAACAGCTGTACTACCAAATACAGCCTACTATAGGCTGCAAGTTCAAATAGGGGCTACCAATAGCAAACCATAGCCCATGTTTGACACACTCCCAGTAACTTTTTGCATGCTCATGTTACTGTCCAACTCTTTTTATATTTTAATGTGGTTCACTGGTAAAAAATATTGGGGATCCCTGCTCTAGGGAGTACACAACAATGTATGTGACCTAAAGTCAATCAAAGTCAATCTGACTGCACTCCCTGTATGAAGAGAGGCAGATTCCTTACAGAGGAATGTCAAATGTCAAAATGTAATTTAATTCCAAAACGTTAAAAATTTTAACTATGTTTAGAAAGGTTTCTATGGGATAAAGCTAATTTTAAAGGTTATTCTTGCAATAGTTCCCCTTTAAAATGCCTTTCTTCTGCAGAAGATTGACACTCCCTACTGTTGATATTTTTAAAGGAGAAATAAACCTTGCCAATTAGAAAAGCCCCTACCTACTACCCTAGTTAGTCCCTCCTCCCTGCTCCCCCCCCAGCATAGTTCGTTACCCCTGAAATTGCCCCTAAGAGTTTACTGCCCGTTGCTTATGTGCAGAGTAAGCATAGCTGAGCTCATGGGCGCCACCTTGTCTTTTGTAAGTGAGCGCCCGTATTGGTGCATGAGCAGTTGGAGTGGTCTTCCAATTTGTAGCAACTGGGCATGCACCAAAAGTGTGGGATATTGCCAAAGGGAAGGAAGAGGGCTCGAAGAAGATCAGAGATCCAAAAGATGGCGCCCACGAGCTCCACTGCACCGATACGCGATTAAAGATTAGCTGGCCACACACCAGAAGATCCATTTAATTCACCAGGATGGCACAAATCGTACTGACCTGATCATTTGACCCCTTCTCACAAAGGCTTCAGATTTGCACATTTACTGTCCTAAAGGATGAACTTTATAATGCAGTCAGTGTAGTGGGGTGGAGAAGGGGCAGTGGAGGCTAATGAGGGAGACAGGTTTGCGACAGTCAAGATGGTAGGTAGGGGACAAAAGGGTAGGGGAGCTGGTCCTCAGCAACAGATTCACGATTTTGGGTGAAGATGATGGGAAGGACAGCTCTGAACTGGCATTTATGGAGCACACTGACTTTCAGAGCACCTTAAGAGGCAGTGTCTCTAATACAGGTGGTGGGGGGAGTGCAAAGAAGGAAAGGCAGGTTCTAGTTATAGGGAATTCAATTACTAGAAAGGTGGATAGGATTTGCCACAAGGACCCTGATTGCCGAACAGTCTGCTGCTTGCCTGGTGCTAGGGTTCGGCATGTGGTAGAACGAGTGGACAGGTTATTGGGAGGGGCTGGTTTTTGCAGAGTCGTAAAGATGTGGGCTTCTCTCCCTGAATTCCCTGAAGTCGTGCTGGCTGATACATTCGATTTTTAGCAAGGGAAGGAATACAGGTTATGAAAGACAGCTCATAATACAAGTTGATCCAGGGACTAGTCCGACTGACATCTTGGAGTAAGGAAGCAATTTTTCCCCCTCTGAGGAAAATTGGAGAGGCTTCAAATGGTTCCCTGGATCAACTAGCAGTTAGGCAGGTTATATATAGACTTAAAAGGTTGAACTTGATAGAAGCAAGTCTTTTTTTCAACCTAACATACCGTTTTACTATGTATCTGTTAAGTTGTGTGCCTGCACCAGGGCTGCCTGCAGACACAGAAGACCTCAGTTATGACCAGAGGGGCTATTGTTCATATTGTTCGGCCTGCACTTATATGCAGGCTTAAAAACAGTCCAGTGTAGACTAAAGGTGGCCATACACGGGCCGATAAAAGCTGCCGACATACTGTGTCGGCAGCTTATTGGCCCGTGTATGGGGGCCCCCCGACGGGCTTCCCCGATCGAGATCTGGCCGAAAGTCGGCCAGATCTCGATCGGATGGGACAGAAAATCCCGTCGGATCGCGGGCGCATCTGTTCGTTGATGCGGTCCCGCGATCCGACCGCCCGTTTACCGAATGCTAGGATCCGATCGTTGGACCCTAGGGCCCACGATCGGATCTGCCCGATATTGCCCACCTCAAGGTGGGCATATCGGAGGGAGATCCGCTCGTTTGGCGACATCGCCAAACGAGCGGATCTATCCATGTATGGCCACCTTTAGCCTAAAATACTTCTAATGATAGGACTTTAAGGGCAGAGACATATGCTCAGACTCAGGGAGATGAGACGCCCATCGTAAAATCTCCTCTTCTTCGTGGTGATTAATCCCCCCAAACTGCCTTCCCGCTGGCTAGAATTTCTTGTGAGGCAACTTTGGAAAACTAAGCGCTCAAGAGTGCCATCCCGCAGGCAATTAGCCGGCGGGAAGTCAGTTCGGGGAGATTAGTCGTCCAGAAGAAGTGTGAGCGTATGTCTCTTAAGACCTGACAAAAATATAAACAAAATATTAACCCCCCCCAAAAGGATGAAATAGCAAGAATAAAAATATGACATCAGATACACCATTCAAAAGTAATAGCTCCTAATTAGAAAGTGGGGAAAAAGAGTGTTTAGCTCCTTTTATGGGAAAATTTTAATTTACTAGTTTCTTTCTCAGATAAACTACATTAAATATTACACTTGACACACTGTTAGTGCACTTTTGCACAAATTGATCCAATCTGTCTGAGGCTGCCATGTTTTAGCAAAACTTGCTTATACAGAGTTAGAAAAATAAAGGCAGGGGAAAAAAATCCAGTAGCATGAAAATTCAGCTAGCTGATCTCTTTCAACTCTACATTCTTAAAATGAATGCAATTCGTTTTAATACCTCTGTAAACATTTCTGGACAAAGGGCATATCTGAAAACACGTTTTCCTTCATCCCTGCTGAGAATAAACCACCAGAATTATTTGATGCTTCAAAACATTCTTTTTTTGCACAAAGTCAACTGAAACTACTGCATCTTGCTTGGTCAGACCTGAAACAGCAATTCTACACAAGAGTAGAAAACTGGCTCAACAATAGCATAGCAAAAATCATGCACAGACAATATTAGTAGCAACATAAATATGCAATAAACGCTCTCTGTTTCGGCACCCTACCCCCCCCCCCCAACTGCTAACCCCAGCAAGGAACAGCTTCCCTCAACCATTGTGTCAGGGAGGGCTGAGCTTCCTGTCATCCGGCCTGACTTCCACAGCCCTCTGAACCTCCAAATCCGGCTTTGCACCTCTGCCACTGTCCGGTTTCCTATTTTAATAAAAACTGCTTTTGCCGATCTGAAATGATCTTGCTATTAGTTCACTGGTACAAATACTCTAGTCAATGAACAGTCAGTTCAACACACTTGATTCATAGGAAGGGCAGAAAACACTGCAAGAAAGGAGACACTTTGTACTTGATTGGGAAGAGAGCAGTTCAGCAATACTGTTGTCTAGGATTTCGTGCCAATTTATAAAGGGGTAACAGTACACAAAGAAAGTAGCACACATAACCAACCTCACACTGACACCGTTATAAAGAGAAATGCTAACAATGAAGGTACAAAATGATTTTACTTAAGCCTGTGTCTTATAAAAATGAGTTTTATGTTTATAATTAAAACTAAACCCAAACAAAATGAATATAAACTTGTTCCGCGCTCTCACTTTTACAGTTTACAATAATTTTCCCACTTTCACTGCTTTCTGACATTTTAGACATATCAGACATTAAGGAGGTTATTTATTAAAGTCCAAATGCCAAAAATTCGCAAAATTCAAGTTTTTTTTTTAACTATAAAATTAAAATCGAATTTTTAGTGAAAAAAAAAAAATTTATGCCAATCTCAGAAATTGACATCAATTAAAAATTAAAAAAATATAAAAAAAAACACGTTCACATACTAATTATGACAAAAAATGTTACATAAAATGTGCTCCTTGTAAAACGGAATTAGGTTTTTACCTTGCTACATTTGAAAACTAGCGCTTTACATATAATAATTTAAATGTAATGCTTGACTGTGTTTTTTTCTATAAGCAGCACTGTTCAACTTTATACCATGCAGTGGGCATTTCTACAAATATCTTCCCAAAACATCACATAAAGATTCCCACCTAGTCCCTTCCAGTACTTCACATGGCTCTACTAGAGAACCACTCTTTCTGTATTGAAAAAAACTTGTCTGCCCTCACATTTCAGGAAGACTGGCAGCAATTTTGCTACAGAAGTGGTGTCAGCCTATATACTGTAGTAGACACATTGCTGCCAATCTTCCTGAAATATAAGGGCAGACAAGTTTTTTTTTTTCAATACAGAAAGAGGCCAAGAGGTCAACCATGAAGATGAACTCTGCCTTTTCAGTGTACAGGGAACATATTATGGGTCAAATTATGGCTTTTCTTGTCCTTTGAGTAAACTGGTTTAACCTTTAATTTTTTTGCTGGTGATTAGAAAAAAGGTAAACATAACATTATCCGATTAGGACATATTTAGTTCTGAACAAAAGAAGATTAAATGTTGAGAGAACAGGTACTAGTACTGTGAAGTATATCGCTCAAGATTTCCTCTCTTTTATAGTGATGGCACACAGGGAATTTTCAATAGTTTTGGAGCCTGTGATTTTAAGCAGCTCAGGAGCCAGCCCAGCCTCAGATCTGTACCACTCTTGGGGGGGGGGGGGGGGCTGTCCTCTGAACCACTGCCTTACAGAGACTAAAAGCTAGAAATAACATATACAAGCATAACTCTCTGTACACACTATGGGCAAATTTAGTGGGTTATCACAGTTTCCGCATAGTTTCTGATTTGGTAAAGAGAGGCAAGCAAATACTCTCAAACTATAACTAAATGCCTGCAACTGTGTCAGGCACTTTCAAACTGTGTCAGGCACTTTCAATGGATGGATAATTTTCCCACTTTCACTGCTTTCTGACATTTTAGACATATCAGACATTAAGGAGGTTATTTATTAAAGTCCAAATGCCAAAAATTCGCAAAATTCAAGTTTTTTTTTTTTTTTAACTATAAAATTAAAATCGAATTTTTAGTGAAAAAAAAAAAAACTTCTAATTTTTCAAGATTTATTAAACACAGAGAATAGAAAAAAATCCAGCATCTCAGACCTACCGAGGTTGTAAATAAGTCAATGGGAGAGGTCCCTATCCTATTTGGAATTTTCTGTGGTCTGCGCTGGAATTAGTCAGATAATAGTCAGATAAATTCGGACTTTGGTAAACAAGGCCCTTAAAAGAGAAGTAAGTTGTTTCACACTTAGGGGTGCCAAATGTTAGGCACCCCCAAGTGAATGTATTTACTTACCTGAAACCCGGGCCAGTGCTCCTATACGCATCTCCCGGCTTGTTCTTTCTTCAAATTTCCCGGGGCAGGCGCATGCTCAGTAGAGTGAAATAGGTGGCTTTTTAGTTAAAGTTTGGCTTTGCACTCTAATGTGCATGCGCATCTGCGACGAGAAAGAAGAAGACGGAAGAGGATCGTTCCATGGTGCTCCCTGGAATAACCTGGGCCGGTGCAGTTTTCTGCTGATAGGAGCACTGGCCTGGGGTTTCAGGTAAGTGAAATACAACCACTTGGGTGTGCCTAACATTTGGCACCCCAATTGTGAAACAACGTTCCTTCTCCTTTAATATCAGACTTTGGGGTTAGCAGAACTTCACTAGAACAGTTGTCACTCAGCTCATACCCCGTCTGTGACTTTCCTACAGCTCAGCACAGCTTTATATGTAACCAAATAGAAAAATATTGAGACCTGTCAGTAATCTGACATGAATCTCAAGACTCTTTCCTTCTCCAGTTTGCACACTATGTACATTAAATATGGCTTACAGGACATTTCGCTGGGCACCATGGCAAAGTGCTTGAAAGGGAAGGTATAACAACGGAGGTGTGTCAAAATATTAAAATATGGAGGGCCCTCTGGGTGCTATGGTTTTTGCCCACCTACCAAAAACAGGCAGATGAATTGTTTCCAGATAAAACTGATCATAATGAGCATGAAAAAGATTAGGACAGAGATTGTAAACTCCACTGGGGCTGATTTGAAAGATATAGAAGCTCTGTAAAGTACTGCTAAATATGGTAGCACTAAATAACCAAGAAAAATAAAGAATACAAGCCAAGTAGAAATTCTTGACTACAAAGCAAAATATTCTTGTGACATGCAGAAAAGTGTTTGAAAGTGGCAGTGTAATTTTGTAAGCCTGTCCCCTTAGCAGCTCTTCATCAGCACAATTTGTTTAAATGGGAGTTTTCTGATGATACACTTATGAAGTAAAACTGCTAATTATGCCTGTTGGAGCATTTCATTATAAACATCTCCAAAAGGGAACAGATTTCTTAGAGGACACCTGTAATTGGATTCCTAGTATTTTCCCCTAAGGAGTGATTTAAACAAGGTTATTAAAGGAGCACAAAGCATATGAAAAGCTTTGTGCTTTGGTTAGAGGGGCTGTGTCTGCCAATTTTTGGGATGGCTCATAACACCCTTCGTGTGACGAGAGGCATCAGAAAAACAGATTTTCATTTTCAATCGAGTAACTTTAAAGCAGTCTACAGTTCAGCAAAATTAGTCTAAATGATAACATTTCACTTATAGAAGTACCACAGGTAACCTTGCCCATGCAGGGTTTCTGAATACTGGTTCCTATGAAAGCTCTGCTCCCAGTTATACCAAACCATTTACAAAGCCATAAAGAAACATCAAAGGAAGGAAGCGGTGTCCAAAGTCGTACATTATATGGAAGAAACTAGAACATTTTTTTTTTTTAGAGTAAACAGAGTGTTTGACCGAAATTACTTGAATAACAAGAACACAGATTTAAGTAGTACATGGACCAACGCATTTCAAAACAGCAATATTCAGTTCTAGAACAAGACACAAAATAAAAATCTGAATGCAGCTGGGGGCCATCGTCCAAGAGAGCAACTGTGATGCCTCAGGAGCAAATGATGATCAAGAAAAAGGGACCCCTAAAGATGCAACATAGGCACAGAGTGTCAGGAAGAACGTCTACACAACCTGACTAAAAGTGGCCATATATGAACTGATAATATCTTACGAAACGGCGGGAGACAAGCCAGCCAATATCAGCAGAATACTTTGATATTGGTTGGTTTGTCAAACATCAGCCACTGATGCCACAGGTAGAATTCTATTGTTTCTACCTGTATATCTGACCAATTGTTCGCAGGAAAGATTGTAGTTGTTGTGTCTATGGCCACAATCATCTTCGGGTGATTCCCATTTAATGTTCTTGAAGAATGACTAAAAGGGAAATTAAACAGATGAGCTCATTTAGATTTAATAAATTTTTTAGTGCTGAAACAATGACTTCACTCTTTTTGGTAAACAGTGAGGCACCATGAGACCAGGTTGGATACTTCCAAGAATTGTTGTCTTGTGAACATATGCATAAGAGAAGCTTTTAAGCATGCATTTTACAGGCTCTGGTATACAGTAAGTCCACTTTAGGGTCCATCTAACCAATATAAACTGTAATGCATATGCCGCTTAAAAGTGGATCTTATACAACCTACTACGAAGGTGCTCCAATGAAGTTAAAACCCCACTACAACATATGGGGATTGCTTACAGAGGTGGAGGGGAGACTTAAAAAAATTTCAGATATGGTGGGGCAAGAAACAAATAAAAAAAAAAAAACCAACCAAAATCTACGGTTCATAGAATTTCTGAACAAAAGAGTAAAGCAGGCTTCAAATATGTCTACCATTCTAAGTTGGAACCCAAAATCATTTGTAAAATGATTGATTTTACCAATGTGCTTACATTACATGTAAAATTACATAACCCCTGTAAGCAAATAACTTTTTAGCAAGATTCAGCAGTCAAATCTGTAACTAAAAAACAGTGACTGGGTGACTCAGATGTGCCAACTCGTTTTACACATGTCTGCATTCATAGATCAGGGTGTCACTGCTGGTTCCAAGTAGACGGGAGAGGGAAAATACCTTCTTGCATCATATAGTCTCTGCTGGTAGAATCTGTAGTACACAGCTGAACACTTAGCCAATCTCAGAAATTGACATCAATTAAAAATTAAAAAAATATAAAAAAAACACGTTCACATACTAATTATGACAAAAAATGTTACATAAAATGTACTCCTTGTAAAACGGAATTAGGTTTTTACCTTGCTACATTTGAAAACTAGCGCTTTACATATAATAATTTAAATGTAATGCTTCACTGTGTTTTTTTCTATAAGCAGCACTGTTTAACTTTATACCATGCAGTGGGCATTTCTACAAACATCTTCCCAAAACATCACATACAGATTCCCACCTAGTCCCTTCCAGTACTTCACATGGCTCTACTAGAGAACCACTCTTTCTGTATTGAAAAAAACTTGTCTGCCCTCACATTTCAGGAAGACTGGCAGCAATTTTGCTACAGAAGTGGTGTCAGCCTATATACTGTAGTAGCCACATTGCTGCCAATCTTCCTGAAATATAAGGGCAGACAAGTTTTTTTTTTCAATACAGAAAGAGGCCAAGAGGTCAAACATGAAGATGAACTCAGCCTTTTCAGTGTACAGGGAACATATTATGGGTCAAATTATGGCTTTTCTTGTCCTTTGAGTAAACTGGTTTAACCTTCAATTTTTTTGTTGGTGATTAGAAAAAAGGTAAACATAACATTATCTGATTAGAACATATTTAGTTCTGAACAAAAGAAGATTAAATGTTGAGAGAACAGGTACTAGTACTGTGAAGTATATCGCTCAAGATTTCCTCGCTTTTATAGTGATGGCACACAGGGAATTTTCAATAGTTTTGGAGCCTGTGATTTTAAGCAGCTCAGGAGCCAGCCCAGCCTCAAATCTGTACCACTCTTGGGGGGGCTGTCCTCTGAACCACTGCCTTACAGAGACTAAAAGCTAGAAATAACATATACAAGCATAACTCTCTGTACACACTATGGGCAAATTTAGTGGGTTATCACAGTTTCCACATAGTTTCTGATTTGGTAAAGAGAGGCAAGCAAATACTCTCAAACTATAACTAAATGCCTGCAACTGTGTCAGGCACTTTCAAACTGTGTCAGGCACTTTCAATGGATGGTTTGGAGCATTTTTGCCTTTGCCTACGGTGCCTTAAACCAGTGCAAATCACCCAATATGTGTCATTGTTTTTAGAAAAACAACCGCACTCACACACAATATAAATCATGGTCTCTACTCCTCTTTAAAAATAACATTAACGTCCATGCAGATTAGAAATTGTGTTACTGATTAAACATCAGTCTAGTGAAGATAAGGAGACAATGCATACATCAAGTGGACTTTAATTAAAGATATTCTTTGTTTAGATGCATGTTCGATAGGCTAGAACTCCATGGAGTGAACGTTTAGGGTAAGGTCACACTGAGTGTTTCGTGGAGATGTAGTCGCCTGGCGACTAATCGCCTCGTCTTTGCGGCGACCAATCTTCCCGAACACCTTCCCTCACTCTGTGCTGGCTAAAATGAAAAATCGTCAGCGCAGAGTGTGGGAAGACGTTCGGGAGATTGGTTGCCGCAAAGACAAGGCGATTAGTCGCCAGGCAACTAAATCTCCCAGAAGCGCTCAGTGTGACCTTACCCTTAGGAAAAAATACTACTTTAACAAAATTTCTATTAGACAAGTACAATTGAGATTAGGTAAAGGGAACCTTTAATAGGACATACCAACAGACATGGCTTTATAAAATGGTTCTAGGCATCTTTGCTAAAGATGTTAATTCCCATAGCTTAAGTATGATATTCCGAAAAGTAACCAGAACCTTAGCACAATGTCAAAGAAGTGCAACATTATACATTGATCACTGACTGTTCAGAGTATCAACAGGTTGATACAATGGGTTTTTTTTTCCTTTGAGAACACTTGAGTTGATCGCTTAACACAGCACAGACTTTAAGTGAGCAAATACTAAATGAATGGAGGTATTTCTGTCCACCAGTTCATAATGCATGAAGTTGCTAACATAGATAATTGGGTCCCCACTGCTCATTAGGGCACCCAGGAATTGCATCCACAGACTTCTATTTCTGATGATGTAATTGAAGGTGTTTCCCTGCACATTTTAGGGTTACCTCAAAAAATTATTTGATGCTTTAGCTCTGAAGTGAAGTGCAAATAGAAATGTATGGAATGCCATGCAAGTGACTAAATGCAATTTGTTGACAAGAGAGATCAGGGGCTGACATACTATTATTAAGTGCAAACAATGATCTATTTGCATTCATTTTCTACCATGTAGTTTGGCTTTTTTGGATTCAGCAACCCCTTCTATTTGCATTCATTTTCTACCATGTAGTTTGGCTTTTTTGGATTCAGCAACCCCTTTATCCAAAAGATTTTTTTCCCATGTGTGAAACACGACTAACGGATAGTAGTTTGGGGGGGGGGGGCTCAGAATATTGCTCTACAGCTTGAACTGATAAAAATATAATAAAAGGTGATTTTAATCTGTAGCTGCTGTGTCCTATTGTTAGTGAAAATTGGAGGCTCAGGGAAGCACCACTAAAACTGCACCTTTGCAAACATTTGCTTAAGTGCTATTTTTACCAGGAAGAAAGTCAATTCAGTAGCATTAGCATTATTGCATAAGGAAAAGAAGCTTCAAAATCAAACCTGTACTGCTTTTCATAACAGGCCATTAATTTCAGGAACAAATAAACTCGCGGATTTTTGGTGTTGGTTTTGAAAGGGGCTGAAAATCTGCCCACTGAAATACGCAGGCCAAAAATCAACCCCTAAAATTTAAAAATAAATTCTAGCCTTACAAAGCATTTGTTTTTTAGATGGGGTCAGTGACCCCCATTTGAAAACTGGAAGGAGTCAGAAGGCGCAAATAATTCAAAAACTATAGAAAATAAGCCATTTGAAATGCTGCTTACAGTTGGCCATTCTACAGCATACTAAAAGTTAAGGTAAAGGTGAACCACTCCTGTCCTCCCTGCACCAAAACAACCATGAACAATCGTCTCAACCCAGGTGCAGATTTCAGCATGAGAATGCAAACGTTCACTTGTTTTGTTTTTTTTCTTCTCTATCTCTCTCCATCTCTCCCTCTCATGGGGGGGGGGCCACATCACAGATTGGAAAACTTTGACAATAAAAGCTGGATTCACACACACTAACTCAGAATAACACCATATGACCATCACAGAAATGCCATTTTTACATTTTTAGCAGAGATGGTTTTATTCTAATTATTTGCAGGAAATAATTTTGCATGGCACTTTATGTCAATAAGCCATTACAGAAGAATGATCAGGATAATTAAAAATAAAGACATTATCCTAAAAGTCTTTTTCTCTTGCTATAGTAACGGTTCACCTGTAAAAGTATTATACATATGCAGATCTTTTATGATTGTAGAACAATCTGCACCCACACACTTACATGCTACTTGAATTTTTAAGCTGAATATGAGCAGAATTTCGGAAGAGTTTCATATAGCATGTGGGTGTTAAAGAGAATATATTTATGTAAAGATGCGGGTCTTTAGCTAACTATAGGATTACAGAAGCAAAGCTAAATAAGCCACTAAGTCACGGTGCTACTGTGTTCCCGAAAAGTAAAATAAAATGTGTTTCCGAAAAAGCAAATAATTCTAAAACTACAAAACCAATTGAAAAGTTGCTTAGAGTTGGCCATACTATAACATACTAAAAGTTACCTTAAAGGTAATCCACCCCTTTAACCTGCTGCAGCAGGGTTTTCAGCAAATATCTGTTGGTCATGTCACTGGCAGGACTCCTGCATAGGCAAATAAACTGCTGACTTGGTCTGGTGGTCGAGACCAGCAGCTTCTATGAGTGTTTATGGCCACCTTACAAGAGAACTAAAGCTTAGCTAAGGAAGTAGGGTTGAAATATTGTAGTCTATGTTTTGAGCTTCTATACAGGCCTGAAGTAACCACAGCCTTTATTTGTGTCTCCAAAGATGTCCCCAGTAGTTCCCCATCATCTTTTCTACAGATTCACTGCACATGCTCTGTGCTGCTGTCAGTTACCTGAGCTTACGGATTGACTCCCAAGATTCTGAATACATATGAAATAAATGTCACAATATAAGGCCGAGGCCGATTAGCAAATAAACATTGATGCATGGCATCTCAGATACCAGCACAACACCAACAACCTCATTTTCTGCTTGACAATTTTCTAAGCTTAGCTTCTCAACATCTGTTGAATGTTCAGGTGGAAGACACCCCTGCAAAATCCAAGATGGGAAATTCCTGTGATAACTTTGAAGGATTGGATCATTACTACTATAGAGAAGTTTAACCTGTAGGCTGATTAAGTAATTTTAATATATAAAATACGGTATTTCTAGCCATATTTAATTTTATGGTTTCGTTTATATCCGACAAAGCTGGTGACAGTCTCCCACTGAAAATAGTCAGATCAGCAATACATGCAGAGAAATTATTGGCGGCTGACAGAAATCTTTTAACCTGGCCGATCATCCAAACTACCGATCTCCGTGGGACGAAAAACATTGGGACTCTCCACACAAAGTCTGAAAATCGTACGAATCGAGGATTTGAGCTTAAGGCTACAAATGTATTGCAATACACTGCCTTGCAAAAGTATTCACCCCCCTATTCACCTATTTTGTTACATTCCAGCCTGTAATTTAAACGTTTCTTAATCTTATTTTATGTGATGGATCTGCACCAAAATAGTCTAAGCTGGTGAAGTAAAAATATATAAAAAAACTGAAAATTTGGAATATGCATATGTATTCACCCCCTTTGCCATGAAGCCCCTAAAAATACTGGTGCAAACAATTACCTTCAAAAGTCACATAATTAGTGAAATGAAGTCCACCTGTGTACAATCTAAGTGTCACTTGATCTGTCAGTATAAAACACACTTTTCTGAATGGCCCCAGAGGCTGCAAAATGGCACAACTACAAACCTGCAAAGAAAGGGCCGCCCACCAAAACTCACAGACCAGACAAGGAAGGCATTAATCAGAGACAGCACAGAGACCAAAGGTAATCCTTTGCAGAGTTTCACTGCAGAGACTGGAGTATCTGTCCATAAGACCACAATAAGCTGTTCACTCCATAGAGCTGGGCTTTTATGGAAGACTGGCCAGAAAAACGCCATTACTTAAAGTTAAAAATAAGAAGGCACGTTTTGAGTTTGCCAAAAGGCATGTGGGCAACTCCCCAACTGTATGGAGGAAGGTGCTCTGGTCAGAGGAGACTAAAATTTAACTTTTTGGCCACCAAGGAAAATGCTATGTCTGGCGCAATCACAACACATCCCATCCTCCCAAGAACACCATTGTGAAACATGGCGGTGGCAGCATCATGCTGAGGGGATGTTTTTCAGCAGCAGGGACTGGGAAACTGGTCCGAGTCGAGGGAATTATGGATGGTGCTAAATACAAGGATATTCTTGAGCAAAACCTGTGTCATTATGCCTGTGATTTGAGACTGGGACGGAGGTTAACCTTCCAGCAGGACAATGAACGAAAGCATACTGCTAAAGCAACACTCACGTGGTTTAAGGGGAAACATTTAAATGTGTTGGAATGGCCTAGTCCAGACCTCAATCCAATTGAGAATCTGACTTGAAGATTGCTGTTCACGAGCGAAAACCATCCAACATGAAGGAGCTGGAGCAGTTTTGCCTTGAGGAATGGGCAAAAATCCCAGTGGCAAGATGTGGCAAGCTCATGGAGACTTATGCAAAGTGACTTGCAGCTGTAATTGCCGCAAAAGGTGGCTCTACAAAGTACTGACTTTAGGGGAGGTGAACAGTTATGCATGCTTAAGATTTGTGTTATTTTGTCCTATTTGTGGATTGCTTCATAATAAAAGTTGCAGGCATGTTCTGTAAATAAAATGGTGCAAACGCTGAAAAAAATCTATTTTAATTCCAGGTTGCGTGACAACAAAACATGAAGATGCCGGGGGGGGGGGGGGGGTAAATACTTTTGCAAGGCACTGTAGCTACTTTTTAGTACTCATCTTTCTATTCAGGCCCTCTCTGATTCATATTTCAGTCTCTTATTCAAATCAATGCATGGTTGCTAGGGTATTCAAATCAATGCATGGTTGCTAGGGTAATTTGTGCCAACTAGAGAGCTGCTGAAAAAACAAGTCAACAACCACAAATAATAAAAAATGAAAACCAATTGCATATGGTCTCAGAATATTACTCTCTACTATAACCAAACTCAAACAACACTTAAAAAAAGTTTAATAAAATGAATATAAATATATACATTTCGAGTTAATAAAACTCCATAAATATGGCCTGCCTTTAGGAAGTAACAGTCTGACCAACATATATTACTCTTTTTTTTAACATTAACTTGGAAGTGTGGCTTTGTTTAAATTGCTAGGTTGTAAAAATAATAATGCAAGATTATATTCACCTACTATTCTTTCCTGTCCTCCATAAGGGCCCTGTAACATTGAATAGCTCCTAGTCAGTTCTATGGAAACTGCCTGGGCCCGTGGCTGTACTCGTGGGTCAGACAGCCTGTGAGTGTATCCCAATACACTCAAACACAGCTTTCATTAACAGTACAGGTATGGGATCAATTATCCGGAAACCCGTTGTCCAGAAAGCTCTGAATTACAGAAAGGCCATCTCCCATAGATTCCATTTTATACAAATAATACAAATTTTTAATAATTATTTCCCTTTTCTCTGTAATAAAACTGTATATTGTACATGATCTAAAAAAACTAATATATAATTAATCCTTATTGGAAGGAAAACCAGCATTTTGGGTTTATTTAATGTTTACATGATTCTCCAGTATACTTAAGGTATGAAGATCCAATTACGGAAAAATCCTTTATCCGGAAAACCCCAGGTCCCAAGCATTCTGGATAACAGGTCACGTTAACGTAGCCCATACCTGCACATATTTCATCAAGCAGTTTGAGAAATTATAACCATACTGCCTGATAGAATATTTATGGGCAGCAAACAGTATCTGTCTATTTGGCTGACAGGCTACTCAATGGAAAACTTTCAAGGGTCACCTAGGAATAGTCTGATCCTACAGCCATGTGAAAGGAAAACAAGGAGTGGCATTTCTTGCCAGACAGGAGACATACAATTATTTTTGAAGTCGGTTGGCCATAATGCTGCCTTTCCCTGTAGATATTTTTCAGAAGAGGTCTACTGTACTTAAGCGGCAATTGTCGAAAATAACTGCAAACTGTATGATACTTGTGTTTCACTTGATAACATTCAGAACACTCTAAACGCTTTGAAAATGGTGATCTCTTTCCCGTAGTATGGTTTTTTCCTCATCAAGAGAGGTACAGACAATATTAGACAAGTATTTCCTTAAAAAGCAACTTTCATACTAAAATCTGAGAATGATATAGCATGGTAGTCAACAGAAGAGCAGTTTCAGTACTTTTAAATAAAATGCTTCAAATGTTATTTTGTGAAAAAATAATTATAGGCCTCAAACAACCACAAAGAATTTTATTTTCCAGGGTTCAATTGCTGTTGCCCCTTATGGCAAATAACTGGCCAGGTGAATGTGCAGCCTGTTTGTTTCCATGGAAGCACAATGTTTCTTTGAGAAAATAAAGGTATAGAAATTCTTTGTATTGAATTTCTGATGAGTCACCTTGTAGCTCAGAAAGTTCTGAACTTCATCTTATATGTACTGTGCAAAGGGCTAGTCTCGTAATGACACAGTTCAGGAATATAAAGAGCTAAAGATGTATAAAGAATTTAGTTTTTAGAAAATGAATCTTTTGCAGCAATGCTGTAATACAGCTGTGTAAGGATGAAGCAGGCATAGTTAGTTCAGTAAGCAAACCTTTTACCTAAAAAAGTTTTTCATAAAATCCCATTTAGAAAGATGAAAAAAAGGCAAAACAGCTTCAAACACTGGCTTCAGACAACTATAAAGATACATTAATTACAGTTTCTGTTAGCTAAAAAAAACACCATTAATCAGAAATATTTTTTAAACAAAAACAAAATTTGTTACAAAGGTAGAAGTTTAAAAAACAATACCTTATGCTCCATTTTAACCTAGAATAAACCCAAGCAAACTGCAAGACAAATGTTTTGAAAGGTTTTTACTTAATTTTAAGCATGGTGCTCCAAACTACAAAAACATCCCCAATATCTAAAAATAGTATGAGGTCAGCTGAGCTTTGCTTTTTTTTTTTTTGCTTTTTGCTGTGGCTACCACTATAAAAAAAGTCTCTTTAAAACAATATGAACCAAAGTATCCACCACCAGAGAATTTTTCTATTCCTCTAGCGCTTGTATTTGGAAAAAGTAAGATATCCACTTCAACAAAGTTTCTCAAACTGTGAGGCTCTACTGCAAATCCGGTGAGACTCAAAGCAACATATGATCTTGAAAAATAATGATTACCAACACAAAGAAAGCATGGCTGGCACGCAGGATTTAAGCACTTCTTAAAACAGACTTGCTTAGGCATTAAAGACTGATTTAGAGAGGCCGTAATGTGGATCTGTATGTGGCATGGAGTGTGCACCAATAATAAGTCTGATTGCTGCTTCTAATCAGTGGAAGTCGACAATCTCTTCTAGTGCATTTATGGCTTTTTATTTTTAAATGTGAAAACAGAGTCTGGATATTCTTGTACAGCAAACAAAGTGGTATAGGATCTATTATCTGGAAAGCTTGAGACCAGGGCATTTCCAGGTAAGGGATGTTAAGATAGTTTGGTTCATCATACTTTTAAGTCTGCAAAAAAATAATTTGAACAAAGCCAACAAAATTGATTTCCAACTAATATGGATTTAGGCAGCTTAAATAAAAAGTAAAATGTATCATTATTAAAGAATTTATATAGTGGCATAAACAAACTTTAGTTTTAACAATAACTGTGGGATCTGCTGTTACTTTTTTTCTTTTTAATAGGTTTTTATTTAGCAGTTGGCAATACAGGGATTTGCTTATAACAAGGGTATACAATAAATAACATTCTAGAAATTTACCAACATTACAAAAGTACAGATTACACATCCAAAGTACTAACATTGGGTATTCAGAATTCTTTCGGTAAAGGATAGCCATCAAGACAGTTTTCCCACACCTTTTCAGGGATTTGCTGTTACTTTTAGTTAATTCACAAGCAATAAAATAGTTGAAATACAGCCTCCAGCATACTTGTGTTATCTTGGGCAACTCCCTTCCTGTAACAGAGCACTGACTGAAAACAAATCAGCTGCATAACAAGAAAAAGCTGTAAAAAAAATTAATTTCATAATTGTTTATCTGCCCTAGCATTTACACTTTCCCTGCCATACAATATTCCCCAAACATTAACTTTTGGGTACTTTTAGGTTTACCTAGGAAAATTATATTTTGTTTATTTTTGGGATATATATAGTTCTAAATAAATATAAACAGAGAAATGATTACATATTTTTCATAAAAATGAAATATAAGGTAAGGATATTAAGAACTATAATGTAAATACATTATTTTTTGAAAGCCCTCTGTCTTCATATACACTTTCTGTAACAAGATAGAAGGTATTCTAAATACATATACACTGAAAAAATAATGTTTCTTCAAACATAGGTAAAAACACTGAATGTTAAAAGCCCTATATCTTCCAATACTGCTGTATGAAATAAGTTGTTTTACAGAGATTCCTAACTTGCAAACAACAATAAACACACAGTAGTACGCAGTGCTGCCATCAAGGAGAGACAAGCAGGACATCTGTTTGATGCCTTGAATAAAAAGGGGGTCCTAAAAAGTACAGAAAACATGTCAAGGCTTGGCCAGGCATTTTTATGGAATCCCATAGTTCCATACAGCCAACATGCCAGTACGAAAGAAAATTTTCAAAACACAATACCAGAAATAAGCATGCTTTAGACTGAAAGGCAGAAAAAATAAAAAATGAGTATGTGCCTTTTCAGACCCACAAAAATTACACTGTGCATGCAAAATTTACTTGGTCAACACTTCAACCCCTGAAAATAAACCAATGACTGCATTTTATCTCATCATAACCCCAAAATAACCCATACAGAAACCAAATACTGAAAAGTACTTTTTGAATTCCAAATTACCAGACTAAACCTTTGCTAAAGTATGTTTTCATATTTATAAAAAAAAAAAACCCAGAAAACATGCAGTTTTCAATATATGGACTCCTGTACATTCTTGTAAACAAACAAAAAATCAACCTAGATTAAAATCAAACCGCTAAACCAAATTAATAAAACAATTGACAATAAAACGTCACACACACACAAAAAATCTTGTGGCCTAGATCTCACACACAATAAGAGTCTGTAAAATGATCAAAATAAATATACAGGTATGGGATCCGTAACCCAGAAACCAGTTATCCAGAAAGCTACGAATTATGGCAAGGCCATGTCCCATAGACTCCATTTTATCTAAATAATCCATATTTGGGGCATATATGGGACATGTTATCCAGAATACTTGGGACCTGGGGCTTTCAGCTTTTCAGTTCAATTGTTTTCAAATTGGTCCCAGAAATAAATACTTTTCTCAATTACTTTCCATTTTTTATCGTTTACCGATTTGTTTTTTAATTTAAATTTAAAGTTTCAGTCTGGCATCTGAGTATTTCATGTGCAGACTCTAACTGTTACAATTTTGCAACATTTAGTTAATACATTTTTAAAAAGCATCTCTGCAGTATTAGCAACTATTGTATCAATTCTAACAGCTGCCTAATAAAAGTCAGGGATTCTACTCAGCAGGGACAAAAATAACATGTATCAATTTAAAACAGTTAAAGGACACTTTTACACTTCAATATTAGAAAAATAGTCACACATAGAAAGTAATTGAAAAAATTTTCCGAAACCAACTGAACTGAAAAAAAGTGTTGGAACAACCCCTTTAAGTCTACTATAAATTCATGTAAACCTTAAATAACCCCAATATGCTGGTTCTGCTTCCAATAAGGATTAATTAGATCTTAGATTGTATCATGTACAAGGCACTGTTCTATTTTAACAGAGAAATAAAATCTTTTTTAAATATTTGGATTATTTGGCTAAAATGGAGTCATGGGAGACAGCCTCATCATAATTTGGATCTTTCTCAATAATGGCTTTCTGGATAACGGATCTCATACCTGTAATAAACTGTGTACTTGATCCAAACTAAGATATAATTAATCTTTATTGGGTTTTTTAACCTTTACATAGTTTTCTAGTAGACTTAATGTAAAAATTCAAATTATGGAAAGATCCATTTTCTGGATATTTCATTTTGTATTCCATTACATTGTAGACTTCTGAATATATTAAGGACCATGCAATGCATGAAGACCTATCTTAAAAAGAAAAAAAAAAAAAGCAGAATTATTCTGATTATTAAAAGATGTGACTGCTTAAAACAAGACTAATTTCAATACAAAATGACTGGAGGCAAATTGATCCAATAATCTACTGGCAAAAGGCAGAATGTCACGCAACCAAATGACCAACTAATGCAGGTGATTCAATATCCCAATGGAGACCTAAGAAGTGTTTTGATCCAGACACCAAGCAACCCTGCCATGTGTTTTTTTTCTTAGTGTTTGTGTCCACGATACTTTTACAGAAAGGAATTTTCCCCCTCGCTGCAGTCAGCTGACTGACAAAGCCTTCATTTATTCAATCCCCCCCTACTACTATGAACAATGCCAAACATTCCTGTGCACGCATGCATAAGAAGAAAATAAATGAAATAATGACATCATTACATCTAGCTGAGTTAGTGCAGACTGCAGCAGAATTTTACTGGAAAATGACAATCTTATTAAGCCAAGAGGATCACGCAGCCAGCATTAGATGTTGGCATGGTGTTATCATTGCATTCAAATCATATTACAGTTAACCTCACACACCAAGAGCTCATTGCAACATGGGTCAGATTTTGCATACAACCATTTGGAATAAGCACTCTGTTCCTCATTTATGTCCTTGGTTCCAGCACCTCTTTGTTCCATATACATATAATGGGCAAAAATATGGTAAGGAAAAACAGCACCGACCCTTTCCAGGCAAGGACAGCTTTATGGTACAGGGAGGTTGGGGTTAAAATGGTTAAATCGTTCACAGCTCATTTGTGACTTTAAAAAAAAGGAGAGGGGGGGAAGGAAAATAACCCAGTAACACAAAAACAACAGCTTGAATGGCTCTGGGTCTTGTAATGCCTGAAGCCTCTATATTTTCTTTATTCTCTCCCACAACCGCCTACAGAAGAGAGTGCTGGTACGTCTGCAGCAATTTTCTCCTACACTAAAGAAGCTGGCTGTCCTCTGATGACACAGCCAAGCACACAATGCACAACAACAACAGTAATCTTTATACTGTACACAGAAGGCTCCCAGACAGATGGAACTGAATGGGTACCCCATATAAATGTGCATTTGGGAACCTACAGAAGAGAGCTTGTTGGACTCAAACTCTTTAACAGTAACTGGCACATGACAAGGTGCTGTGAGATTACAGGATCAAACTCAAGGTCCACCTGAATAGAGAAAACAATGCAAGAAGAGCTATCATTAAAGTGTAACTATAAAGTGCCAACATAGTCCACAGCAGAGGAAAAGTGGGACAGGGGGAAGACTGGCCAGTGTTAGTGGAAAATACAATGCAAGGCTGTTTCCAGCACTGGAAAGAGATAATAGCAGCTTTCACTTATTCCTCTCCGATTCTGGAACGGGAGCTGGAAACCTGTTATGCTACAGAACTGCGACTTCCAGTATCTTTATCTCTGCAACAGCTGGAGCGCCAGCGACCGTCTCTCCTTATCGGAAGAGCACAGACAGCGGCTGAGAGCGGACTGAGCGTTTGCAATGAATGTACCCGCAGGCTAGAAGGTGCCAGTCAGTCAGCAGCTCAGCTATGGGCGCGCACCACAGACACAATGAAAGTTACACAAAGCCTCGGCAGATACCGGAGGCCGGCCCCGCATGTCCATCTGTCCAGGCTACACTTGGCTAAGGGCAGGAATTGCGTGGGGAGAGCGACTGAGCAGTGGCCGAGCCTGTATGTCGGTCGAGACAGTGGTTGTGCCATATCTCCAAGTATTGATCAACTCCCACAATCCCCCCTCCCCCCAAGAGCAGTGACACCCGCCGCCGGAGCTCATATGTCTATGGAAAGCCGCAGCGTTGTGGGTAAGGGCACCTTTATTTCCCTTGCACAGCTCTTCTCCCACCCCACCCGGCTCAGGTAATGAATGAATGAGCAGAGGGGTCAGCCCCAGTGTCTTTCCTCACCTCCCGCACTGGCAGCCCAGGACAGCAGGAACACGAGCCTCAGCAGTCCCATGATCAGGAGGGTCAGCAGCAGCAGCACTCGTACATTGACCCCTCAAGCCGTATTCTCTATGAGCTTTCTTTCTCCACCCCTCCGGCTCCAAGGGAAGCGGAAGCTCCGGTGTCCCGAACGGCGCTATCTGACTGGGGGAGGGGCCACAGGGCGTTACCGCCCGCTGCATGGCGTCATAAGGCCCTACCCCCAAACGAATGCTCCAATCGCTGGCTGCCAAATAGTGGCCTGTCTTTATTTACACTTCCGGTACCAGATTTCATGCTGGAACAACACTCCCGCCCGTAAATAGGGTGGGGTGGAATACGTCGTATACGTGAAATGATAGATTCGATTTTGACTTTACACATTGTGGTCACGACACCATAATCACGCCCACGTCATTGTGTCTAACAGCTGTCTTGCAAGCAGTGAGCACAATGATAAAATACTTATAATCTGCTGCCAATCCGAGATATTTGTAAAGACATTTTCGCTTCCTGTTATCCCTCACATCGTTCCGCTTGTTATTGGCCGGGCAATATGTTCCTAAATGGTTTCCGGAAGCTAACGTTTCGCGTGTCCTGCTTCTAGTCAGGGATTGGTTCATGTAGTCCTGGTTGTTGCTAGGTAGCTTTCTGGGGTACAGGGCCTTAGTATTATCTACTGTAATGTAATGGACTATAGCGGAAATAGAGAAACTCTGGCACTCAAGACAAGTGAAATGCAGGGTTCCCCCTTGCTTTTTATTTCTTGTGCGAACGTGCAACATTTCGGGGCGAACCCCTTTATCAAGCATACATACTGACCACAGTGCAGACAATAGAAAGAGTGACCAATTCAATTAATTAGCATACAAAATTACCAACATTCAGTTTGAAAGGCAAGGCTCTCGACCAATTACCTAATAGTATGTGAGAATTTTTTTTAAAAAAAAAACTTTAAAAACAATCACAAATTATTTCAGAAAGAAAATGTTATTTAAAACAGCAAAAATTCTGTGAAAAGTCCAATTGTGCCAGGGCATTCAATCCCTTCAGAGTGCTAAAATAAACCATGTAATAAAGATAAAAAAAAGATACAAAGTAGTTAGGCAACTGCCTATTATACTAAAAAAATAAAAACATTAAAAGGTAACAATTTTGTACCAATTATGTAACCACAAACTTGCCCTAATACAGAAAAGACAAATTACCTGTCCCTGGAGAATACACAAGAATTTTCTTATCTGTAAAAAACATGAAAGGAACAAGATTATTCATAGCAGGCTTGTTCACAAATATATTTACAAAAAGTTTAAACAAAGCAGGACAAGTTATATTCCTCATTAAGTCCTTTTGGGCTCCTGGATTGGAGTAACCAAATCCAGTAGCACTCTCTTTGGAGTAGCATACGTTTTTTGTCCTGAATGCCCTGGCACAATTGGACTTTTCACAGAGTTTTTGCTGTTTTAAATAACATTTTCTCATGAAATAATTTGTGATTGTTTTTAAAGTTTTTTAAAGTTTTTTTTTTTTCAACTTTTCTACAGGTAAACATCACCACACAAGAGCACTGCAGTAAACCTCAGGAGGCTTTATACAAACCTGGCAATGAAACACAACAATGCAGGGAGGAGGGCCTTGAATGACCCTTTCTATGGCAGGTAAGATGGGATTCGGTCCTAGATTCTTGGCTTTCATCCAACTTTTATACTCCCACTCCTCTGCCCTGGTGGTGCTCAGCAGCATACCTTCCCCACACTTAGTACTCACACAAGGGATGAGACAGATCTGCCCCATCTCTGTTCCTGTTCGCTATTGCGATAGAGCCATTCTGAGGAACTTGGAGATTGTTGGTTGAAAGATAAGGTCCATTGATGTGAAAAAACAACTCTATGCTGACTAGTCTTTAGCATACCTAGCAGGTTTCAATACATCACTAGACAACTAGCCCTTATATTAGAGACCTTTGGGAACTAATCCAACCTAATGGTAAACCTGTTTTTAGTTGATGATCTAATGCAGTGCTGTCCAACTTCTGTGTTATGGAGGACCACTCCCTGTTTTTAAACCACACCCACTTTAAATCACACCCATGTTATCACAAGACCATATCCACATTAATTGTGGTAGCACACCAAAACACCATATGGTTGGCGCTCACTGCAGGGATATCAGTCATCACTCATATGTGAAAAAAGTTGTCATATTAAGACATAATCTTAAATACATATGCCTCCTCATCCCCTGTGGATAACACAGTACCCCCAGCATATGATTAAACACCTTAGGGGTTCCTAACAATAATTTATTTTCAAATGCTAACAAACCCCCAGAACAAATACCAGGCTTATGTTCCACAGGCAGAGTAGGCCACACACAGGCAGAGTATGTCACACTCAGGCAGAGCAGGGCACACACAGGCAGAGTATGTCACACACAGGCAGAGTAAGGCATACACATGCACAGCAGGGCACACACAGGCAGAGTTTGTCACACACAGGCAGAGTAGGGCACACACAGGCAGAGTAAGGCACACACAGGCAGAGTATGTCACACACAGGCAGAGCAGGGCACACACAGGCAGAGTAAGGCACACACAGGCACAGCAGGGCACACACAGGGAGCATAGGGAAGGCAGAACAGAGCAGGAGACAGGGAAACCCATCTAAAATGTACTACATACAGTGACACAGTGCTAGTGCCTTATTAGCATTTTGAATAAAGTGTGAACGGGGTAACAATGTGGGCAGTTCCAGTCTGGGTCTCAGGAGATTAACAGTACAGGGTTTTAGGATGTGAACAATAGAGGTGTCAAAAGTGTGAACAATGCAGGGGGATCACAGGTGTGAACAACACAGGGGATTAGTCTGAATTTGAGGTTTAAACAATGCAGGGGCCAGTTAATCTCTGTAGTGATAACATTTAAATTTTACACATGGAAACACAGCAGTTAGGTGGGGGGGCACACAAGGGGGGGGGTCGTTTGCCGCATGAGGCCCGCGGGCCGCCATTTGGTCAACCCTGATCTAATAGAGACCCCACCCCCAATAGGCATGCACTGGTCGTAGCCTCAGAGTTAAAATATCTGGGAGTTAAAGGAACAGTAACTTGAGTGTTTAAATGAATTTATCTGTTATCTACTGTGTCTCCTGTGTTTGAATGGCTGCCCCCATGGCTACACAGCAGCTTGTTTATGTAAGCTATAGTTGTGTTTCTGAAGCAAACAAACCCATTTACCAGTGTAAGGTAGGCTCTGCCAGACTTTGAACTAGATTTTTTGCAGCACAGTTAGCACATATTAAACCCTGATTTACTCTTGATCCTTGCTGCCCATCTGCAGACATCCTAGCTAAGTGACCCAGAAACTCATGAGAACACAGACAAGCACAACTACTAGATCAAACCATCTCCTGTTACCCTAGGGCAGAGAACATGGTCACACTATATGACCACCAGGTTAAATACCCAGATAAGCCTATTTGGGAAAACTCAACACTCAACAAGTTTTCTGGCAATAACATGGGATCGTAAGGGCATAAAACTCGTAGATGGCTCCCTTAAATCTTTTGATGTACTTCAGCAAGAGTTTGAGATCCCAGACACACACTGGCTACTGTATAGACAGGTACAACATCTCTTTCAAGCTAATCCTTTTAAAATATGGGAACTACGCTTTTGCAGAATACTGGAGCTACAAGATGACAATCACCCTATTTCCAATCAGAACAGTGTGTTGTGATTCTTTAACTACGACAAAACCAGTTCTAATCTCCTTAGAGTATAGCACCATGAAATCCCAATTTTTTTTTACCCAACATAGTCCACAAAATGATTCAGAGATACAGTTGTGTTAAAATAAAGTAAAGTTCCATGTATCATGTATCAAATTTGTGTTATTACTTTAAGTGAAGAAAAGGGAATATTAGGTTGTTCCAAAAAATAATGTCTGCATTCTTCTTTACAAACACAAACATTCACTGTATAAACTGAAAAAAATTAAGATTTTTCTTTCCTTTGAATCACTGAACTAATATTTAGTTGTTTAACCACTGTTTCTGAAAACAGTGTTGCAAGGAGACAACTGGAATTTTGATGTTTTCTATTGTATTAAGGTCCAGGGATTGGGCTTGCCACTCCATAAAGTCAATATTGTTGATCTGGAACAAAGATCTTGCTCATTCACTGGTGTGTTTGGGGTTGTTGTCTTGTTGAAACAGCCATTTCAAGGGCATTTCTTCTGTGGCATAAGGCAACATGACATGTTAAAGTATTGTGATGTATTGAAACTGATCCATGATCCCTGTGATGTGATGAATAGGCCCAACACCATAGTATCCACATCTTTCAGGTTTTGGTTGCTTTTTAAGAGCAAGTGAGATCGTTTTAGCTGAGCAATCTATTTTCTGCACTTCTTTATATGTTTTCCCCTCTCCAATCAACTTTTTAATCAGCCATACTCGGTATGTTACAACTCCCAATTTAATAAACACCAATTGATAATTATACACCGATGTTGCTCACCAACCCCATGGATCTTGCTCCCAGGTGTTTATTTTTTAATTCCTGGCTTGGAAGCAAGTTTTGGTTGAATAAAAAACAGATGTACTGACATACAGAGCCTCCTTTAGACTGCCAGCCCAAATAGGGGCTACTAAATAGCCAATCACAGCCCTTATTTGTCACCCCCGGGAACTTTTTTTCATGCTTGTGTTGCTCCCCAACTTTTTACAATTGATTGTGGCTGACAGGTAAAATCAGATTAGGGACCCCTGACCTACACTAATACTGGTCTGCAGAGTATACCTGTCAGGGAGCCGGGAGCTCCCTCCAGGGAGGTTGTCTGGATCAAGGAGGAAGCCCTCTTGAGGGAACAAGGTCGCGGTATCCAAAGGGTTAAACGGAGAATAGTCAGGATCAGGCAAGAGTTCACAGGCAGGCAGAATACAAACAAAGTCCAAAGTCCAGGCAAAGGGTCAGGATACAAGGCAGGAACAAGATTAGGCAATAAGGCACACAGGAAACCCAGGATATGCTTCAGGAAAGTAATCCTATTCTTGGGCGCCATTCTGGCGTCTAGTTGGCGTTTTTATTTTCAAATTTTGGCGCCATTCTGACGTCATTGACGCTCTTGCGCCGACGTCGGCGCGCTGACGTCATCGCCCTGCGCCGCTACCCACGTGGCGGCCATGGGCGCCGCCATTTTGGGAGCGACGCCGGCGAAGATGGACGCGCCGCCCGGAGCTCCTGGGCCTGCTCCGGGCGGCGATCGTTACAGTACCCCCCCCCTCACGGGGGGCCTCTGGACCACCAGGACTTGGCTTCTGGGGAAACTTGGAATGGAACTCCCTCACCAGACGAGGAGCGTGAACATCACGGTGTCCTTCCCAGGAGCATTCTTCAGGGCCAAAGCCCTTCCACTGAATGAGGTACTGAAGGGACCCTCTGGAGATTCTGGAGTCTAGGATTTTCTCCACCTCGTACTCGAGTTGACCCTCCACTGAGATGGCAGGAGGAGGAGACTGACCGTCAGAGAACCGGTTGGTGATGGCGGGTTTCACCAGAGACACGTGGAACACGTTGGGGATTCTCATCTCTGGTGGAAGCTGGAGTCTGACAGCCACAGGGTTGATTATTTCCAAGATGGGAAATGGTCCCACGAATTTTGGACCCAACTTGGGAGATGGTATCTTCAACCGGATATTCCTGGAAGAGAGCCAGACATTATCACCCACCTTGTAGAGAGGAGAGGATCTTCGACGACGATCCGCGAAAGTCTTATGAACAAGAGCACTCTTCTCTAGGTTCAACTTGGTCGCAGCCCAAATAGCAGACATATGGGCTGCGGAGTCGTCAGCAGCCGGGACGTCAGATAGCACAAAGTCTTGGGGAAAAGCTTGAGGATGCTGACCATACACCGACATGAACGGAGACCTTCCTGTAGAGGAATGACAAGCATTATTATGAGCGAATTCCGCCCATGGGAGGAGATCAGACCAGTCATCCTGGCAGAGGGATACGTGGTTCCTCAGGAACTGCTCCAGGGCTTGGTTGACACGTTCAGCTGCCCCATTCGTTTGCGGGTGGTATGCAGATGAAAACTGAAGAACAATTCCCAGGTCTTTGCATAAGGAACGCCAGAACTTGGCAGTAAACTGGGTGCCTCTATCGGAGACGATCTCCACCGGGAAACCATGCAGGCGGAAGATGTACTGGATAAATAGCTGGGACAACTCCACCGCAGAGGGCAACTTCTTCAGAGGGATGAAATGGGCCATTTTGGAGAAGCGGTCAATAACAACCCAGATCACAATATTCCCACCGGAGGGAGGAAGTTCGACAATAAAGTCCATAGAGAGGTGCGTCCATGGACGAGAGGGTACCGGCAAAGGCTGTAACAACCCACTGGGGCGGGAATGGCTAGGCTTAGAAGTGGCGCAGACATTACAAGCAGCCACAAAGTCCTTTACATCCTTGCGGATATCAGGCCACCAGACTAGGCGCCTCAAGAGTTCAAGGGTCTTAGCCGAACCAGGATGTCCAGCTTGCCTGGAGCAGTGGGTTTGTTGCAGGATGGCCAGGCGAAGTTCTGGAGGGACGAAGGCCATGCCAATCGGAGTATCTTGAGGAGCCGAGGACTGCCCAGCCAGAATCTGGTCGGCAAATTGGGGATACAGAGAGGCAATGATCTTGACAGGTGGAATGATTGGTTCCTGTCTCTCAGGGTCACGGTCCACCGGAGTGAAGCTACGAGACAAGGCGTCGGCCTTCAGATTTTTGGAACCTGGGCGAAAAGTCAAAACAAAGTTAAATCGGGGAAAAGAAAAGGGCCCACCTGGCTTGTCTGGGATTTAGCCTCTTGAGGGACTGTATGAACTCCAGATTCTTGTGATCAGTGAAAATCTGGACAGGAATTTCAGAACCCTCCAGGAGGTGACGCCATTCTTCAAGGGCAAGCTTGACTGCCAAGAGTTCTCGATTCCCGACGTCATAGTTCTGCTCTGCGGATGAGAACTTCTTGGAGAAAAACGCACAGGGGTGCAATTTTCCATCAGAGGAATGTCTCTGAGACAGGATAGCTCCGGCTCCGACTTCAGAAGCATCAACTTCGATGCAGAAGGGTAGTGCAGGATTGGGATGTCGAAGAACAGGAGCGGACGTGAAGGCCTCTTTCAAGGACTGAAAGGCTTCTATAGCAGATGGAGGCCACAGGCTGGGTTTACCCCCTTTTCGGATGAGGGCCAGGATAGGTGCAATGCGGGAAGAGAACCCCCGGATGAACTGTCGATAATAATTAGCAAATCCGATGAATCTCTGGATTGCTTTGGTACTCAGTGGGAGAGGCCACTCCTGGATGGCCGACACTTTCACGGGGTCCATCTCAAATCCCTCTGGAGAGATAATGTATCCTAGGAAGGGGATCTTGGATACCTCGAAAACACACTTCTCCAACTTGGCGAAGAGAGAGTTCTTCCTCAGACGAGAGAGTACCTCCTTCACCTGGGAGCGATGACTTTCAAGGTCCTTGGAAAAGATCAGGATGTCGTCCAAGTATACGACTACGAACCTTCCTAGGAGATCTCGGAACACATCATTCACAAACTCCTGGAAGACGGCAGGGGCATTGCATAGGCCGAAGGGCATAACGAGATATTCATAGTGCCCATCCCGAGTGTTGAATGCCGTCTTCCATTCGTCACCCTCCCGGATGCGAATGAGGTTGTAGGCCCCCCGGAGATCCAACTTGGAGAAAATCTTTGCCCCTTTCAGCTGGTCAAAGAGCTCGGCAATCAGGGGCAGAGGGTATCTGTTTTTCACGGTGATCTTATTCAGACCCCGATAGTCTATACAAGGCCGAAGGCCTCCGTCCTTCTTCTCCACGAAGAAGAACCCAGCCCCTGCAGGAGAGGTAGAAGGGCGGATAAACCCCCGCTGGAGATTTTCTTGGATGTACTCCTTCATAGCGGTAGTTTCTGCAGGAGAGAGAGGGTAGGTGCGCCCTCTGGGGGGCATAGCTCCAGGCAGGAGTTCAACCGGACAGTCGTAGGAGCGATGTGGGGGAAGGAACTCTGCAGACTTTTTACAAAACACATCGGAAAATCCCTTGTAAGTGGAGGGCAAAGTCTTTAATTCCGCAGAGGAGACATTCACCTTCTCGAGGGGCTTTGGCGGAAGGCAATGTTGCAGGCAAAATAAACTCCAACGAGAGATCTGCCCAGTGGACCAGTCTATGGTGGGGTTATACAGACGTAACCATGGAAGACCCAATATCACTGGAGTAGAAGGACAGGGGATGATGAAGAATGAAAGTTTTTCTTGATGCAGCGCCCCAACTTGTACAGATAGTTCCGCCGTGAACTTTGTGACGAATTCAAACTCCAGGGGTTTGTCATCTATGGCAGTAATTCGCAGGGGAGAAGACAATGGAAGCAGAGGAATCTTCATGCGTTCGGCAAAAAAGGCATCCATGAAATTGCCATCCGCTCCGGAGTCGAGGAAGGCCCTTTCGAAGATAGACTTACTTGCCAGGTGAATCTGCAAAGGAAGGAGAAGCCTGCGTGAATTTTCTTGATACTTCTCCAGAGAACCTCGAGTGATGCCCCCTACATGAGAAACCTGAGACATACCTCGGAGTACAAAACTCTTGGCTTTGGCAGGACAGGCGTTGGCAAAATGGGAATGCCCACCACAGTATAAACAGAGACCTGCCATACGTCTTCGGAGTCTTTCCTGCTCGGAGAGGCGAGTCTTTCCTACTTGCATGGGTTCCTCCAAAGGAGACGTCGACACATGGGTCACAGGAACAACGGGTGTTTGCAGAATCGGCCTTTGAAAGCGAGGGGCCAACATGGGAGAAAATCGTCTACTGCGCTCTCTCTCCACCTGGTGCTCTCTGAGACGAGTGTCCACCTTAATGGATAGAGCGATCAACCCTTCCAGGGTGTCAGGAGTCTCCCTGGAGACGAGATCATCTTTGATGCGGATGGATAGGCCTTGGTAGTATACAGCCTTGTAAGCGTCATCACACCAGGAAGTCTCCGCCATCAGTGTTCGGAAGTCTATAGCATACTCATTGACACTGCGGCTTCCTTGCCGGAGCTGCAAGAGACGGGCAGGGGCGTTCGTAACCCGACCTGGAGCATCAAAGACTATACGAAAAGCTTGGAGAAAGTCTTTAACATCAAAAGTCAGCGGGGAATTCTTCTCCCAAAGAGACGTTGCCCACTCCAGTGGCTTGCCTTCCAATCGAGACATCACATACCCCACCTTGGAACGCTCGCTTGGAAACTGTGTGGGTTGGAACTCAAATTGAATTTGGCATTGCGTGGCAAATCCCCTGCAGGCTTGTGGGTCCCCACTGAAACGAGGGGGAGGTGGAATGCGAGGCTCACCTGTCGGGTAGCTTGTGTTCGTGGGGGCTGCCGCCATGGGGGGATCCCCAGTAGGTGGAGCAGTGGAGGACGCAGAAGGCACTTGAGCCAGCAGGACATCGAGTGCTTGCCCAATGCGAACCTGCTGGTTTTCGTAGTCCTCCATGCGGGATGCCAGTCCGCGGAGCGCTCGTCCGACATGAGGTGTGGCTTCCTCAGAAGGATCCATGGCCCAAGAATAATGTCAGGGAGCCGGGAGCTCCCTCCAGGGAGGTTGTCTGGATCAAGGAGGAAGCCCTCTTGAGGGAACAAGGTCGCGGTATCCAAAGGGTTAAACGGAGAATAGTCAGGATCAGGCAAGAGTTCACAGGCAGGCAGAATACAAACAAAGTCCAAAGTCCAGGCAAAGGGTCAGGATACAAGGCAGGAACAAGATTAGGCAATAAGGCACACAGGAAACCCAGGATATGCTTCAGGAAAGTAATCCTATTCTTGGGCGCCATTCTGGCGTCTAGTTGGCGTTTTTATTTTCAAATTTTGGCGCCATTCTGACGTCATTGACGCTCTTGCGCCGACGTCGGCGCGCTGACGTCATCGCCCGGCGCCGCTACCCACGTGGCGGCCATGGGCGCCGCCATTTTGGGAGCGACGCCGGCGAAGATGGACGCGCCGCCCGGAGCTCCTGGGCCTGCTCCGGGCGGCGATCGTTACAATACCATGCAAAACTCATTTAAAATGTTTAACTGTGTACCTTTTAAAGGGGAATGTTAGTGTTCCTAACTGTTCTGTCTAATTATTATTTGTGGTTCTCCCCAAGACAGCAAGAAGATAGGCAGCCCTATCCTTCATTGTTCTCAGTATTTGGCCTGTCCTATTCCAAGTCCCACTTCCCTCTAATGCATGATGAAAACTGCAGAGAGATTTCTCTGCAAAGCCACTGTATGTGTGTCATCATCTCTTGTATACCTCCTATGTTTAAGGTCACCAACTGTACTGGTGTAATTAAGCATTTGCTATGATAAAAACTAGGTTTCTGATTGCACAGCAGCATTTCAGCAGGCAGCAGAGGTGTTATGTGGACATCTTGTTAAGTTCAACTCAGTGTTTATAATGAATACTAGTCCAATTGCCTGATTAGGATTTGGGAACTGTTGCAAAATATTTTGTTGGTCCTGCCCACATTATGCAAGTAGCTGTGAATAGGGAAGCTATGCATACTTGCACATTTCTGTTTCCTTTATGAAAACAGAAACATTTTATAATAGCTATAACTAAGTCACTTTTCATGGTAACATTCACCAACACTGCATAGTCACCACCCTCTTTAAGCCACTGAACGGGAAAAAAGGTTAATGTATGATATATAAGCCTCCACCCTCCTTATGCCCACAAGAGGGATTAGCTGTAAAAGCAATGCAGCTTTCTCATGAAGTATGGAAACTAAGCCTTAGGGTTGTCACATTAAATACACATACTGAATGACTAACTAGCAATTCATTTCAGCACATGTTGCAGAGTATACTAGTTGGCAATTAAATGGTAATTAGTCATCTAGTAAGATAATAAAACACAAAGGATTTAGTACATATGCTGTTGTGAGTGCGATCTCACTAAAAAGCATAACATGTATAGATTAATGGGGATCTAAACCCCCAAAAATGAATTCATATAAACTTACTCAGAGTGGTTCTCTGACCTCTTTTGCAATTTACATGAATTTCTTATTTTGAGTGGTTTCTTGTATAATAAATTTTAGACAGCTAACAGTAGACTTTCAGGTCAACAGCTCTTTTTGCAGGTTAGATTGTCAGCAACCCTAACTGTTTATGCATTTCCTGTATTCAGTTAAACCTAGTGTTACGGACACTCAGTTGATCCAATAGGCTAGCATTACAAGTCTAACAATGCAAACATATCATAAAAAGCAAAATCAGCATTTTCTAAAAATAGAAAATGGATATTAATAACAAAAGTACTCAGGGAAGCACTCTGGGTAAAGCTAGCCATACACAGGCAGATTTAAATTTTCGATTGGACAGCTTTTTTGTTGTGTATGAACCCTGTCTGATGGTAATGTGCCAGTCTACAGTCGACCCCCACCCAACCCTAATTTATCCTCTCCAAACCACCAAGTCACTGTTCCTTATGTACCTGGACCATCTTTGATTTCACTTGAGGGTGCAGGGCAGGCACAAGTATATAATGAATGATGGCAGCTGGGCAGAAGAGAATTTAGCAGGGGAGGGCCATCTGCAAAGTTCAGCCCGACACACAAGCATCTCAAGGAAATGATAACTTCAGAATGAATACTTAACCAACAGAACATGTATATCATAAATGACCTACTAAAAAAAATTATATTGGCATGTATAGGTGTATGAATCAGTAAATATTGCCCTTTAATGGGAAAACATTTTTTTTTATATAAAATGCATCAGTTAATAGCACTACTGCAGCAAAATCCTGATTTGAAATCCGTCCCCAGTGTGTGTAAAAATTAGCTATTAAGCTGGGTGACATGCCGCCCCAGAAATTTTACCAGCCTAGGCCGAGGCCTATGTGACCTTTCCACAAATCCAGGCCTGAGCTCAGTGAATTGTATGAACCAGGGGGTGGCCCTTTCCTATGTAGTATTATCCACTGGCACATACTTTTTTAAGAAAATAATTTATATACTGTAGATGAAAGGCTGTTTTATGTATGGCCTGTTTGTGCAATACACAGTATTTTTATAGAGATTTTCAATGTGCAGGGGTATTGTTTTTCTTTAAATTTAGATTTTTTTATTAAAAAAATGTAAAGTTTAAATCTGGGGAATGATGCAAAAGTAGCATGTCAAACTTAAACCGGCAGATTTTTCTGTCCCTCTTTCCATTTTTCAGATGTTGGGAGGTATGAAAATTCAATCACTGAGTTGCTATCATGACTACCTGCACGATGCCAGCATTCCTATCTGAAGATAATGGGGTCCGTTTACTAAAGTGCGGTAAATTTGACTTTGTTTCCGCATGTTATCGCTGCGAATATTTTTCCGCCAGAATATTTGCAGCGACTAAGTTTACTAAACAGTGATGCGCTCAGAAGTCATTGCCATCACTTGTGGTAACTAAGTTAATGAACCAGTTTACATTAGCGGTAATTTTAGCGAGTTGCGAATTTTCTGGCGGCAAATTACGTTTTTTCGAATATCTATGCTATAAAATAGTCTTGTTTTATGGCAATTTTTACTGTGACATTTATGGCCAGAAATGCATCTTCAAAACTCATAAACTTTATTGAATGATGATAATACCATCCAACAACATTAACACCAATCAAACATGTATGCATCATATAAACTGATAGTTCATCACTCCAATCACAAACCCTTCTGCCAATAGAATCATATGAAGAAGAAATGATACCAGTTGATCTCTTTGCTTCATAGAAATGCACAGTTTAATGTAGCCAATCACAATGAAACCAAAAAAGCGTAGAGGCTGACGAATCCTTGGACTGTGATGCCCACTGCCAATAATACGACTCTGAGCTGAAACTGCTGCTGTTGCACCAGATAGAAGCAGAAGCCAAAACATCCTGTCAGCAATAGCTACAGATCTCTCTCCTGTCAGCAATGAATGATGGGTGAAAAAAAAGTATTATGGGATATTTCCTGCTCCTTGAGAATTTTCTGGCGAAAAAATACTTTTACACCACTAGATAGGTGGCGGTAAAATTTTGCGTAAATTTTGTCTTTTGCACATTTCGCTGTTTAGTAAACCAGGCATTAATGTATACGTAGTGTTATTTTCAGCGAATGTGATAACTGGCGAACGCATTCTTGCACAAGAAAATTTGCAAATAAAATTTACCGCAGGTTAGTACACTGGCGAAAACATATTTGGCGATACATTTGTCTGTATTTTGTGCGTATTGTCTGAAAATGGACAATCCTGTAACAAATGACACATCATTGCGCCAGTAAAATGAGCATATTCCATAATCATCCAAACACATCTGCAACCATGTATTAAAGTCCACTAATGAGAACTTTTATTTTTCTTTTTTTTTTGGAGCACTTTATTGCTATCAATTAGACTTCCTGGATAACCTGCAATACACGATTGCAACGTTCCACTTTGGCCATCGTTTGCCATAACAACACGTCGCATATCTCAGTAAGGATGTTAGTTTTCGGCTTTCTTTCCTCCTATAAATGCGCATGCGCAGTGTCCTTTCTCAACTTCCTGCCAAATAGTGATTTCCGAAGGGCGTCGCTGATGCGGAGAAGTGGGCGTAACGCTTGGGTTCGGTGACGTCACTGGCGTCAACCACTTTCTCTCAGGTTTAACCCTTCAGAGTATTTTTTCCTCGTTGGTTTACAGGGAGTGGGTTAGGTCTTCGACCTGAGACATCACGTCCCATTACGTAGGACGACTGTTGATTACATCCCATTGGCAGTCACATAGTCCTGTGTAGTAAATCTTGCCCTTATCTGAACTCATCACATATTGATAACACGGGGCAGTCTCTCCTCTAACTATAGTTAACAGATAAAGCGACGTCTCTAACCCCACCCGTTTCGTGTTCTCCGACCAACTACTAAACGCGATTATTTCCTTGAATCTGCTCTACACAGCAGAGCCCTTTACAATATACGTACTTCGAGGTAAACAATCAGCTGGCAGCGTTTTGTTTCTGTCATAAAACTTTATTGACAACTCGTTCACAGACAAAACAAGCCCTAGTGTTGCTTACGTATCCTGAGTCACACACACGTGACGCAAGGGGCGGATCTGTCATGGCTTCTGGGACAACAGCTGAAGAGCCGGTGCAGTCTAAGTAATATAAGTCAGCGGCTGTTCGCCATGGAGACTTCCCTATCGGATCTACCTGCAGCCAGTCAGATCTCCTGTGCAGCGGAAAATCAGTCGGAAAAGGTTAACGAGAAGAGCGAGAGGCTTAATGGTGACGGAGCGCAGGCAGTGGCTGAAGACAGCAAAGGAGGCTCAGTGTCAGGGCTGCAGGAATCACATCAGGACTCTGTACTGGCAGCATCTGACTCCGTTACGTTAGAACCAGACTATAGTCAGGGGCAAAATGGCACTGAAGCTCCCCCTTGTGCTCTCTCACTCCCACAGTCACTTACCCCCGAGGAACCAAGTAGCAGCGGCCAGAGCCTACCTGGAGCCTCCCAGAGCCTTGATTCACTGGCCTCCTTCTCCAACCTCCTGTCTTGTCCCAGCTCCGAATTAAACAGCGAGGGGCCCGATGAGAAAGCCAGTGGTACGGAGGAAGCGGAGGAAGGCAAAGATGGAGTGGCCCCAAGGGACAAGATCCCTGGCCAGTCAGTGTATCATATTAAATGGATCCCATGGAAAGAGCAGAGCACTCCTATAGTAACTCAGAATGAAAATGGTCCATGTCCCTTGTTGGCAATTATGAATGTCCTGCTTCTGGCATGGAAGGTATGTTAACAAATTATACCAGAATCCTTAGCTGCAAAAATCCGCATACTCAAATTCTCTGATTGCATTTTGTTCTCAGGGGTCTCTAGATCCAGCAACTGGCTGTCCATTTTTTTGTCATGGGGCTGTCCATGTTTTGTCCTGGGGGGGGTTGATTTTTTTTGCAATTGGAGCCAGTCCGTGGGGCCCGTTTTCTTATGTAGTGTTGTAGGTACTCTCCTAACTATACAAGCAAAGAAACAGATTGAAACTATCACTTTTGTTGGTTAGAAACAGGTCCGGACTGAGAATTAAAATAGGCCCTGACATTTCAGGTACACAGAGGCCCAAACAGCCCCCACCAGCCCACTAAATAGTGACTTGCTATGGCACCTTATAGCAGCCCCTCTGGCATTTGGCAGAACCCACAGATTGCCAGTCCGGGCCTGGTTAGAAGATGAGAAGATAGGCTGAAGCGCTTGTGTGAAGCTACTTGCAGTTTTACATCTGATATTCTACTTTGGAACCTTGGTTCAAATGTAGAAAAAGTTGGAAAGTAACACAAGCATGAAATATTTCCTTGGGGGTGCCAAATAAAGGCTATGATTGCCTATTCGGTAGCCTTATGTGGACTGGTAGCCTGCAGGAGGCTTTGTTTGACCATAAAGCAAGACTTGCCTCCAAGCAAGGAATTGCATGTTTTGAGGCCACTGGGAGCAACATCCAAGGGTTTGACGAGCAGCCTGTGGCTCAAGAGCCACTGGTTGGGGTCCACTGGCAAAGAAATTGATATTCTGAGATGATTTGCAATTAGTTTTTATTTTTTGTGGTTTTTTTTTAGTTGTTTACCTTTGTTCAGCAGCTCTCCAGTTGGGATTTTCTGTAGCATCTGGTTGCTAGGGTCTTGTTTACCTTAGTAACCAGTCAATGGTGTGAATGAGCAATAGGTTTTTGGCTGACCCTCCACTTGAAAGCTGTAGAAGAGGAACGCAAATAATTATAAAACAAAAAACAAACACTATGTAAAAATTGAAGACCAAATGCAAATTTGCTGCAAAAGGGACATTTTTATAACATACTAAAAGTCAACTTAAAGGCGAACCACCCCTTTAATTGCACATAATTATTTTGGCAGTGACATGGTATATATTAAATGTTGTTTTGCAATATATATTTGCATTTTGTATATTGCTTCATGACCTAATTTATTTCATTACTCAGTGTTTATCTGTGAGAACTAGAGAATAAAACCTCAATGTCATGACCATCATCACTTACTCCTCATCACTTCAGCTTTTTCAGATTGGATGCATTGTTTGCCAGTGTAAATGCATAATCTATCTTCTCCATCTTTGTATTTATTATATAAAATATAATAATGTTTACAACAAACCCTATGCATGTAAATATTTTTATACACATGGAACTGCATCCCACAATAATTTCACAAACTGCCAGTTTTATAAGCTATTTAATGTGAATATTGAATGAAGCAATCCTGTTCTTTACTGAATCCTTTTTAGATTAAAATATGTTTCAGTACTATTTTTAATGCAGTTAAAATCCAAATTGCTAATTTGCATTGCTAATAGGAAAGCTATGGTCATGGCTATCCAGGCATTACCTGTGTTTGTATTACAGTACAACTGCCTTCACGGATATACTCACAGTTATTTTTTCCATCAGGGACTGACTTTTAAAATTCTAAAAAAAAAAAAAAAAAAGATTGTTGCTGACTACTTCTACTGACATATGCTTCCTAATAAAATCTATGTGTATGTTAAAATATAGTTGTTTTTTCACTCTATTCACTGGAGTATCTAGTAAGGTGTATTTATTAACTCAGACTTTGTGTTGCAGGTAAAATTGCCACCAATGATGGAAATTATTACTGCTGAGCAGCTTATGGAATATCTAGGTAAGCCAAAAAACATATTAAGCAAACACATTTACTATCTTTGTATACACTCCTATAGACCGTTCTCTTACTTGTGTTTAAAGGGCAATAGATGTGAGACTTTTGTACATCATAGTGCAACATTTAGTGTAAACTTTAAATTGTTTATTGTCTTGTATAAAACAAATTATGCCTCAGGGACAGTTAGTTGAAAATATAATGCTTGAGTAAGACAATCAGCCATTCTTCCACGGTATTCCTGGGATCTTCATTTTGCCTTGGTACAGAAAACAGTTTAGGATAAAATCAGTTGAAGTGTGCTACGCAATAGAAGGAAGCTCTTTGTACACTGTGCCCAGAAGTGCTTACAGAAGGTGGAATCTATGATCTGTGGCACTTTAGTACTTTAACCACAGAATGCAGATTCTGCATGGTGTGGCACTTAATTTTTTAAGTAATATCTTGCATGTATTTTCCATCCGTTATGACATGTAAAAAAAAATTAAGCACTTTGCTTCTGTATTCTTTTGTATGAACTAAACCCACACTATTTTTGTAAATACCAGACCCACACTATTGAAATTAGGGATGCACCAAATCCAGGATTCGGTTCAGGATTCAGCCTTTTTCAGCAGGATTCAGATTTGGCCGAATCCTTCTGCCCGGCTGAACTGAATCCTAAATTGCATATGCAAATTAGAGGTGGGCAGGGAAATCATGTGACTTTTTGCCACAAAACAAGGAAGGATAAAATGTTTCCCCCTTCCCACCCATTTTTTTTACCACGCCCTTTTGCGACCACAACCCCTAATTACCATGCCCATTTTACAAAATTTGACAGGTTATGAAAGCTGTGAGTCTAACTTCTCCCAAGGGACAAAACTGTTACAAATGTATCTTAAGTATCTATGCTGGGCTCTGTACCAAGAGCCAATTAAGTTAGAAACATTGTATCTTTTTTGGCTGTTCAGTGTAGAGAAATCATGACTTTACAGTACAAACGCAGGACTATGGGTTGAGCTCTCAAAAAAGGGACTGTCCCTCAGGGACAGTAGGGAGGTATGAAGTAGTGGAATCCCTAATTGGAATTAAAGAAATGCATAAATCTGCCCTACTTTTCCTTTTGTTGTCACAGATAAATATAGATACATAGTTAAATTGAGTTGAAAAAAGACCAAAGTCCATCAAGTTCAACCCCTCAAAATGAAACCCAGTGCACACACACTCACACCAAGCTCTCCATACATTCACATAAACTATATAAACCAATATCTATAATAATTGTAGATTTTAGTATCACAATAGACTATGATGTTATGCTTGTCCAAGAAATCATCCAAGCCCCTCTCAAAAACATTAACAGAATCAGCCATCACAACACCATCTGGCAGTGCATTCCACAACCTCACTGAAGAACCTCCTACGCTGCTTCAAATTAAAGTTCTGTTCCTCTAGTTTAAAGAAGCAGTTATCTGTGAAGTAACAATAAACCTAGAACAGGGGTCCTCAACCTTTTGTAACCATTAGCCACATTCCCCATGTGGACTTGCAGACTACTGGAGGCTCTGTTTGGCAGAATACCTGGTTTTTATGCAACCAAAAGTTGCTGCCAAGTTAGGAATTCAAACATAAGCACCTGCTTTGAGGCCATTGAGAGGAACATCCATGGGGTTGGTGAGCAACATGTTGCTTATGAGCCACTGGTTGGGGATCATTACATTAGAATCAAATGCCCTGTTAAAGGAGAAGGAAAGCCCCAGGGCGCATGCGCAGTAGGAACAGGTACCGGTACGGCTCTACTGCGCATGCGCCGAATGTCACGAAGTTTTCCGATTTCACTTCGTGACATTCGGCGCATGCGCAGTAGAGCCGTACCGGTACCTGTTCCTACTGCGCATGCGCCAGAAAACGCCGATCAGAGCAGGAAGAAGACGCGCGTGGGAGAAGATGGCGACTGCGAACTCCGTGGACAGGACCTGCGCAGAGGGGTGAGTAAAAAGTTAGGGGCATTTGCCCAGCGGGAGGGGTAGGCCAGGGGGGAGGAGGGAGGGGGGGCAATACACGGGAGGGGGGGAGGGGTTTTGCGCCCTGGGGCTTTCCTTCTCCTTTAAAAGCAGAATCATTTAGAAATACAGGTATAAGATCAGTTATCTGGAAACCTGTTATAATCAAGTAATCCATCCTTTTTCTCTGTAATAATAAAACAGTACCTTAAACTTGATCCAAACTAAGATATAATTAATTCTTACTGGAAGCAAAACCAGCCTTTTGGGTTTATTTAATGTTTGCATGATTTTACAGAAAGTTCCAAGTCCCAAGCATTCTGGATAATATGTCCCATACCTGTTCTATGAAGACATATAAAAAGGAAGGCTTAATTGTTAAGCTCATTTCCAAAAGCAACACACCAAAATGTAATGTAGATGTGAATATCCTTTAAATGACATAAACTCATATAAAGGTATTGTCCTGCATTATTATTTGTTTCAGGGGAAGACTCATCTATTTAGTATATTGAAACACGTACTGTAAAATCAACTTTTTTTTTATCACCTGTGCAAACAATTTGTTTCCTTATTTACCTTATCTTTATTTACCTTTATTTCTACATTTTATTTCTTACTCCTGAGCGAACAAAGTGCATTCAGTGAAGTACTAAAGACTTTTTAGTACTATACACTTTTAACAATTTTTTTAGCTCAGTGGGCTGAATTGTTTTTGTCTTTTCAAGGCTAGGGTACACATTCTGATGGAAAAACCCAATGTGGAAGAAAAGAAAAGCTTTACCAGACTGAGCTGTGAAAAGTTTTTATACAACATGAAAAATATTTGATCTGTGGGAAAAACACAACAGGATTTGGATCTTTAATAATCTGCCTCTAAATATCTTGCATAGCGGTAAAGCTCTGTTGTTGTAATCCTCCATATCCCTTTTTAATATGGCAGGCGTATCTCTTTAAAAAATCAACCCTTAACTTTATAGATAACTGCTACATACATTTTGTCATCTAAAAATTATATTATTTATTTTATATGGGTTTAAACTATTTATCTGGAATAGTTTGCTGTACATACAAGAAGGAGGGGATAAGCACTTAAATACTGTAAAAATCCTGATAAATACTGTATAAATGTTATACCCTGCTGGCTTGCATACCACTACTGTTTTAATTTGGTCTGAAATCTTGTTGAATCATGTGACAGAAATTATATCATTAAGCCATCATGGCACAGTTATGCCAATATTGGTGCCTAGATGCCAATGCAGTTCAGATCGTGGGGTGGTAGTCGCCATCTTGTGTCACTTCATGTCCTCTTTTGTGTGAGCTGGCTGCAGAAGCATGCTCAATTAAATCCAGTCTGCATCAGGTTTCAACTGAGCATGCTCCATCTCAACAGTTGCACAGAAGAGGACATAAAGTGGTTTGAGATGGAGTCCGACAACCCTGTTGTGATAGAATGCATGTTTGCATAGATGCAGTTCATAAAACTTCCATTTGATGCAGTGAAATGGGTTGGTTCTTTCAAATATTCTGGTTATTTAAAAGGTTTTAATACATTGGATATCAATTATAACTGTAGAATAATGGCTGGTCCAGATTCTGGTATGCAGGGACTAATGTCCTCATGTTTGCTAAGTTGAACATGTTGGTCACTTGCACAGCTTGCTCAGTTATAATGTTACAACAACAATCTCCAGCCAATGTACAGAGAGATATTTTTGTATTGTAAACTACTGGCTTGCCCAGTTTTGCGGTTCTGTTCTATATTTACCTTGTCTAGAACTGCAATTTAATTGTTATTTATATACTTCCAAGTACTTGCATGAACAAAAGCCTTTAATTTGGTCTTGCAGAATGTTCATATTTTGCTGGTGTTGCTCATTCTCAAATGCCACATAGCAAAATGGCTGCTATGTACTGTGCTGAATGCAAATTTACCAATGTAGAACAACGTCTAGTATAGTCCTAAGTCTTTCTCTAAGCTTACTGCTCACTTACCTACGTAAGTAAGTTTAATGTTACAAACATATACTGTTACAGGCAAGTGAAGGTTTGCTATGAAGACTAAATAAGCAATGTATACAACCATACCTCTTTTTCCAAAAACATTGGTTCAGTCAACTACTGTTTATAATTCAAAAGCATTCTAAAGGTGTTAAATCAGTGGTTTGTTTTAGCTCAAGTTTTATGTTAACTTCATTTAATACAGAGAAATACAATTTTATAATATATCTCTGTACATGTCTTGAACAAACCTTTTTGTTTATAATGGTTTCATTTGTAGTTTCAGCTAAAACAAAGCACAACAGATATTTAATAAAGGGTAGCACCTTTTTGCGCATATTCATCTTTACTCGAGCACTGTGAGCTCTTCAGTGATCTTTATATAGCTTTCTACATCTTTCTTACACAGCTTCCTGCAGTTTTTAATTCAGTTTGTGGGCCACAATATAATTAATATGTAAGCAAAGTGAATGTGACTATTTTATGACCTTCATCACATTGATCCCTTTTCATAATTAATGGTTTTGAAGCACATACATGGAAACATGGATGTCTATTGTGATGTTATGCGTTGATACTGTGCTACTATCAGGCATTTGGAATACAGGGTTCTTAAGTGGTTTGTAAAGTGCAGATCATATGGGCCTACTGGGGGAGTGTAATATGTTTCATAAGCGCGAAAAATGTTTGTAAATACCTTTTGCGTACGTTAGCAGCCATGTTTGCACCATTTTTGATTGATTAAAGACCTCAACGACTAAAAGTTTGCAACCAAATTGCTTTTGCAAACAATCGCAGTGTATGTGATAAAATCTCACAATTGCAAACCATTTTTTGAGATAAAATGTTACCGAAATACAATAGCTGAGTAATATGCAGCCTATTTATTTGTCCCTTAGACTGGCTAATTAGCTATGGCACTTGATTTGGCCCTACTTATGGAAACTACTGAACTGTTTATCTATATGTTGACAGTCGGGAGCTGATAAAAGGCTTCAACCATAGACGTTTTGGTTCCAGTTTTGAGGTGTTCATTCACTATACACAATAATTGGGTAACTGTGTGTTTAAATTGAGATGTAATGTAAATGTTCTGCAGAGCACTCCGTATTTGAGTCTCTGTATTCTTCAGCAATGGATATGGATTCTTTCCCCTGAGGGAAGATGTTAGCTTGTAAAATCTAGGATTGTAGGTACCTGGGGACATCCTTTATCAAATAAAATCTCTAAGGAAATTCAGCACTGGAGGATCAGTTTCTTTGTGGGGTCATCGGAAGCAATGCAGAATGCTGCAAAATGACAAAAGTTGATGATTTTTTTCTTGCAGGAGACTACATTCTGGATGCAAAACCGAAAGAAATATCTGAAGTGCAACGTTTGAACTATGAGCAGGTAATAAAAGTGTTCTTGCTTTAACTTATTCTTTTACATTTTTAAAGAAAATGAGGAAGGTTCCAAGGCCTCAAATATCATTTCTGGGACGTTGTTCCGCAAAATCTGGTTTTATCTGAGCTTGTAACACCTTGACTGGTTCAGCAAAGCTTCTATTTGCGTACACATTTCTAAATTTTGAAGGCTGTGTTTTTATGTACAGATAAATAAAATAAGTACCGTGTTGCATTTATCGTTACTGCATGTGCTGAATGTATATTTCATATGAGAACATTATTAACAATGCCCAGTTGATTTAAAATATACTGGTTTATTGTTCTGTTGCTTATGAAAAGGTCACCTAGCAAGTCTATGCATTTATTTTATAAAGAATAACCTCTTACCCCTTTTTTTTTTTTACCTACAGAACATGAGCGATGCAATGGCTATCCTGCATAAATTACAAACAGGCCTTGATGTCAATGTGAAATTCACTGACGTTCGAGTATTTGAGTACACTCCTGAATGTATTGTATTTGATCTCCTTGATATACCTTTGTACCATGGATGGCTGGTGGACCCTCAGGTATGTATTGCACTGACACAATGACACAGTACAGATTTTTGTGTGTGTTTTGTTCCATAAGTTGTACTGCTGCATTACAATCGATGGCTCAATTTTTTATCCAATGGAAAGACTAGAAAATGAGGTAAGATTCACATCTGTAGAAATCACCTTTCTGGAAACAAATCAAGTGCCGATTTTGGTGACTAATAAATGCATGATCTGCTTATTATTTTGGTGATAATTACTGTACCCCATTACTGAAATTTCATATGAGCGTTGCAGAAAGAAATAGTCACAGGTTTTTAATGCTGCTGATTAAGACGGTTAAGGTGGACTCATCATCAGGACATCAATGTTGATTTTAGTAAAAGGCTCACAACAGTTTTTTTGTTGGGGCTGAAAAAAATTTACATTGGATGGACCATCTTGATAGATATCGCTGTGAGATGGATATTGTTTGTTTTCTCAGTTGTTTAGGATTGAATATTTCATCTGCCACAGCTCCTTAATTCACTTTATATTTCTCCCAGTAACCTCAAAGCAGGTGCTTATTTTTGAATTCCTGACTTGAAGGCAAGTTTTGGATGTATAAAAAACAGTTGTACTGTCAATCAGAGCCTCCTGTTGGCTGCCAGTCTACATAAGGGCTACCAAATAGCGAATCAGAGTCCCACCTAGGCACATTGTGCCATGCGGGAACATTTCTCATGCTTGCATTGCTCCCCAACTACATCTAATTGTGGCTCATGGATAAAAAAAAGATTGGGGACCCCTGATATAGAGAGTGATGGAAACCTGGTTTTTACTTGTGTAGGTCTGATTAATTATCCAACCAGTTTTTTGTGTTGGTCTAGCTGGGCTTGATTTCTGCCATTTAGTAGACTGTTTATAATAGTCCAGTTTCTTGTGCTGCTTTTAACTGGATCGTTTGACTGGCTCCAGCCTGAGTCAGATAAAAATCAGAGGGAAATCTGCAGTGTCAATGTGCCCTATATTTTAATCAGATGTTCAGCACTTTGCAATTTTTATGTTTTTTAAATAGAAAATACTATAATGAAGGTACCATAGCTTTATAATATCCAGTGAATTCCCTAAATTTTTGTTTACCCTGTGTTAAGTATTTTTCTTTACTTTGAATCAACCGCCATCAACATTGGCATAGTGGAAGATCTTTATCACTTGTATATTATAATTTTTACCTCCCAATTCAGTTGTTTTCATAATAAATATTTGCGTTCCATGTTTTTCTTTTCCCAGGTTCCAGAAGTAGTAAAAGCAGTTGGTAACTGCAGCTACAACCAACTGGTGGAGAAAATCATCCTCTGCAAGCAGTCAGACAGCAGTGAATTAGTCAGTGAAGGTAAATTAGTAAAAATAATTACTTTTTAAAAATGTTTTTAGTATCTGTTTTCTCTGGTCCATGTGACAATTCTTGCTTGATTTTAATTACTATCAGATTAAGGTTTAGGAATGGATAGCAGCCTAAAAGTTAAATACAGCGAACAAACAACATTTGCAAAGGAAATTTCTTTAAAAACTTAAAGGGGTGGTTCATCTTTAAGTTAACTTTCCGTAGGTTATATAATGGCCAATTCTAAGCAACTTTTCAATTGGACTTCATTATTTATTTATTATAGTTTTTGAACTATTTGCTGTCTTCTTCTGACTCTTTCCAGCTTCCAAATGAGTGTAACTGACCCCCTCTAAAAACATATTTATTGTTATTGCTACTTTTTATAATTTTGAGTAGGGTACATCATCCAGCTAATAGTCCATCATGACTTTTACACAATTGGTGCTAAAGGTAAAAAATTACAAATGAAAATCATGAATAAATCATGTATAAGCTACTTTGATCTGATTTTTTTTATGTTGTATATTGGAATATACATAATGAGTCAAGTTTTATTTCAAAAAATATAGATCCTCCTTAATAGTAATGGTCACCTTTAGAAATATCCTACTAGTGTGGTAGGTATTGGCAAAATAAATGTGGGTCTTACTGAACAGATATGATTGAAGCTGATCCAGACTTTGCTTGAACTGCTCATGCTCTGTGTCTGCATTAAAGGAACAGTAACATCAAAAACTGATAGTGTTTTAAAGTAATGAAAATATAATGCAGTGTTGCCCTGCACTGGTAAAACTGGTGTGTTTGCTTCAGAAACACTACTATTGTTTATATGAATAAGCTGCAGTGTAGCCATGGGGGCAGCCATTCAAAGGAGAAAAGGCTAAAGTTACACAGCAGATAGCAGATAAGCTCTGTAGAACATGATGGTGTTATCTGTTATTCACTATTTAACCTGTGCCATATAGCCTTTTTTTCAATTTCCGCCTTTGCTACACAGCAGCTTGTTTATATGAACTATAGTAGTGTTTCTGAAGCAAACAGATCTATTTTACCATTGCAGGACAACAGTACATGATACTTTCATTACTTTAAAACACGTTAATTTTTTGCTGTTCCTTTAACTTGAAAGGGAGGAGTGGTGGATGTGAGATGGCAAACTTCCTGTGTCTTTTTATTAGCGTGTAAGGAAAATGGGGCAGATTTGTTGTGCCAAACTGGTGGGGTTTGAGTGGTAGGACGAAAATACTACCTTTTATGTGAGGATATTGTGCTACTTAAATAAATTTGACTCTATATGATCATGATTGTTGGGCATATACATGTTGTAGTATTGGTGGTTTTTAAATGTTTGCATTTCTTTAATTTAACCATAAGCATGTTGTGTTTTCAAATTGAACTGTAGTTCTTCCTCCCTTGCGCTGGTAGTTGGTAGGAGAAACTAAAGCAGATGGGTCATTTTGCACCAAAGCCCCTAGTGTATTTACAGCTTCGCATAATAGTTCTGAAATATAGTCATTTTCATTCAGCTTTCTGCATGCCTGAACAGTTTAGATATCCGACATTAATGAGATTCTTTTAATATAAACAGGGGTTAATCGTTTTTCAGTGGAGTCAAACTACTAAATCTGCAATCAATATCTGCCAGTGTATTGGCAGCTTAAAGGGCCATTATTAGGTTCCCCACCAGAGGCACCCACTACTGAAGTGACTGGCTATGCTAGGACAGACAACATGTGCATAATGAGGAACTGTCCCACCCAACTTGCTTATTATGGGCATGTGTGTGCCCCAGCATGGCCACCTGTGCTGGGAGTGGGCTTTCATTGCGTAGAACATAGCACTCAGTGGAGCCCTGTTTCTTAAAAGATACTACTGTTTCCCCATCTGGGGGGCAGCCACTGCACCTCCACTGGGGTAAACAAATTTCTGTAACAGGTGCCCTTAAAGACATAGGGGCAAATTCACTAACCTCTTAAAATTCACCAGCGACGGCTTCACTCACAGCGCAACACTACGACAGGTGTAGATTCGCCAGGACAACGCTAATTCACTAAAGTTCCAAACAACTGGGAACTACACTTGGTTTGGGACTTTTTTATTCTTTGTTTTTTCTAATTCACTAAAATCCGAAGTTGCGTCCAGGGCGCCGAATGCTGGTGAAGTGTAGCTAGCGTTACTGCGCCAAGCTAAGCGAAGTTGCTCTAGTGTTGCCTAATTTGCATACAGCGGGCAAGTCTGGAGCAAGAGGTAACGTTCAGTAAAATCCGCATCTTATTGAATTTGCGTAGTTAAGTCTATTCGCCAGAGCGCAACTTTGCCAGGCAGGAAGCGAAGTAATGCTAGAGTCTGTCTCCTTCGCTAGCGAAGTTACCCCAGAGACCGTTAGTAAATTGGCGACGTACCGAAATGACGCCACGCTAGCGAATTTTCGCCCACGTTAGTCACTTCGCACTTTAGTAAATTTGCCCCATAGCCCTTAGTGTTAATTTTTACTTGCTTAAATTAATTTATTTTATTAAATTATTTTTTAAAACTAGTTTATTTTTAAATTCTGTATCCTTCATTGGTATTTAAAATGAAGTAGTCAATCATTTCCTTTGACTGTGATAGTGTATCTTAAATCCATAAGTTTTATTTATGCTCTACAGTGATCTGTTATATTAATATTTAGGCTTAGTTGCCGAACAGTTTCTAAATGGCACTGCCACACAGCTGACATACCATGGATTAAGTGAGCTGACTACAGCCTTACAAGATGGAGAATTATGCGTGTTCTTCAGGAATAATCATTTTAGCACCATGATTAAACACAAGGTAGGAGGATGCATGTTATCAAATCATTGCTGCCTGACTTTTTTTCCTGTGTTAACCAAAATAAAAAATAAAATAAAGTTTATGTCTAAATGATGCTAATTTAAAGGTAAGTTGATTATTTAGGGGTGGTCTATTATACAATGACATTAATTGTTTAGCTATTTGTCTTACTGGGTATGTTTGCTAAATTCAGACATGCAAAGTAATACTGAAACATTCAAGAGGTTTTCAGAAACAAGAGTCTGTAAAAGCAGCAAGTTGCCTCAAATCTCTGTGGTATTTGAAAAACTTTTAAGCCACGAGTGTTGAAGTAGTGATGTCTGCACCCAAGCGTCACCTCAGTGCAATTGCAGTCAACGCTGAAGAGGTGACAGAGCCTACTGCAGAGAGGCTCTGTGTTTTGCGTGAGTTATATGCCACATAATTTGTAATCCCACATATATGGGCATCAAACTGCTAGAGAAGCACTGACATTTATGTTGTTTAATCTTTGTATATATGGGAGGTAGGATGCCTTAAAAATGCAAGTTTTGAGTAAATATTTAGAAATGTAATTAAACAGCTAAATTGAATTTAATTACACAGCTAAATTTATGAAAGCCTTGCAGCCGGTAGTTTAAGGTATATACAGTTAGGCCCATAAATCTTTGGACAGAGACAACTTTTTTCTAATTTTGGTTCTGTACATTACCACAATGCATTTTAAATGAAACGACTCCGATGCAGTTGAACTGCAGACTTCCAGCTTTAATTCAGTGGGTTGAACAAAAAGATTGCATAAAAATGTGAGGAACTAAAGCCTTTTTTTTTTTTTTTAACACAATCACTTCATTTCAGGGGCTCAAAAGTAATAGGACAAATTAAAAAACTAAAAATTAAAATGTTTTTTTCTAATACTTGGTTGAAAACCCTTTGCTGGCAATGACAGCCTGAAGTCTTGAACTCATGGACATCACCAGATTCTGGGTTTCCTCCTTTTAATGCTCTGCCAGGCCTTTACTGCAGCTTCTTTCACTTGCTATTTGTTTGTGGGCCTTTCTGTCCGAAGTTTAGTCTTCAACAAGTGAAATGCATGCTCAGTTGGGTTCAGATCAGGTAACTGACTTTGCCGTTCAAGAATATTCCACTTCTTTGCTTTAATAAACTCCTGGGTTGCTTTGGCTGTATGTTTTGGCTCATTATGAAACTCCTCCCAATCAATTTGACTGCATTTAGCTGGATTTGAGCAAACCGTGTCTCTGAACACCTCAGAATTCATTTGGCTGCTTCTGTCCTGTGTCACATCATGGATAAACACTAGTGTCCCAGTGCCACTGGCAGCCATGCAGGCCCAAGCCATTAAAGCGCCTCCGCCGTTTTACAGATGATGTGGTATGCTTTGGTTGATGAGCTGTTCCACGCCTTCTCCATACTTTTTTCTTGTCATCATTCTGGAGGTTGAGGTTGATCTTGGTTTCATCTGTCCAAAGAATGTTTTTCCAGAACTGTGCTGGCTTTTTTAGATGTTTTTTAGTCCAATCTAGCCTTTCTATTCTTGATGGTTATGAGTGACTTGCACCTTGAAGTGCACCCTCTGTATTTACTTTCATGCAGTCTTCTCTTTATGGTAGACTTGGATATTGATACGCCTACCTCCTGGAGAGTGTTGTTCACTTGTTTGGCTGTTGTGAAGTGGTTTCTCTTCACCATGGACATGATTCTGTGATCATCCACCACTGTTGTTTTCTGTGGACATCCAGGTCTTTTTGCGTTGCTGAGTTCACCAGTGCTTTCTTTCTTTCTCAGGATGTACCAAACTGTAGATTTTGGGTTTTTTCTGTTTTTGCAGCTTAAGGATGGCTTGTTTCACCTGCATGGAGAGCTCCTTTGACCACATGTTGTCTGTTCACAGCAAAATCTTCCACATACAAGCACCCCCCCCCCTCAAATCAACTCCAGGGCTTTTATCTGCTTCATTGATAATGTCATAACGAAGGAATTGCCCACAACTGCCCATGAAATAGCATTTGAGTCAATTGTGAGACAATTACTTTTGAGCCCCTGAAATGAAGTGATTGTGTAAAAAAAAAAAAAGGCTTTAGTTCCTCACATTTTTATGCTTTTTGTTCAACCCACTGAATTAAAGCTGAAAGTCTGCAGGTCAACTGCATCTGAGTTGTTTCATTTAAAATTCATTGTGGTAATGTACAGAACCAAAATTAGAAAAAGTTGTCTCTGTCCAAATATTTATGGACCTAACTGTATTTAGTATTGGCATGCTTTGGAGACATGAGGTTTTCTAAATCATGTATTTACAATAGGATGCATTTGTGATATTTTGTCATATTGTGGGAAAAGTATAATTTTTACATGTTTCATGTAATGACTTGCATGTCTTGTTACACAAGTGGAATTACACAAAAAATTCAGGCAGAACTTGATTTAGATGTTGTTGTCATGAAAGAAATGTAGTTATCGTATACAGTATATAGTTTTCCTAGGTAAACAAAAGCTCCCCTCAGGAAAGTGTGATTGTACAAAAGATTTAAAAAATTGTTTGGCAAATGATTCGCAAGAGTCTTTTAGCGGTGACAGGATTAAAGGCTCAGAAAATTGCAGACCTAAATAATACATTGGCTGGAGTTTATAGGCTGTGATTCCAAATCATAATTGTATATCTTAGCTCCCAAGCTCTTTATGAACCGCCATTTTTTGGCAAAACGGTATCAGACCTGATAGAAATCATTTACAGCCAGTAGCAATAAAACCTTTTTTATATTATCTACCGTTTTTCAATGTACCATTCGGTAAAGTATGTCCTAATAAGCAGTACCAGTATTTCCTCCATTTGTACCTTATTAGATAAGCAGGAAACTAAAAACAGGCTGCCTAAACTACATTAGGCTTATAGATTTGTGAAATATTGCTGTATCCACCTTTCATCAATAGTCCCAAGAATATTTAGGACAGCAAATATGTTTACCATAAATTGCACTTTAGTTGAGCTTCAAGAATCTAATTGAGGCTTTCCCCATAACACTCCTTTACTGACTTCAGGCTGGTCACCTCTTCAACTACTCGGGCCCCTCTCAGGGGGGTCACATCCACAGTTTAACAAACCCCAGCCATATATAAAGCCCTTTAAGCATAGTTCTGTTTAGCTCAAAGCCTCATTTACAAATGTGTAAACTATTTTCAAATGTTGGCATATAGTATAGAAGAGCCTCCAGTATAACACAATTATTTCTTACTTTAGAATAGCAAGTATCTATACAGGCTGGGCAGGGGTTATTGGGTACCATATGTAATAATTTACACAATTCTTATTAGTAAGCATTTGGCTTGTGTCATTATGATAAAAAGGTTTGTTTGGAAGACATTTTGGGGCAGATTTATTATGGGCCGAATTGTAAATTCAAATTAGAATTTACGAAAAAAAATGTATTGGTCAAAGCTCTCAAATTCAAATTGGGAATAATCCAAACTCAATTCAAATTTGAAAATCGAGATTTATCAAACCTTGACCCTTGGAATAATTAAAATTTGACATTTATAAGTCAATGGGAGAGGTCTAGTGACCCATTTGAAGATGTTGATAGCCTTCCTGACATTCGAGTTTCTTCAGACAAAAAGAATCAATTCGAGTTTATTCTAATCAAATTTGATTTGAGTTTTTGAGTTTCATATGAATTCAAAATTCGACCTTTGAAAAATGGTCCTCTTACTGTTACTAGTGGGTGACTTGAAAAATATGGAATTATATTAAATGGCGCCCTCATCCAAAAGCAACTTTTTTTGCATATTGAAAGAAAATACAGTTCTAAGCAACCTTTCAATTTACGTTTATTAAAGATTTTCAGTGTTTTTAAAAAGTCAATGTTTTGTTCTTTTGGTCTGACTTAAAACGGTGTATCAGGAGCCCAGCTTTCTCTAGGTTCTTTATCAGATTTATTCAAACGAATTAGCAACATTGTTTTAGGGGTCAGAACCATGAGTGCAGAGAATATTAACAATCAGACATAGAATGTTTGTCAGGAATTACTTATCAAATAACTTTTAAAAGGGGATCTGTCATGAAAATGTAATAAGATTTGACTCGTTGAAATAAGAAACTTTGTAAATATAATCCAATTAAAAACTCTGTATGGTTTATAGAATAATGGTTAATATTCACTCTCCCCCTCTGAGCAACCTGTCTCTCATTCTCTCATCATGCAGACAGTTTTTGATTGCCAGTTAGGTCTAATACATCCTTGGGGTGGGGGTTGTATCCTAAGCATTAGAGCTCACTCTTTCAAAATAACCGGCTCTAATGAAATCCTGTTTCTCTGCATGCAGGTTGTTTTCAAGAGTCTGTCATTTTGTTAGCTTTTGTTTGTGCTGGAAGTGGTTATTTGAGTTCACTCTAAAAACATCTGCTAAGAAAAGGAATCCCCCCCAAAAGACATATAAGACTTACCTGTCGATCAAAATGTGACCCAGACCTCAGCATAAAGGAAGCATTGAGATGGACATACTAAAGATTAACTTGAATAATTTTTGCAGTCCCATTTAAACCCACTGAGAACTTTTATTGAATGAATGTTGGGAATTTGCTGAGAATGACCTTTTCTTTCATTATGCGAAAAAACAGTGTTTGGGTCATCATAGGTTTCTCTAAACATTGCACAACTCTGGTCTGGCCTTCAGTTCTGTTATAAACTGTCCTGACACCCATGTCAGGTAAATCAGTTATAATTGGTGCAAAGGATCAGATAGAAATTGAACTTAGCAGAACTGTATTTTTAGTCACCTTGATATAAAAAAACATAAACATTTTGATGGTGATATCAATAGAAAGCAGTACAAAACGGAGTACAAAACTATTATTTAATAAGGCTCATTTTGTATTAAAGGGGTGGGACCCCAGCACTCAATTTGATCATTGTGTATGTTAGTGTTTATATTTGATTATGGTGTTTTCTGCTTCATAAATAAAATAACACACACACACACACATCTGTTTGCATTGCCTTAAGGTGGCCATACACGGGCCGATAAAAGCTGCCGACAGCCCGTGTATGGGGCCCCCCGACGGGCTTCACCGATCGAGATCTGGCTGAAAGTCGGCCAGATCTCGATCGGATGGGAGTAAAAATCCCGGCCGCATCTGTTCGTTGATGCGGTCCCGCGATCCGACCGTCCGTTGCAATTTGTTAGGATCCGATCGTTGGGCCCTAGGGCCCACGATCGGATCAGCCCGATATTGCCCACCTCAAGGTGGGCATATCGGGGAGAGAACCTCTCGTTTGGCGACATCGCCAAACGAGCGGATCTTTCCGTGTATGGCCACCTTTAGATATTGAGGTATCTGCCTTATTGTTTAAAAGGATACTGTCATGGGAAAAATGTTTTTTCCAGAAGCACCAGTTAATAGTGCTGTTCCAGCAGACCTGCCATGAAATCCATTTTTCAAAAGAGCAAACAGATTTTTTTTTAATTTAATTTTGAAATCTGACATGGGGCTAGACATATTATCAGTTTCCCAGCTGCCCCCAGTCATGTGACTTGTGCTCTGATAAACTTCAATCACTCTTTACTGCTATACTGCAAGTTGGAGTGATATCACCCCCTCCCTTTACCCCCCAGATACTTAACAACAGAACAATGGGAAGGTAACCAGATAGCAGCTCCTTAACACAAGATAACAGCTGCCTGGTAGATCTAAGAACAGCACTCCATAGTAAAATCCAGGTCCCACTGAGACACACTCAGGAGTAGGAGAAACAACAGCCTGCCACAAAGCAGTTCCATCCTGGCTCTTTCTGAAAGCACATGACCAGGCAAAATGACCTGAAATGGTACCTACACACCAATATTACAACTAAAAAATACACTTGCTGGTTCAGGAATTAAATGTTAAATTGTAGAGTGAATTACTTGCAGTGCAAACAATGTAATTTAGAAATAAAAACGACATCATAAGTTTCTAAATTAAATTGATCTTACTCTGTTACGTGACTGAGCTACTATTGTACATATTGCAAGAAACTTGAACACTGTCAATCTTTCTGTGCAGGATGACCTGTATCTTCTTGTAACAGACCAAGGATTTCTTACTGAAGAAAACATTGTCTGGGAGAGTTTACATAATGTGGACGGTGATGGAAACTTTTGCAACGCTGAATTCCACCTAAGGCCTCCTTCTGATCCACAAACTGTGTACCAAGGACAGCAAGACCAAATCGATCAGGTACAAACAAATGACGTTTCCCACTTCAATCCTCTACTCCATGATACATTGTGCAAGCTTGGGTGCTATTTAGTACACAACTTGTGTGTACCATCAACGTACCAGTTAGGCCTTCTTCAAAGAAAAGCATGAAGTACAGAGCACATTACATACAGGGAAACCCAGGAAGTTACTACCACCGACATTTGGCTCTGATAGCTCAGCATCCATTCATGTATACCCAGGTTGAGATTTCCAGTATAATTAGTTAAACTTCAAGGCCCTACAACTTTAGTTGCCAAGAAAGTCTGATTTTGTTCTGTATTTTGCTCTCTTTAAAGTAGAAAATATGTGATCACCAGGAACTTTGGTCTTATAGCCTACATAAATGAGATACATAAAAAATAAATACATTGAAAATTGGTCTTGTTCAGAAAAAATACTATCTAATGCATCCTTGCAATGCTTGTACCTACCACAGCATGGCTCCTCATGCTGGTTTAGAAATTAGAATTTCAAAATTAGCTGACCCCATCCAAAAAAACAAATGCTCTGTAAGGCTACACATGTATTGCGATTGCTACTTTTTATTACTCATCTTGGTAGCCAGGCCCTCTCCTATTCATATTCCAGTCTCTTATTCAAATCAATGTATGGTTGCTAGAGCAATTTGAACCCTAGCAACCAGATTGCTGAAATTGCAAACAGGAAAACTGCTGAATAAAAAGCGAATAAAAAACACAAATAAAATAAAATAAAAACGAATTGCAAATTGTTTCAGAATATCACTCTCTACATCATAGTAAAAGTTCAATGGGGAACCCATTAAAGTGATAGACACATTCCTAATAACGTATCATTATTATTGAAGCAGGATGGGCACAATATTTTTCAGTAGAGAATTGCCTTCCAAGCCGACCTCCAGCCCAATTGTACCTACAGCAATAGAAGAGAGAGCTGTGAGAGCCCTTCTCCCAGTTACACTGGGCTGGGATAGTGTGATTCTGGTGATAATCCATTTAAAGGTCTCCAGTTCTACACCAGCTTAAGTGCCTCAAGCCCAGTTTTAACTGATGCAGTGGCCTCTCTGCTTTTAGGGAACTGAATCTATGTTGGAGTTGTGGCTGTGGTAAGTAGGGTTGGGGTGGATTGGGGGCACAATTCTAAAGGAAGACTGATGTGGATCTTTATAGAACTGTATCTCGATCGCTTTAAAAAAAAAAACAAAAAACTAAATACAACTAATTAGTTGCTACAGGACTCTTCGTTATTTCAAGAGCCTAGTTGAATAATCCACTTGATTTTCTCCATTATCATCGGATCCTACTGATGTATGTGTGGTGATTAAATACTGCTGTCATAATGTTTGCATATCCTATGGTAGAGCTCATGAAACCTTGATACATTATTTAGCAGTTCTGTGACAATAGCTGATGGCTGCTGTTTCCTCTAATTACTTAACATTGAAGCAGCAGATTACAAATGGATTTGCATAGCCTGCTTAGTGTACCTGAGGGTTTCAACTCCATAGCTGATGTCTAAATAATTTTGTTGTGTTCATTAATAATCTTAATGTTTGTTTTTAACAAAAAAGCCCATGTATTTCAATAGAAATATAGTAATTCTCTGTAAATAACCAGCAGTAAGAAGCATAGTGCAGTTATATAAGATTTATTTTAGTATTGTCTCCTTTTCTTTTTTTTTTTTTATCTTTGTTTAATGTTTACTGGTTTTTAATTTGCAATGCATTCTGGGAAAGGCCAGTAGATATAGATATATACACATGTGTTCAGAATAATAGCAGTCTGACATCACTAACTCATCAATCACTGTTTTTGGTAGAAATTGTTTCTACATGGCAAAAAAATTACTAGTAGGTGTAGTAGAGTAATAGAAAACCAACAGACCCAACAATCATGACATGCATGCTGCTGATTCTGTGTAACTGAATTAATTGAGGTGTGTTCAAAATAATAATAGTTTGTTCCAAATTATAGCAATGTGGAGTTCAATTAGTGACGTCATTCATTCTGTGAAAAAACAGGTGTCAATTACGACCCTTATTTAAGGAAGGAAGGCAGCAAATGTTGTGCATAATGGTTATAGTTTATTTCTCTCTGAAAATGGTTAAAATTGAGTAAAATGGGTCATTCCAGACATTATCCAGAAGAAGCTCAGTAGTGGAGAGAAGCTGGAGGGCCAAAATATCGAAGTACAGGGAGTAAACCGGAGAAACGTCAAACTGGTCTAGGGCAGGCGGCAGAGATTTTTGTTTAAAAAGTTGATTGGAGAAGGTAATACATATAAAGAAGTGCAGAAAAAATAGGCTGCTCAGCTGAAATGATCTCAAATCCACGCCGGGCCACGCTGGGCAGACGCCCTAGGCAGGCCCGGCAGTTGTGTGCGCGAATTTGTGTGCGCGAATTTGCGTGCGAATTCAAGTTTGCGCGCATGTGCAGAAGCGCAAAGAAACGAGAAAAAATGCAGAGAAGGGAACCGGACTTGGGGTAGGCGACAGAGGAGGTTCGTGCCTACCCCTAGTTCCGGCCCTGTCTCAAATGCTTTTAAATGGCAACTAAAACTTGAAAGACATGGAAGAAAACTGAAAACTATTATTTGAATGGATAGAAGAATAGCCAAAATGGCAGATTCCACCAATGATCAACTCCAGGAAGACTAAAGTTACCTGTGAGTACTGTTACAATTAGAAGACGCCTATGTGAAGCCAAGCTATCGGCAAGAAGCCCGTTATTGAGAAAAAAAAAAAAAAAAAGACATGCTGAAGAGGTTACAATTTGCCAAAGAACACATTGACTGGCCTTTTAAGGAGAACTAAACCCCCCAATAAGAAAGGCACCAACCAAATACCCTAGGTAGTCCCCCCCCCCGCGCTTCTCCCGTCTAGTTTGTTACCTCTAAAATTGCCGTAAGAGTTTGCTCATGTATCGGTGCAGAGTAAGAGCAGCGGAGCTCCTGGGTGCCACCTTCCAGATTGTTTGTCAGAGTACCCTCTAGCATACCAGGGATCATGAATCCGTTTCACTACGTCAAAATACTTGAAGAGGTTAAATGTTGCCTTATGCCGAAGAGGAAATGCCCTTGAAATGGGTGTTTTAACAAGACAACGACCCCAAAAACACCAGTAAACATCTTGGTTCCAGACCAACAAGATCGACGTTATGGAGCAGCCAGGCTAATCCCAAAACCTTAATCCCTTAATCCAATAGAAAACGTGTGGGGTGACATCAAAAATGCTGTTTCTGAGGCAAAAACAATTTAGGAATGTAACAGGTGCCAGAAGTTGGTTGGCTGTTATAAGGATTTTGAGCTTTATTCACTTTTTTAAACACACTGCTTGTAAGGTTACTCACCAATCTTCCCACAGTTCAGGCGCACTAAAGCAAGACGCCTGCCAGCCTGGTACTAAAGTAAACGTCATTTGCATTCCTGTGCGTTTCAGTTTGGACGTGCGTGTCAATCCTGATGCACACGTTGGGTCAGACGCAGTTGCGTCACCATGTTTGGCGCCATTTTTGATGCTTCAAAAGGCCTGAACGCCTTACTCCTTGTGCCTTGTGTTATTCTACTAATGCTACTTGTTGTGACTCTTTGCCTGTCCATTTGTGAACCTCTGCCGCCCGCCCTAGATTAGTTTGATGTTTCTTCTGTTTACTCCTTGTACTTCGACATTTCGGCCCTCCAGCCTCTCTCCACTACTGAGTTTCTTTTCAAAACCTCGGACGAGCCTCCAGTCAGTTTGAGTTGTTTGTGAGTGACAAAGGCACCTGTGAAGCTCAGCTCCAACGCTTCTATTATTCTGAACACAACTGTATATATAAATTCACTTTAGAAATATTTTCAATTTGTTTTACTTTTTTTGACTGCAGGATTATTTAATGGCTCTGTCACTACAACAAGAACAGCAAAACCAAGATATTGATTGGGAGCAAATTCCAGAAGGTATTAGTGATCTAGAACTGGCTAAAAAACTTCAAGAGGAGGAGGACCGGAGAGCCTCACAGTTTTACCAGGAGCAAGAGCAAGCGGAATCAGCTGCTCCACCCCAGGTATTGGCATACAATTGTCTGCTTCCTCCAAAACTCTTATTGGCCCCATGAAAACATGGATAACGTAATGGAGGAAATAAGCATTTCAATGGTAACATAGTTCAGTGAATATATACAACTCACCAGAACTTTAAGGTGACTTCTAATATTCTTTACAGTTTTCTGCAGAGATATATATATAATCTGTCAAAAACAATGCTAGTTTTGTACAAAGTGAACACAATTCTTTACCCCCTATAATTACTAGCACCCATAATGGGAATTGAGTGTGGTCATAAAGCCCCCAGAACAACAAAGCTCTGTTGTTTTAACTGAAGTGGACATAATGAAAACTAATTAACTTTTGCATACCAGTTCTTATTTGTTTTTGGTGGTTCTCATTGATTAGATGGAGCTGACCTAAGTCAGCTGCAACCATGTCAGACCCACTTTATCTGGGCATACTGTTAATGTGCAGTGGTTATCAGACTTCAGTTTGACCCCCCATTTTAGGTCCAACCTGTATTCAGCCATGCCTCCCATCCCAGCTCAGAACATTGTGGCAGGTGTACTGTATAAAGATAAAGCAATTTGTGCTATTTAAAAAAAAAAAAAAATGAAGAATAATGCAGAACCCTTTATCAAATAATAAACACCAAACCCTTCACGTACGCTTAGTTCCCTTTACGGTTTAAATAAAGCCCATAAACCACAACAGCTAGTACATATGTAGGGTAGCCATATACAGCCCTCAAATCAACTCCAGGGCTTTTATCTGCTTCATTGATAATGACATAACAAAGGAATTGCCCACAACTTCCCATGAAATAGCTTTTGAGTCAGTGTCCAATTACTTTTGAGCCCCTGAAATGAAGTGTTTTTGTTAAAGAAACGCTTTATATTTTTCTGCAATTTTCTGTTCAACCCACTGAATTAAAGCTGAAAGTCTGCAGTTCAACTGCATCGGAGTTGTTTCATTTAAAATTTGTTGTGTTAATGTACAGAACCAAAATTAGAAGAAAAAAAAAAAGTTGTCTGTCCAAATATTTATGGACCTAACTGTAAGAATGACCCATGCCTCTGGTGACCCACTGTAAAAGGGTTACAGCCCAGAGTTCCTGCTACTGTTTGTCTAGCACACAATTCATGCATATAAACCTCCCCAGAGTAAAGGGTATTTTACTTTGATATGGTAGCCAAAGGAGATCACTGCCTAGAGTATAAAGGTGCAGGGCAGCACAGATCAACCCTAGAAGGTAAGCAGATTGTGAGCTCTGTCTTATATTGTACAAGGCCTCTGGTCATGGGGAATGTTGCAACAGTCCTTTTCTTTATGAAAACCATCAAGACTTGCTGCTAAGATACATGAAAATATCATCCATTCCTTTTTCTGCAGTTTCTTCAGAAGCTCATCATTGCATCCGCTCTGTATTTATTCTTCACAACAATATTTTCCCAGTTGAAGTTTCTTTCTCTTATATTATTTATAACTATTTATATTATTATTTTATTTGCTCCTGTATAAACTATGGAGCAAAAAGGGAAATTGTGGTCACCACTTAATTTTAAATCACTAGGCGGGGGCGAAATGTCGTTTATTAGCAGCTCAATGCACAAATTATCTCAGTGTCTTTAATATATTGATAATTGGGGAGTTCAGATGACCTCTTGTCTTTGTCTGTATGCATTTTGTGGCCTTAGCCTCATTGCATCTGCGCCTAATGGTTTCAAATTTAGTAGTGAGCACAACTTTCCATTTTTTCTATTCTTTCCTCCTTTTCCTATTCTGTGGTTAGACTAAGGTCTAACCATTACCTCTTCTGTTTCAGGGAGTGCAGCAACCAGTGCCTGCTTCAAGTCCATCCAGCAGCAGACCAACCACTAGTGGGGAAAGAAAGAGGAAAGAACCTCGAGAAAAAGAGAAGGAAAAGAATTCATGTGTCCTTTTGTAACAAGGCTAAGATTTGAGGTTCATTATGAAAAGGAAAGGCAGTGGGTGAAGGAAAGCTATTGAAGACACCAGTTCTTATACCATCTGTGCCTGATAAACCCCACTCTGTTTCAATGGGGAATTTGTTACAGACGTTCTATAAACTTTAGCACTTATTACTCATATTTATTTGGAACACTTGTCACATTCTCATTGCCAAGAAGTAAAGCGCATAGGACAAATATGTTCTGGACATAGCCCCTTTTCTACAATATTTATATGCCTCACTTTTATCCTTAATAATAAAATGTATTTAACTCTTTATATAGAGAAAGGACTATAGTTTGTTTTCCATCAAAAACACTAATGAAAGCAATGAGAAAGGATTGCTGAAGCCTGCACTCGGGATTACCGAGGAGAGGATTTGGAAAAGGACAGAGACTGGAGAAGTTGCTTTCACATCATTCTCTGATTCACCCTCGTGTAGCTTACAGGAACATCATCACAAGATCGGTGCTGTTTAACACTCAATCAGTTGATCAGCCACAAGCCCTTGCTCAGAGGAAATGTACAGCTTTTTCACTTTAACCAATATTAAGGAAATATTTACTCCAGAACCATCACTGTGTCTAGGTGTTCTGCCCAAAATGTCAGGTTTTATTATTTTCTGACAAAATACACTTAACATAACAGAATGGAGCAGAACGATGCCTTTGTTTTGTATATATAGATATTGTTCCACAGGAAGCCTAGTAGAACTAAGTGATTAGATTGTGTGCCGCTTTGTGTAGATAGTTGGAACCTTTAAATAATTTGCTATTAAGACCATTAGTATAGCTACTGCTGTGCTTAAGTACAAAACCACTAAACTTATCCTTGATTGACAAGCCTTTATACATGACATTTTTGGCTAACAATATTAGAAACGTTTTATTTTGCACATCCTATCTATTTACCCAGTTTTTATGTTTACACCAAACTGTTCCTTTAAGGTTAAAAGTTGGGCATTTTATATCTGTAATGGTGATATGCTTCATTCAGTTGGTGAGCAAAGAAGAGATCTAACTGAAAAAATGACCCAAATCTATGTGTAGTGATATCTGATCTACTGTAGAAATGTCCCTACTTTTGTCATTAGTAATGGAACTTGGATTGATCTAAATATGCACCACAACTCTAGTGCAGTTTCATTAATATGAGGAAGAGAAACAATTCAGCCAAACTGTTTATCAATATAGTTAGGCACAATTCTGAATTCAGCCTATTGGACTAGGCAAAATCCATCAGAAGCTCATTGTGAGGGTGATGTTGTCATAGATCAGAGAACTTGGAAGCACATAGAGTCTGCAGCTCTGGCATGCTGGTGCATTTGTGCCAGTTCTGTAGAGTCTATATTTAAAGGGTTACATTTCAGCTTTCACCAGGTGCAACATATAGACATGGACCCTGAAAATGTATATGAAGTCTTGCCATTGCCATCTGATGCTGTATTGGAAAACTATTTCAGCTGAATCATTGAGGAAAATTTACTAAAGGGCAAACTGGCCGTCGCCAGCAAAAATTCACCAGAAATCTAATTTACAGGAACATCGCTAATTCACGAACAGGCGTAGAGGACAATTTGCTACCAAAAGAGAGCATCACTTGTGCAGTTTAGAAACTTCAGCAGGGTTTGGCTGCTGAGACACAACTTCTTCTCATTTTAGTGAATTAGAGAAGTGGTAGCGAATTTGCACCTGACAAAGTTGCGTGAAGTGTGGTGAAGCCTTCTGAGGCGAAAATGCACTCTTTAGTGAATTTTACTCATTGTCTTATGTACAGCAGCTTCTAGAACAGCCCTATGGAATAAAAGGGCATTGACTAAGAATGTCTTAATCTATTTCATAATCAATTACAGTTGTGTTCAGAATAATAGCAGTCCGACATCACTAACCTGATCCATCACTGTTTTTGGTAGAAATTATATTTCTACATGGCAAATAATTTACTAGTAGGTGTAGCAGAGTAATAGAAAACCAACAGTCATGATATGCATGCTGCTGATTTTGTGGAACTGAATCATTTAATTGAAAATAATAATAGCTTGTTCCAAATAATAGCAGTATGGAGTTCAATTAGTACGGAAGGAAGGCAGCAAATGTTGTGCATGCGGGTTATACTGCGTTTCTCTCTGAATATCTTTATTTGAGTAATAAAGCTGTTCCATACATTGTTCAGAAGAACAGAGTACAGTGACTAAAAAGTTGGTTGGAGAGGTGCAGAAAATGATAGGCTGTTCAGCTAAAATGATCTCAAATGCTTTAAAATGGCAACCAAAACCTGAAAGACATGGAAGAAAATGGGAAACAACCATTCGAATGGATAGAAGAATAGCCAAAATGATCAGCTCCAGGAAGATCAAAGAAGGTCTAAAGTTACCTGTGAGTACTGTTACAATTAAAAGACGCCTATGTGAAGCCAAGCTATCGGCAAGAAGCCCCTGCAAAGTCCTATTGTTGAAAAAAAAATTAAAAAAAATTACGTGCTGAAGAGCTTATAGTTTGCCAAAGAACACTGACTGGCCTAAAGAGAAATGGTGCAACATTTCTAGGGGCCACAGACAGTTTGTCAGATGACCCCCAAACCCTGAATTCAAACCACAGTACAGTGTGAAGACAGTGAAGCCTGGTGGCACAAGCATCATGATATGGTGTTTGGGCCTATTTATCACATACCAGGGATCACGGATCAGTTTCAATACATCAAAATACTTGAAGAGGTCATTTTGCCTCATGCCGAAGAGGAAATGCCCTTGAAATGGGTGTTTCAACAAGACCACTACCCCAAACACACCAGTAAGCATCTTGGTTCCAGACCAACAAGATTGATTTATAGAGTGGCCAGCCCTATCCCCGGACCTTAATCCAATAGACATCAAAAATGCTGTTTCTGAGGCAAAACCCAAGAAATACAGAAGAATTGTTGGAATGTAACAGGTGCCAGAAGTTGGTTGACTCCATGTAACACAGATGTGCAGCAGTTCTCACAAACACTGCTTATACAACTAAATATTTTTCAGTCATACAGTGAATATTTGAGCTTGTAAAGAAGAATGGAGACACTGTTATTTTTTGGAACAGCCTAATATTCCATTTTCTTCACTTTCTGTAAAGTAATAACAAATTTAATACATTTGTCTTCATGTTTTGATTTGGAATAGACTATGCAGTGTACCCAATGCATTTGTGTGTATGGAAATAAAAGCTATTATAAGGATTTTGAACTTGATTCACTTTTTAAACATACTGCTATTATTCTGAATATAACTGTATAAATTTATATAAATACATCATATTTCGTTTCAGTTATCTGAGATCTACACATTACAGAAGATATGTGCATTTTTGATGTGACACAACCCTTCAGATCTATTCATATTTGTCAGCTGCCCTGCTGATTACCAAGAGAAGCCTTTCCTACATCATTTGCATCAGTCCCCATTGGTTACAAATGAATGGTTCTGTACAGAAACCTATCCTTAGCTGTTGGATAGTTTGGGGGATCATACGTTTCGGTTCAAGTCCCCTTCAAGTCCAGCTGGACAAATTTTGCAGAGTTATAATGTTTATAAAAATGAAACTTAACCTTTATGGGTGCCCATAGAGATTGTCACACATGGAGGCTTATTTATTAAAGGTCGGATTAAAGTGCTTTTAGAGGTTTTGGAAACCACAACTAAACTCTCAAACTCTAAAACCATGATTGTCACAGAGTTTATTAAAAGATCTGAATATAAAAGTGAGAATGGAAAAAAGCACTGAAAGATGCCCTAAAAAAACCCTGACAGATGCCTATCAAAAATAAAAATCGGTCCAATGACATCAGCGCAGCTCCCACTGACTTCTATAGCACCTCAACAACTTTTACTTGGCAAAGTTTGGTATTCAAGGTTTTCGTGGTTTATTCACTTAATAAATTTTGAATTGTTAGTGTTTTGTAGAAATACAGGAAAACCATGAATATTTCAAGATTTGTGGAAAAAATTGCAATTAGGTTGTTGGTAAATGGGCCCCTTAAACTTAAAGTTTGGAGGCTACAGCCAGGCTTCTTTCTTGACACATTGGCTATGGCACACGTAATGTATTACCACCACTTGTTCCCTAATTGTAACTTTACATGGACATTAGTGGAAAGCACAGTGGGCATCTGTGGTTACTGCCTGTAGACATACCTGTGTGAGATTTTGAGAGATTATAGGGTAACAATCGCAGGTGCATTAAGCCAAGTACTGTTTCTAGGGCAATTGCCTTGTTTTTCACCCACAACCTGTAGTTTCCAGTGGGATATTTGCCTGATGCAGTGTAGGGCAGTGCATTAAAATGCAGGGCACTCTGGGAACCCTGGAGGTGACAGTAGCTGAAAGATTCCACTGAATCAATAGACAAAACTGCCAAAAACTCAGAACAGGAGGCAGGAAGAAGGCAGCCGCAGTCAGTGCTACTATATGGAAGTGCAACGAGCAAACGTTGATGCAAGAACCAAATTAGCAGTCCCACAACTGTGCTTGAGTTCATAATTGACCCCTTATTCTTGTTGCCAGTAGGAGCCCACCCTGCTTAGAGTTGCTTGGAGTCACCGGTTGTAGTGGCCATTGCCACATTGTACCTACATTTGATTTTGGATATGATGCATTGTATTTAAGTGTCGTTTGTATTGCTGTACAATTGTACTTCATGTTAAGAACATGGTCATGTTACATGGAACCAAAGTGCATTTGTGCGTATATTATTATTATTATTAGCAGTAAAGTGGCTCATGTTTCCATTGGAAAGCCTTCCAGAAGTTCTCTACTTGGTTTTGCTCATTTCTTTTGCACAAGTGGCAGCACTTTTTTTTTCATTCGTTCTCTTATTTTATTGCTTCATCTTGAACAGCTTGTAGCTTTTTGGCTGTCATGGCCTGCTGGGAGATCTCACTCAGCCACAACTACATACAGTTTGACATCATTGATTATGTTATGAGATCTTCCAGCTAACACTGGATGCTTTTCATTGGGTGTCTGATATTGTTTCAGATGCAGAAATGAAAGCCCTACAAGAATTAAGGTTTCAATCTGACAGCTTTTATTCTTTTTAATGATACTAGTGAGTTATAATTTAGTTCCTACTGGTGGATATACTGCAGGAATCCACCGTTTAAAGATGGATATGCTTATTACGGATATTGCATTGCACCCACATAACCTAGGGAATGTAAAAGGGATATAAACTGCATTTTATATTGGGTTTCTTTAACAATTTTCATTTTAGATCTCTCTGTGATGTAAAAAGCCAATGTCTTTCTTCTCTTTTATTTCCCCTTTTTGTGTAAGAGAATCTTTCTTGTGTAGTGCTTGGTAAATTCCTATAAATTGTACTAACATCTGATTATACTTAGTGTCATATAGTGCTAATTGTTGGTACGGTTTCTCGCTTCACTTCTTGTTTTATTTGTTACAGAAAATGTGCATTAAGGAATTTTTTTCAAGAAATAGCTGTTTGTCATTAGCCATATCCCAGCACTTTGCATTTTTACAAATTTAAATAAAGGAACTGTAATCACTATAAAACAGGCTGTAATTGATGTTCGTTACTCAGTTGAACAGAAAAGTTTTATTCTTTATTTTCTTACATTGAGACAGATTTTTCATGAGTCCTTGGGGCCCCTGCCACCTTGTACAAACAAAATAACTGCATTTTGCACAAATTCTGCATGTAGAGAGACAGGATTTCTGCTGATTTTAATAGTGAGCTCTAATACATCTTCTAGGCAAAAGGAGCCCCTTATAAGATATATTGGATCTAACTGTCAATGAATATCTGACACCCAACTCCTGCATGAAGACAGAATGAAGAGAAACAATCCTGTGCCTTCTCTCCTTTTTTGGCTTTGAATGGCTGCCCCCACAGCTACCCAGCAGCTCGTTTATATAGACTATGGTAGAGCTGCTGAAGAAAACAAACCAGTTTTACCAGTTTAGGCCAACAGTGCATTATATTTTAATTGAATACACTTTCATTTGTTGGTGTTCCTGTTCCTAAAACCTAACTAAATAAGTAGTCTATAAGTGTTGTATGTTATTATTTTGGGCTTCTATACCAGTCCAAGGTAACCACAGCCCTTTAGCAGTAAAGATCTGTGTCTCCAAAGATGCCCCAGTAGCTCCCCATCTTCCTTTCCGACGATCCACTGCACGTCATCTGTGCTGCGGTCACTTACTGAGCTTAGGGACCAACTTAATATACAGTACACAGAATATAAATGTCAATATAAGGCGGATTAGTAATTAATACAGATAATTACTGCATGGCAGCACAGTAACCAGTTTAATTAGCATCAGAATTTAATAATCAGCCCTGTAGCATCACCTTATATTACAGGTCAATCTCATTTTCTGCTTGATAATTTGCTTCAACCCCTAAGCTTAGCTTCTCAACAGCTGCTCAGAGCCCACTGAGCATGTGAGTGTCACAGACACTTTCCAAGATGGTGACCCCCTGTGACAAGTCTGAAGTCCTGGATCATTGCTGCTATTGACAAGCTGAGACTTTAGGCTGGGGTAATAAGTTCAGTATAAAAAAAATTGCATTTTTAGCCACATTCGTTTTTTCATTTCTTACATTACAGGCCAATGCTCCTCTTAGGAGAAAGCTGCATTGGGCTGGGGTTCTGCTTCTCTCTTATTGATTTGGCTGTGCAAACAGATGCTGAGAGAGGAATAGTTAAACTTGATTATTTTAGAAACAGTACAGAATTTTTCATTGATATTTAGAAAACCTCTTATTTCGGTATGCGGAAGCAATAGCATATATAAAATTTTCATTTTCACAATTGTTCTCCTTTAAATGTTGGTGCCAAACAACTGTGCACTTCTCATTGATGTCAGTAAGAAGTGACCTATAGTAGGTTGAGTGTAAAGGAACAGTAACAACAAAATGGTGTTTTTTAAACTGACAAGTTTTATTGAATAGCAAAGCAGCACCATCACAAGCGAGAGGGCATCCACAACATGTGGTATCCCACTCCCAATATTGGCAGAATAATACAAAAACAGTGGATGTGATAGAAGAATAGAATAGGAAGAGAAGGGACAAAAGCAAAAAGAGAGGGACGGGGGGAAAGGAAAAGTAAATTAAAAGCACATGTCACCTGGTAGAGCAGTAGGAATAGCAAAGAGAAAACTAAATAAATAAACATACATGGCGGTGGGGTACTGTGCAGCGTGCAATCAAATAGAACATGTACAAGCCAAATGTATAGACAATGACTAACCAGATCGGACCCCTCATCAGGCCTGTAGAGCCGCAAATAAAGTGGGATCAAGCTCGTATGCCACCCAGGGAAGCCATATTTTATTAAATGCGTCCAAATCATTTTTCAAAGTATATGTGAGTTTCTCATTAGTAGCAATAGAGATGATCTTTGCTTTCAGAGAATCTAGGGGTAAGTCCGGTTTCTTCCAGCGTCCTGCAACAATCAATCTAGCGGCCATTAAGACATGCTGACTCAGTCTATGGGCCGAGTTATCAAACGTAGGTGGTTTTTTACCAAGTAACATCACTAGCGGGTCCTTAGGGAATGGAACATGAAAAACTCCAGAGAGAAGATTTGCCACAGCGTCCCAGAAGCGAGACACCACGGGACATGTCCACCATATATGAAGTAACGACCCCGGATCGGGGCATCCACGATAACATTGTGGGTTATATGCAGGATAAAATTTGTGTAGCCGTGTAGGGACCAGGTAAGTCCTATGGAGCAACTTAATAGAGGTCTCTCTAACAGTCACACAAGTGCTCCCTTTATGGGCGGTCAAGCTGCAATGTGACCATTGTGCAGGCGTAAGTGTTATAGCTAGATCTGCTTCCCATTTCAGCATAAACCCCAATTTTTGGGGCTGTTGAGGAGGGTGGTTCAAAAGTTGATATAAGGTACTGAGGACACCCGGTTGTAGAGGGCTCTGAGCACTAATGGTTTCCAGTGCCGTAGACGTAAAGGAGCCTGAGGCAGTCTTCCGCAGTTGTTGTCTAGCAAAGTGGAGTAATTGTGTGACTTGGAAACCTTCACTCAAAGGAGGAGTATAAGCGTCCAGGAGTTGTTGCTGTGAGAGGGGCTTCCCTAGTCTCGTCAATGACTGAAGGGTGGTGACTCCATTTGAAGACCACCATGCAAATTGACGTCTGGACAGGCCTGGCGGGTAGTCCGGGTTATTCAGTAAAGGCGTTAAAGGTGATGGAGTAGACATAAGGTGAAATCTCTTCCGCAGCATATTCCACAATCGCAACATGTCTAGAGTAATTGGTGAGGGGTCCGAGAGGCTAGAGAAAGGTATCCGCGGTAGCCAGAGTAGGTGGTGAGATAAATACGGGTACAAGAGGTCATCCTCTAACTGTACCCAAAGTGGGGCCATAGGACCAGCATGTAATGTAGGAAGCTGTGCCAGCCGGGCCGCCCAATAGTATTTCACCAGATGCGGCACCGCCAATCCACCATTAGCTTTGTGGAGGTGCATCGTTTGCCTTGAAATCCGAGGATGCTTGTGTTGCCAAATAAAGGCATGAATTCTGGATTGTAGTGCGTGCAAATCCGGTAGAGATACTCTAATTGGGAGCGTTCTAAACAAATAGAGGAGTTTAGGGAGCAACACCATTTTAACACAGTGGATCCGACCGATCCATGAGATTTTATGCTTGTCCCATTTCAACAGATCTTGAATCAAAGTATGTAGCATTGGTCTAAAGTTAGCTTTATATAGAGAGGGGATCCAGCTAGTTATCTTAATACCTAAATACTGTAGAGAGTCAGTTCTAACATGGAAACCAAAATTAAGTTCTATCAGTTTAACGACATGTGTTGGCACATTACAGGGCAGCATTTCAGACTTATCGGGGTTAATCTTGAGACCAGATACCTTGGCGAAGTCGATTAAGGAGTTTTGTAAGTTAGGGAGAGAAGTAAGCGGGTTTGTTACATGTAGCAACAGATCATCCGCAAACATCGAGAGCTTGTATTCTCTACCCTTGACTCGCAAGCCTTTAATATCTGGGTGTTCCCTAATGGCTCTCGCCAGAGGCTCCATAGCCAGGGCGAATAAAGCCGGAGAGAGTGGGCATCCTTGTCTAGTGCCCCTCTTAATATGGATAAATGCCTGCGGATCTGTAGATGGAAGATTAAGTTTGGCTCTTGGATCATGATAATAAGTTAGCGTATTCAAAAAATTGGAGCCTACTCCTATCGCTTCGAGTAAACCGAAAAGATACCTCCAGTTTAGGGTGTCAAACGCTTTCTCAATATCAAGCGCAAGAAGACAGAGGGGAGTGTTAGTCTTATTAGCGTGAGCTATCAGGTTAACAACCTTTCTGATATTATCAGGCGCTTGGCGAGAGGGTATAAATCCGATTTGGTCCTTATGGACTAGTGTAGTAAGAGCTTTATTCAGTCGATGAGCCAGAATGGAAGCAAGCAATTTGATGTCCAAATTCAATAAGGAAATCGGTCTATAGTTTTTAATAGATAGGGGGTCTTTATTAGGTTTAGGAATTACGGTTACTCTAGCCTCATTCATCTCTGGTGGTAAAGGGTGACCTGCAACAATATGTCGAAATAGTGTCTGTAGGTGGGGAATCAGCTGAGTCTGAAATTTTTTATAATATAGGGAAGAAAAGCCATCAGGACCAGGGGCCTTGTTTGACTTCAGATTTTTTATAGCAATTTCGATCTCCTGATACGTAATCTCTTCCTCTAACATCAATTTCATCTCCTCTGTCATTGGAGCTGGGGCATGTTGCTGAATGAATCGGTGCAAGGTCGCGTCATTCATCTGGGGTGGGGAATCATAAAGGGTTTGATAATAAGTTTGGAAGGCCGAAACTATAGCATTCGGGTCGGAAGTGATACGGCCATCAGGCTGACGGATCTTATGAATGGAGTTACGTTTATTATGGGCCTTTAATAGGTTGGCCAGCATTTTATCAGGCTTGTTGGCGTATAAGTAAAATTTATGGTTAGTCTTACGGATGGCGTGTTCCGCCGTAGTTATTTGACAAGCTCTTATTTTCTGTTTAATCTCTTCTATACGGTGCCTAGTGCGATTAGTAGGGTGTGATCTGTTGGCTGTTTCCAAGTCAGTTAATTCCATTTCTAATATAGTAGGTGTCTGTAATCTCTCCCTTTTTCTCTTCGCTGCATAGCGAATGAGGCAGCCCCTAATGAACGCTTTCTGCGCAACCCATACCCAAGCGGGGGAAGCATCTAAAGTGCAATTTTCAGCAAAAAATTGGTTAAGGTCTGTCTCAATGAGGGCAATACAGTCTGGATCGGCTAAAAGACTTTCATTGAGTCGCCAAGTAGGCCGTATAGTAGGGGATGTTTGCAGATCGAGCGTGGTGACCATTATATCATGGTCTGACCAAGCACAGAGTGAAATTTTAGAATCGATAATTTTAGAGACATCACGGGTATTGACCAGAATGTAATCTATCCGAGAATAGCTGTGATGTACATGTGAGTAATGGGTATATCCCCTGTTAGTAGAGCGAAACTCCCTCCAAGAATCGGCTAGACTGTAGGTATGTAAGAGAGATTCAATTTGTTTGGTGGTTTTCTTATGTCTTGAGGTGCTATCAATGGAGGATCTATCTAGAGAATGGTGAAAAGATAGATTGAAATCCCCAGCCCACAGAAGTCGTGCCGTTGGAACATCAGGCAGTTTACGGAGCAGCGTCTCAAAAAAGAGAAGCGTGGAATCGTTCGGGGCGTAGGAAGAGACTATAACATAAGATATGTCGTATAGGGTCACCAATAAAATAAGATATTGCCCCTGACTGTCAGGTATGGCCTTCGTAACAGTAAAAGGGAACCTATTATGGAGTAGCACTGCCACACCTCTATGTTTACTGGAAGTAGAGGAGAGATAGAACCTCGTATAATGTTTGTGGAAAAATTTAGGATAGGAAGTCTGAGTAAAATGAGTTTCCTGTATGCATAATATATCCGGAGATAAACGGTCATAAGTCTGAAATGCTGCCCGCCTTTTCGCTGGAGAATTGAGGCCCTGTGCATTGTGTGAAACTATCTTAATGGACATGGAGAGGACTAGAAATTATGCTAAAGTAGCAATATTGGTAGACTAATGTTCGAACCCCAAGTCTCCATCGAAATCGTAGCCACCACCAAATCGTAGCTTCAACCCCTAAGCTTAGCTTCTCAACAGTTGCTCAGAGCCCACTGAGCATGCCAGTGTCACAGACACTTTTCAAGATGATGACCCCCTGTGACAAGTCTGAAGTCCTGGATCATTGCTACTATTGACAAGCTGAGACTTTAGGCTGGGGTAATAAGTTCAGTATAAAAAAAATTGCATTTTTAGCCACATTCATTTTTTCATTTCTTACATTACAGGCCAATGCTCCTCTTAGGAGAAAGCTGCATTGGGCTGGGGTTCTGCTTCTCTCTTATTGATTTGGCTTTTCCCTCTACTGCACATACACAAAGAAGAGAGATGCTCAGTGAAGCTCACAGCAGTACACCAGGCCACCACAGCTCTCTGCTAACAAAAGCACCAGCTGGGGTATCAGGTAAGTGACATCACTACACACAAGTTAAACAGCACTGATTTATGGTTATGGCAATTAGGAATTAGAGCCAGTCCCATGACTAATGTGACTTTAATATAGGCCTTGCAACAGAGACATTAAAAGTCTTAGATCTATACCAGAGAGGTCATATCCACAAGAGGAAAACTATACACAATTGTTAAATAAAACTGGAGAATCCTGGTTTAGTACTACTGCTACTAGGGGTGCTTAAGTCCTGTAGGCACAATAGTTGAACATAACTTACTGAAATTGAGAATATGGTGAACATGCTTGGGGGGGGGAAAAAAAAAATTTGCAAAAATGTTGGTTGAAAGCTTGATCATCTGCCAGTGGTTAAAATGTAGAAGTTTAAGCATACTTCCAGATGAAATTATTCTCCTCCCAACTGGGCTTCTGGATTATGCTTGCCTTTGCCGTGACATGGTAAAAACCATTTTGAATGATTGAGGGAAGCCACCCAAATTCAATGAGTACAGATTAAAATTAACATTTGTCAAAGCTTGCACTAAGATAAAACTACATATAAAAGCAATGAGCTTTGAGCAGTTTAGGAACCATATGCATATTGGGTTTCAAAGACTCCTTGCAGTTCAACTTGTACCAAGAACCCTGTATTTCCTCACTTGCTAAAAAAGCCATCCAAGCTTCTCATGAAGCCATTGTATTTGAGGTATGCCTAGGACACAGCCCAATGGCTGCCAGCCCTCTACAAAAGCACCAGTCAGGCAACACCAGTCATCCTCAAATAGCATAGCTTGAAAAAAAAAACAAAAAAACCTGGTGAATCCTTAGAGTACCAAGACAAAGGCATAGGGGTTATACTTTAAGTGTGCTATTCTCTGCATGAGTAATTCCAAACATTTCACTCTAACATTGTTTCAAAGTTACTAACTGCACAGTAGTATTTGTTAGATCTTCCAGCCAATAGTCTGGTCAAAGTGATCACAAGTTACTGATACATTATTAATCAGTACTTCCAGATGACCCAACTACTGTGTTCCAAAGGGACAGTAGTATCCAATTGAGTTCTAGATGGACATGTCCTAATACACATTTAGGGGCATATCTAGAGTTGAAATTAGAATTCAAAAAGACCAACTGAAATTGTTTTTTGATCAAATAGGCCCAAAAAAAAAAAAAAAAAAGTTTCCCATAGTCTCACCAATTGAGTCCCCCATAGGCTAAAACAGCAATTCGGCAGGTTTTAGATGGCGAATGGTCGAAGTCAAATTTTTAAATTGCCTGTACATATTTCGATATTTGAATTTCTCAAATCCAAATAGAATTTGGACTATTCCCTAGGTGAAGTACACACACTAGCTTGAAATTTGAATTAGAAAATTCCTTTGATAAATCTGCCCCTTTTAGTTCTCCCCTTTGCTTAGGTCATAGTTTGTGATGGAGTCAGTACAAAGGGCCACCCCTTGGTATACATTTTACAATACACACAATTATGCCACATCAGCCAGTTAATGTACAGTTGCACGATCGTTAGGTCAATGATCTGTGTACAAAGGAAGAGTTATTTGCACCAATATTCAGTTAAACAGGTCACTTAAGTGGAACGGTTAATGTGGGGTTATTTTAAACTATAACCAGGCCTATTATGCATGGGCAAGTGAGTATGCCCTATGTACTCTAGCAACAGAGCAGGTGGTGTCAAATAAGTCAGACGTGTAAATAAAAAATGTGAAGTTTTATTTCATACTGACATTACAGCATTGATTACTCAAAGTTCACAAATGAGTCAATAAAAAATACAAACATATTTACAGGAACAGCAGCATTTGCCAGCAGCAACGTTAAAAGTGCAATTAGTGGTTCTCTTTGAAAGGGTCACTTAACAGTTCTAAGAGAGACTTGCAGCAAGCTCTGTGATTAGAGGAGCCATAAGCTGAGGAAGGGTGCTGATCTTCATCAGTTTACTGCTAGCATACTTGTTCCTCACAGCCTAATAGAAAAAAAAAAAAAAAAGTTATTTAGTTGCTGGATCAATAGAACAGCTAAACATTTGAGTGCATAGAGCAGTATTTGCCTACTGTGGGGCTGTAGGCACCACCTCATGTCCTGATGCACCAAATGTTTATCACAATAAGTCAGGGAGATAGTTATAATAATCGGCAGCTGAATGAGGATACATGTTCCACTTACCACATGCTTTGTTAGATTCTGGTTGACTTTGGTTATGTTCTTAGCCATATGCTTCATGATCAGTTGCAAGTCACCTTCTGTGTAGCCTGTGTAATAGTGCTGAGTGGTACCCTGGGGGGGGGGGGGTTGGGAAGAAAAAAAATATAATACATTTTGTGTACTACCCTTTGTGGAATGTGTCAACTAGAGAGGGAAGATGACTTACCCAGGTTCCCTGGCCAAGAATTTTTTGAGATAGGCAGAGGGCAGCAGCTGCAATTTCTGAAGGCTTGATGTGGACCATTTCATAGTCTATGAGTGTAAGCTCCATCAAATATTTTGCAAGGGTATGTTGCTCTGCATCAGCCTAAATGGAGAAAAAAAAAAAGTTTGAGCTTTGGTCAGCCACACTAATCCCTTGCTGCATGGCAGTGCAAAAATGCTTTGGCACATTCATGGCAATTCATTAAGTATATTTTGTGCCAGTGGCGTTCTCTGTATGATTTTCATGTTTAGTGTCACAGTATGTGTAGAGTGTCATCTAAAATCTACTACTTACACTGCAAGATTTTGAAGCCCGTCTGAGGAAGTGGAGAGGTAATGGCCGTCCAAGGTCAAAGTTGAGGAGTCGAAGGATAATCATTTCCATTTCTCTGATCTGAGATGCAGTATAGGCATTATCGGTGATATAAACAAAGTCTGCAACCTCTGGAGTGTACATCTCTTCATATTTTGAAGCAATTAGTAGGGAAGTAACACCAACCAACTGAAGCTTACTGCGGGAGACTGGCTGAACCTAGATTGGAGAACAAGGTTTTTGCAGAAGTTAGTAAATGACAACTATAGCCATGAAACAGAGCAGTCATTAAGCAAACTCATTTTTCTGTGCACAGGTGACCTAACCGTTATGAAGAAAGAAAATGAAGGGTGTTTAATCTTAATTATCTGCCTCACAAGATCAAATAGCTTGATCATTCCAGTTTATACTGAAAATGATCAGTCTGGTTTGAGTTATTCAGCACAAGCCCTATGCATAATGATGGTATAGGGTCCTTTTATTTTAGTCTGGTAATCTTCCCTGCATTCACAATTCCAATTAGTGCCAGACCATAGTTTTAGTTAAAAGCAGAAAAAGTTAAGTTTACTTTACTCAGAATTACACAGGCAATTGAGAGAAAAGTCACTTACTTGTAAGAAGCGATCCATGATTGCAACGCCCATGTATAAAGTCTCCTGAAGAAGCTGAAACCTAGAATGCACTTGAACAAGCCAGTCAACTAGGATAGCTCTCATACGCTCATTAATTTCTTTTCCTTCAAGATAGCAAGGATGTACAGACTGTTGAACCTAATGGGGGAGGAAGCCAAGATACTTAATATACAAGCCACTGCTGAAGAGGAAATACATCAGCTTATCCAGATATATTTTAGCTTTTCTTGGTTATTTATGAAATACTGATTTACGATTATTTTAAAGGTTTGCTCTAATGCACCTACTGCAGCAATAACTAGGCAATACTATATGATAATTTGTTTTAAGGTCAAGGGTAAAAGGCTAACAGTTTGCGGCATGACCAACATCTGATCTTTGTCTATACCTGCACAGGTATTTCAGTGTTATGCTGCTTATAAAACAGTGGGCTATTCCATGACCCTAGTAGAATGGCCTCAACAGGGGAAGGGTAGATCATTTGTGGGCTTCTCTTCCTGTAAAAGCAAACTGCTGCCTTCACGGTAAAGATCTAGTCCTCTAAAGATGCCCCTGTAACTTCCCATCTTTACTGCTGGCAGTTACTGAGCTTAGGGTGTCACACTAAGGCTTATTAGCACAGGACAGCTCAGAAAAGAGCACAATTTTTTATCAAGCCAACTGTTTTTCTGCAGTTCCCTCAGGTTGTAGATTTACTGGAACAAGATCAACTGCACAGAGTACTGTACAACCAGGTGATCCTTGCCATAATCTTGAGTTGAAATTTCTTGTGGGGCTACAAACAGCTGTTAAGAACGAAGTTGGAAGTTATCACTCAGAACAAAGACTAACAGTCCCTTACTTCCAGTTGCTTAAGGTAGTTATAGATGTCCATCACATAGTCACTGCACAATTGAGGGTTTCCACCATCATCTGCATCAATGTCTTCAACACTGGTCAGTGCATCGGAGAATGCCTGGCACAGCTCTTCCTCTTTCAAGGACACATCCATCGGCACAGGGGAAGGCACCTGGCAGAAGACAGCTTGGTAATGAGTGCTTAACACTAGCTGCTTAAAGGCAAACTATACTCCCAAAATGAACACTTGAGCAACAAGGAGAAGGCAACCTGTTCTGAAAAACCTGTACCCCCACCCCAGGTAGGGCCACTCCCTCCAAGCTAGCTACCCCGCCACGGAGATGCCCCATACTTAACTGCGACGAGGGGTAAGTATGGGGCATCTCCCTGGGGGGTAGTTGAGGTTTTTTTTCAGAACAGGTTGGCATATTAAAGAATCTTACCAAACTGGTCTCTATATTCAAGTAAATACTGCCCTTTTACATCTCTTGCCTTGAGCAACCATTTTGTGATTGTGTGCTGCCTCAGATCACCTGACCAGAAATACTACAACTCTAACAGAAATGGAGGGTGGAAGCAAGAGACAGAACTGTTAATTGGTGACCCAAGTATGGCATCTAGCCGGGGCCATTTGGTATGTTTGCATGCACAGTGAACTCATACGATCCCAGGAGCGGCCCTTATATTTTTAAAATGTCAGTTTTCTATTACTCAATGGCATATACTACTAGAAAAGTATTATGAAAATGGTTTTACATGAAGCAGGGTTTTACATATGAGCCGTTTTATGAAATATCTTTATACCTACATTGTTTGGGGGTATAGTTTTCCTTTAATACTTACTTTGGGGGCAGCTTCAGCTACAACTGGTTTCACAGGTACATGCTTAGTCTTAACATTTGCCACTTTAGTTGCTGCCATCTTTGAAGGCTTTGCCACAGCATTGGAAGACTGCTAAAGAGAACAGTGTCAATTACCGCTTGTTTAAGGTCAGGTCTAATTTAAAAAAAAAAAACAAAAAAAAAAAAACTGATATACCTTTACTGCAGGTGGTTTTCCTCGCACAGTCACTTTGTTGCCAATCTCTCCCAAAGCAGCTCGTCTGCTATTCATTTGAACTTTGGATCGCATTGCACCCCCAAGGATATTATCCGCTTCACGGGGAATCTGAAGAAAATAGGAACACTTATAATAGTAATAGAGTTTTGCTTTCATTGGTCCATATCCCAAGAGAAAGTCTGAAAGTAACGAGGCTAGCAATAGCTTATCAGCTCAGAAATAACCCAGTTTATAAACTTCCATGTACTTCACTATAAATACAGCTGAATAAGCTCATGTTCCATAGATGAATTCACATTTAAGTTACCATCCTCTACAGCTTATATAGATGTTGCCTTCGAGTTAAACAGACAGCATTTGTTACAGTTATATTATACCCTGACTTACCCAGATTAGTTGGCACACAATGCATTGAGTAACCAAAAAGATTCTTGGAGTTTAATATACATTAGTGTAAAGACACAGAGCTACTAGTAGAAGCTACAAAATACAACAGCAATAGTCTGCTTTGCCAAGACATGTGTTTAACAGTGGCAATTCTCAGTATGGTCTATGGCAGTGATCCCCAACCAGTAGCTCGTGAGTAACATGTTGCTCTCCAACCCCTTGGATGTTGCTCCCAGTGGCCTCAAAGCAGGTGCTTATTTTGAATTCCTGGTTTATAGGCAAGTTTGGTTTTATAAAAACCAGGTGCAGTGCCAAACAGAGCCTCGATGTAGGTTGAGAATCCACATAGGGGCTACCAAATGGCCAATCACAGCCCTTATTTGGTCCCCCAAGAACATTTTTCACGTTAGTGTTGCTCCCCAACTCCTTTTACTTCTGAATGTTGCTCATGGGTTCAAAAAGGTTGGGGATCCCTGGTCTATAGCATGGTATTTTTGCCATTTTGTAGTGAAAAGCCACTGACACTAGTACAAGTATGAAACCCGTTTTTCAGAATGCTCTGGACCTGGGATCTTTATACCTTAGTGATACTGACCCATTCCTATAAAATTATAGAAAAGAGTTGGTATCAGTAAATAGAAGCTGCACGTGAAATATCAGCTAAAAGTCCCCAACCCGGCAAACCTTAGTAACGGCGACCATCCAACACCATTAAATCTCGTGGAGTTGTTCCAGTCACACCGGGCTGGGGCAATTTCCATAGGCCGATTCCAGATGAACAGAACTCCAACCTATGTAGGGATCGCACCACCCCCGGCCCAGCGTGACTGAAACAACTCAGGAAGATTTAACAGAGTCGGAAGGTCGCCGTTACGAAGGTTCACCGGGCTGGGGCGGCTTTGGAGATCTTTTAGCCGCTTATTGTTTGAGTGCAGCTTCTTTTCACCGATACGGTCCTATTTTTATAGGAATGGGTCAACATCATTTTAAGTCTACTAGAGAATCATAAACCACAATAGGCTGGTTTTGCTTCCAATAAGGATTCATTTTATCTTAGTTCAGATCAAGTACAAGCTACTGTTTTATTAGAGAGAGAAAAAAAGGAAATTAAAAGTTTTAGATTTGGGTAAAACTGGAGTATGGGAGACTGCCTTTCTGTAACTCAAATCTTTCTGGATAACAGATCCAATACCTGTACATCCAAATAGCAGCGACAAATACCAGTAACAAGAGCTAGAGACAAAGTTAACAGCTCATTGCTGCTATGAAGCATAGTGGGAGGAGACAGGGGTCAGTCTGGGCGAGGAGTAAAGAGTGAACAGAAAAACATGTGGACTGCAAGAGCTCAGGCACCTTAGCTCAATATTTTGAGAAAAAAAACAAAAATAGTGGCTAGGAAGAGGCAGTGAGCCAGTTCAGTATAGCCAAGAATATAAGGCTGTATCCCCACCAATATACCGACTACCTCACTGAGGCCTGTTCCTATGCAAAGAGGCGCGTTGTTCCTAATCATAAAAACCATAAAACGCAGCAAAAATGTAGAAACAACCCACCACCACTAACCGATCAGCCATAAACAAAATACTGTCGTTACTTTACACTATAACCGCTCAGACAAATGTCTGTACTTACAGCAGCGCGACGAGTAGCCATCTCCGGTAAAAGGACGTTTAAAACCAACCGATAAAATCTAGCAAAAAAAGTCTACGGCCCAGGATCACAAAAACAATTCGACGCCTATAACCAACACCGCTCTAGGAGACTTTTAAATATCGCTCGCTGCACTCCCATTGGACATGGTTGCTACGTGTGCTTGAATCTGATTGGCTACACCGGGGCGCCATGGCAACACAGGTCACTGCTCAATTTCCGCGATAGACCGGGGGTTTTTCAATTTTGTTTTACGCACACTTAATACATATGGCTGCAACGATATATTTAGGCATTAGTTATAAATGAATGCGTAAATAATGGTAAAAGTTCGTTCGCTTGGTAATAACTTCAAAGAATCGCGATATTTGGACAGAGGCCCCGAAGAATTGTGGGAAATAATAACGCTCGTACGTAGCGTGCGCATGAATCATTTTTGCGTGGAGGTGTTGTACGTTCTTCCAGGAAGTTTCCTTAGCCACAAGGCTGTGGTGGATACTAGTAGTGCAGTGCCTGAGGTAATTTTTTTCGCCAGCACTCGGTCTTTGTATATATTTCTTTTTTCCCTATTAAAGGAAAACTATACCCCCCAAACAATGTAGGTCTCTATTAAAAGATACTGAGTAAAACAGCTCATGTGTAAAACCCTGCTTCATATAAATGAACCATTATCATAATAATATACTTTTTTAGTAGTATGTGCCATTGGGTAATCATAAATAGAAAATTGCCATTTTAAAAAATAAGGACCACCCCCTGAGATCGTAAGATTCACTGTGCACACCTACAAACCACATGTAAGGTCACATGAGCCAATTAACAGACAGAGTTCTGCCTTTTGCTTCCTCACTTCTTCCTGTTACAGTTAGAGTTGTAGTATTTCTGGTCAGGTGATCTCTGAGGCAGCACAGATAGAGTCACGAAATGGTGGTTCAAGGCAAGAGATGTAAAGGGCAATATTTATGTAAATATATATTCCAGTTTGGTAAGATTCTTTAATATGTCATTCAATTTGATATAAACTATCTGTTGCTTAAGTATTCATTTTGGGGGTATAGTTTTCCTTTAATAACATTGGGATCAAGCATCATTTTTAGTGGCCAGATGGCAGCCATTATATCCAAGAGGCACTTCAAAAGTAGACCAAAATAGCACAATATGTGCAGTGGAAAAAAAAAGTCTAAAAAATAAATGAATATATATGAAAATGTCTTTTCAAATTTTTCGATGAGGCAAATTGGGACAGGTTCGCCCGTCACCAGGGACGCAACTACAGAGGGGATTCCACACAAAAATTAGAGCGCTCACCTGCTACTCCATAGACCTTTTCAGGTGTCTGGTGCTAAACAGCATATAAGGCCCCCTGCGAAGAGCCAGCACAGTTATAACAAAGTCCAAAATAGCTGTAGCACACAAATCCGTTTTGGTAATGCAAAAAGTGACTTTTATTGGCTCATTGCAGACTTCAAAACAAGGCCATGTTTTGAAGTCTGCAATGAGCCAATAAAAGTCACTTTTTGCATTACCAAAATGGATTTGTGTGCTACAGCTATTTTGGACTTTGTAACTACACAGGAGGGCCCAGGAGGTATAGGGGTCCCATAAGGCCTAAAACAATTTCAATAAATATTGGTGAAACAGGTCAACCTCTTGACATTTTGGTGGCCAGCAGATTTTTGCTCCAAAATTGTCTGATTTTGAGCAAAGTCACTGGAAAATGCAAGAATGCTTAAGAGTGCCGGGGGACTGGGGTACAGAGCCCCAAAATCTGGGAACTCCCGACTTCTACACAAGTCAGTCCCATTGCATGCTGGGTATTGTAGTCTTGCATTAAACTTGCCGGTTGCCAAATTGTTGAACAAAAAGTACATTACCCAACATGCATTGGGAGACAGGTTTAACATATTAGGGCAAGAAAAAAACTAGCCAAGTTTGGGCTACTTTTTGGGCCTTTGGCTGGTTTGTACTTTGGAAACCACACAAAGGCCCAAAAAGTAGCCCAAATCTAGTTTCTACTTTCAAAACCAGCCTAGGTTTTAAATTAGTAGCCCAATTTGGCTGGAAACCCTGCCCAGCAGGCTTGCAGCAGGAGCGTGCGCATTTGTACGTCATCCATATGTGGCTTCTTCTGGGCGCGCTCTTGGTCAACAGTTGTGAAGAAGAGAGCAGGATGTGCTGCAAAATGGCAGCCATCTTTTTTACTCTGCTTTTCTGCTACTTGCGGTTATAGCAAACATCCGTGCGGTTCCTCAGGCAGTGTTGCTGTTTAACCAGGCTTTCCTTCTACCGTTATTTTTTTAAGGGAGTGTAGTTCCCATTTACAAGGAAGGGTTTTTTTTTTTAACATTTTAGCATAGTAAATTTTAATTAAAAATAAAAGTCTGTTGATTAGCATGACCTAAAGATGCCATTCTTATATTTATTAATATAGGTGTTAACGTGTATCAATACACCATTATCTTAGTCTTTTTATAGGATGCTGTCATGGGCTTTTACCTAATGTAAGTTACCAAACAACTACAACAAACTTTTTGCACTCTTTCTTGGCCAAACAAAGTTTATGTATAAAATATAAGTCATCCCGCTACACTACTAGAAAGAAAATAAATGAAGAACGTCCCAGTCTCGATATAATTGTCTGTATGGCAAACCGTCAGAAATAGATGCACAAGTTCTGAAAAGTATAACTGTGAATGACAAGGAAAGCCGAATTCACTGGGGATTGCCAATAGGTTATGCACGCCCGAAGAATTTAAAGGGGACATTTTGGGTAAAAAACAAGAATGTGTCAGTACATTATACTCTTCTAAATATAGAAGAATTGTGCTTTAAAAAGTAGCATTTCAGACTTATTTATTGAATATTGCTGCAAAAACCCTAATAATCTTTCCCTTCTCGTCCACTTCTTGCTCCCTGAATTCCCAGGCTATGCAGGGGAGCCTGCGGCTCTGAGCACTGTTGGATAGGAACTAATCAACAGCTAGGCTGACCTAATAGGAAACTAAAGCCTGTCTTTGCTTGTGTGACTGCAAAGCTGCAATTGGCTATCCCCCTCCTACTGTTCTTCTAGCAGGGGCCATTAGGACAGCTTCTCATTTGAAACACATAGAAGTACCAAATAAAATCTATGGGGAGCTCCAATAAAGGGGCAATTTTTTAAGACAGTAGTGTTGTTGTGTTAGACATCCAGTCACTCCAGACTTTAGAGATTACATTTTTGGCTAACTAGCTATATTGAAAACGTTTTATTTTGCACAGCCTATTTACCCAGTTTTTATTATTATTATTATAGTGAATTGTTCATTTAGTAGATATCTGGCTGATCTTTGGCCAGATATCAGGCAGGTAGGACCCATAAACAGGCCAACTTAAAGGAGAAGGAAAGCTGCCAAGGCAGTTTATTGCCAATAGATTGGCCTCAATAGTGCTAGCTAGAACACAATTTTTATTCTTTAGAATGCTTTTCCATACCTGAGTATAACAGCTCTAGACGTCTTCTGTTTGTTTAGTATAGCAGCTGCCATATTAGCTTGCTGTGACATCACTCCCTGCCTGAGTCGCTCACTGCTCACTCATAGCTCTGAGCTCAGATTACAGCAGCGAGGGGAGCAAACTGAGCATGCTCAAGCCCTAGCCCTGGAGGTTTATGCTGAAAACAGGAAGTCTGATACAGAAGCCCATGTGTACACAATAGAAGGAAAGAAATGCAGCGTTTCTTTTGAAAGAGGACTCAGAGTAGCATTACTTTGAGGGTTTACTGGTGTATTTAAATAGACCTTTCTGATGAAGCTTATTTAGTTTTAACCTTTCCTTCTCCTTTAAGGCCCAAACATGCGAGTGTAATGTAAAATGGCCTGTAACATCATCCTATTGTTGCATATGCTGTTAAATTGGCCCAGCTGGATGTCCCAAATCAAAGATACATATTTAGCAACTTTGCTAAAAGGGCAGCTCTTTACATGTAAAGCTAGTTTTATTTAACATTCACAACTGAAGACTCTTCACATAGCGAAGTGTTACAAACCTATTCCATATAATCTGCATCTTCTACAACACTGTTGTCCATGATTTTGGAGAAATGATCTGCAGACATGTTAAGGGACCCATTTAATTTAAAATTATGTTATTCAAAGTTCTATGAAGATCTTAGTCATACGGGGGGGGGGGGCATTCATTTTACTAGGAGGTCCCCAAACTACCTATGAGCTTACAGGGCAGCCATAGAATAAAAGATTGTCAAGCAAGCTACTTTGACATCTTTCTAAAAAAAAAAGTACCATGTTTGTAGCCCTCATTCTTCACATTAAAAAAATACAATTTGGTTTCAAGACAGATGAACATTCTTTTAAGTTGTAGGCTTTATCCTCTCAGTATTTTAATATTCCAAAACCAGGAAATTTTATGCATAAAACCAGTTTACTGCCAAACACCATCCTATAGTCTACCAGTCCACATAGGGGCTACCAATATTCAATTACATCCATTATTTGGCACCCAAAGGAACTTTCATGATTGTGTTGCTCCCCAACTTTTAGATTTGAATGTGGCTCATAGGTAGAAAGGTTGGGGCCCCTGTTCTAATGTACTATGTACTCATTTTGACCATTTCTTTTATAGATTTTTTCATTGAACATCTTACTATCCAGGGGCAGCTTGTGGATAGGGTAAGAGTATTTATACTGTATTCTATGTGGTTCATGTTGCGTTTGTATATTAATGTTTTTTTTCACATTGAATTTTTAGCTACTTATTCAGAGTGTGTTCACCAATATGGACTTGATCACAGTATAAACTTTTCACACATGAACTTTATATACATTTTTGTAAAGGTTTTCTTATTATAATGGACTATATGTCTAATAATATCACCTTGTGTAAATATGTGAACAATTATGTATTTTGGTACTTTTCCTTAATTGCTAAAGGGTATATATAATTGATATGTAAATCACCTAGATACGTGTGAATCTGCATGTCTGACGAAGGGGCATGCCACCGAAACGCAACATGACTAATAAACATGCAGGGGATCTCCCCGCTACACCTGCCGAGTTCTCAAATTGTTTGTTGGTGTCACAGATTCAAATTTTAATCCCCCAATTCAAATGTAAATTCAAATGTGAGCTTTATCACACCTCGACCATGGAAACCGTTCTAATTCAAATATTCGCCACCTAAAACCTGCAGCATTCATTTACAAGTCAATGCCAGAGGTCTGTTGAACCATTTGAATATGTTAATTGCCTTTCTGACATTCTTTTTTTCAGACGGAAAACTCTACTCGAATTTTCGGGTCGGGACTATTCAATCGAATATTAGACGTTCAAATGTTTTCTTAAAAATTCCAATTCGAGTTGCAACTATATTCGAATCTATTAGAGTAAAAACAAATTCACAAATTCGACCTTTGATAAATCTGTCCGTAAGTGTCATACATCCCAGACACATTCAAGGTTATTGCAGGGATTCTGTCATGGGAAAACAATTGTTACAAAATGTTAATAGTGCTCATCCAGCAGAATGCTGCATTGAAATCTGTTTTTCAAAAAGAGCAAACAGATTATTTTACATTTAATTTTCAAATCTAACATGGAGGTAGAGATGTCAGATTTCCGAGGTGCCCCCAGTCATGTGACCTTTGCTCTGATTAACTTCAGTAAAACTCTTTGCTGCTGCACTGCAAGTTGGAGTGATATCACCTCCTCCATTTGCCTCCAGCAAGAGACTATCAATAGAGCAATGGGGAGGTAACCTGGTAACAGCTCCCTGACACCTGTATTGCTAAAAATGCACCCATAGTGGTAGATAGGAGTACAGCACTCAATTGTCAAAAAATTCAAGTCCGACCAACCCAAATTGTCGAATTCCAGGCAGTGTGTGTAGGTATGTGCGCAAATATCATGACACTTTGACCCTTTGGTTGGGAAAGACAAGAGGGGTGAAAGAAAGACAAAACAAGCAACTGCATTTAGCAAAGTTTATTAATTCAGAAACTCCTGTGGGGGGGACTGTGGGGACTTGAAAGTTTTCTGGATGCATGGACACCTGCCATTAGATCTGCTTATTAAGACTATAGTATAATGTTAGTCTGATGTTTCTTACCCAAATTAGGAGAACCAGTATCTACTTGCTATTGGACAATGTGTAAGAGCGGGTTCATAGAAGCGAAGAAAAATCACGTTTGTGTTAAAGAAAGAAAATAAATAATGAAGAACAGCAGTCTAAACTTCCGACATTTAAACATATTGCCTTTGTGCTGAAAGTGATCTGCGTTAGGGAAATTGATTAGAACTAAACCGTGTTGCAAGTATTTATTCTAGGTTAGTCTCAAAGCATTGTGATTTTAGCATTAAAAATATTAATTGATTCAGCACTTTTTTTTTTTTTTACAGCAGCCAGTCGTTCCTAAATAAGGAATGTTTATTTATACATCGGTTTCTTCTTTTTCTTCTAGATCTTTACATATTAAAAACTAAAATACATGACTGATTAAATTAAAGGATGTCACTGTTAGTAATGAATAAAATTATATGTTCATTTAGCATGGAACTATGTAAAAACACACGCTCGCACGCACTCACAATTCTCACAACTAGAGCAGCTAGATCTTGCCTGCAAGTTTAAAGGGGCTCACATAGCCCATAATATGTGCAAAGAAATGCAATACAAGAGTCCATGCAAAAAAAAAAAAAAAACACATAGTAAAACAAACGGTAAAAGAAAAATAAATGTAAAGGAAATCATAAATACATTTATCCTTTTCTGCTACAAGTAACCTGCCAGCAAAAAGGACCTACATATGATCTGTATACAAACGGTATTCTATAGCATTAGTTGTACACGGAGGCAGAGCCAGCACACCAGATTTATTTAATGCTTCCACATCTGTGCAGTTTCATCATGCCATCTTTGGTTGGCTGCAGTACCGAAGGGGGCAACAGGCAAAATACTGTTTGGGGTAATGTCAACTTTCTGTAGGTAGCTGAGTGTCAATGTCCACTCTACAAATGGGGCACTTCTTATTGGTGATCAGCCACTGGTCCACACACACTTGGTGGAAGAGATGCGTATAACAGCTCTAGACGTCTTCTGTTTGTTTAGTATAGCAGCTGCCATATTAGCTTGCTGTGACATCACTCCCTGCCTGAGTCGCTCACTGCTCACTCATAGCTCTGAGCTCAGATTACAGCAGCGAGGGGAGCAAACTGAGCATGCTCAAGCCCTAGCCCTGGAGGTTTATGCTGAAAACAGGAAGTCTGATACAGAAGCCCATGTGTACACAATAGAAGGAAAGAAATGCAGCGTTTCTTTTGAAAGAGGACTCAGAGTAGCATTACTTTGAGGGTTTACTGGTGTATTTAAATAGACCTTTCTGATGAAGCTTATTTAGTTTTAACCTTTCCTTCTCCTTTAAGGCCCAAACATGCGAGTGTAATGTAAAATGGCCTGTAACATCATCCTATTGTTGCATATGCTGTTAAATTGGCCCAGCTGGATGTCCCAAATCAAAGATACATATTTAGCAACTTTGCTAAAAGGGCAGCTCTTTACATGTAAAGCTAGTTTTATTTAACATTCACAACTGAAGACTCTTCACATAGCGAAGTGTTACAAACCTATTCCATATAATCTGCATCTTCTACAACACTGTTGTCCATGATTTTGGAGAAATGATCTGCAGACATGTTAAGGGACCCATTTAATTTAAAATTATGTTATTCAAAGTTCTATGAAGATCTTAGTCATACGGGGGGGGGGGGGGGGCATTCATTTTACTAGGAGGTCCCCAAACTACCTATGAGCTTACAGGGCAGCCATAGAATAAAAGATTGTCAAGCAAGCTACTTTGACATCTTTCTAAAAAAAAAAAGTACCATGTTTGTAGCCCTCATTCTTCACATTAAAAAAATACAATTTGGTTTCAAGACAGATGAACATTCTTTTAAGTTGTAGGCTTTATCCTCTCAGTATTTTAATATTCCAAAACCAGGAAATTTTATGCATAAAACCAGTTTACTGCCAAACACCATCCTATAGTCTACCAGTCCACATAGGGGCTACCAATATTCAATTACATCCATTATTTGGCACCCAAAGGAACTTTCATGATTGTGTTGCTCCCCAACTTTTAGATTTGAATGTGGCTCATAGGTAGAAAGGTTGGGGCCCCTGTTCTAATGTACTATGTACTCATTTTGACCATTTCTTTTATAGATTTTTTCATTGAACATCTTACTATCCAGGGGCAGCTTGTGGATAGGGTAAGAGTATTTATACTGTATTCTATGTGGTTCATGTTGCGTTTGTATATTAATGTTTTTTTCACATTGAATTTTTAGCTACTTATTCAGAGTGTGTTCACCAATATGGACTTGATCACAGTATAAACTTTTCACACATGAACTTTATATACATTTTTGTAAAGGTTTTCTTATTATAATGGACTATATGTCTAATAATATCACCTTGTGTAAATATGTGAACAATTATGTATTTTGGTACTTTTCCTTAATTGCTAAAGGGTATATATAATTGATATGTAAATCACCTAGATACGTGTGAATCTGCATGTCTGACGAAGGGGCATGCCACCGAAACGCAACATGACTAATAAACATGCAGGGGATCTCCCCGCTACACCTGCCGAGTTCTCAAATTGTTTGTTGGTGTCACAGATTCAAATTTTAATCCCCCAATTCAAATGTAAATTCAAATGTGAGCTTTATCACACCTCGACCATGGAAACCGTTCTAATTCAAATATTCGCCACCTAAAACCTGCAGCATTCATTTACAAGTCAATGCCAGAGGTCTGTTGAACCATTTGAATATGTTAATTGCCTTTCTGACATTCTTTTTTTCAGACGGAAAACTCTACTCGAATTTTCGGGTCGGGACTATTCAATCGAATATTAGACGTTCAAATGTTTTCTTAAAAATTCCAATTCGAGTTGCAACTATATTCGAATCTATTAGAGTAAAAACAAATTCACAAATTCGACCTTTGATAAATCTGTCCGTAAGTGTCATACATCCCAGACACATTCAAGGTTATTGCAGGGATTCTGTCATGGGAAAACAATTGTTACAAAATGTTAATAGTGCTCATCCAGCAGAATGCTGCATTGAAATCTGTTTTTCAAAAAGAGCAAACAGATTATTTTACATTTAATTTTCAAATCTAACATGGAGGTAGAGATGTCAGATTTCCGAGGTGCCCCCAGTCATGTGACCTTTGCTCTGATTAACTTCAGTAAAACTCTTTGCTGCTGCACTGCAAGTTGGAGTGATATCACCTCCTCCATTTGCCTCCAGCAAGAGACTATCAATAGAGCAATGGGGAGGTAACCTGGTAACAGCTCCCTGACACCTGTATTGCTAAAAATGCACCCATAGTGGTAGATAGGAGTACAGCACTCAATTGTCAAAAAATTCAAGTCCGACCAACCCAAATTGTCGAATTCCAGGCAGTGTGTGTAGGTATGTGCGCAAATATCATGACACTTTGACCCTTTGGTTGGGAAAGACAAGAGGGGTGAAAGAAAGACAAAACAAGCAACTGCATTTAGCAAAGTTTATTAATTCAGAAACTCCTGTGGGGGGACTGTGGGGACTTGAAAGTTTTCTGGATGCATGGACACCTGCCATTAGATCTGCTTATTAAGACTATAGTATAATGTTAGTCTGATGTTTCTTACCCAAATTAGGAGAACCAGTATCTACTTGCTATTGGACAATGTGTAAGAGCGGGTTCATAGAAGCGAAGAAAAATCACGTTTGTGTTAAAGAAAGAAAATAAATAATGAAGAACAGCAGTCTAAACTTCCGACATTTAAACATATTGCCTTTGTGCTGAAAGTGATCTGCGTTAGGGAAATTGATTAGAACTAAACCGTGTTGCAAGTATTTATTCTAGGTTAGTCTCAAAGCATTGTGATTTTAGCATTAAAAATATTAATTGATTCAGCACTTTTTTTTTTTTTTTACAGCAGCCAGTCGTTCCTAAATAAGGAATGTTTATTTATACATCGGTTTCTTCTTTTTCTTCTAGATCTTTACATATTAAAAACTAAAATACATGACTGATTAAATTAAAGGATGTCACTGTTAGTAATGAATAAAATTATATGTTCATTTAGCATGGAACTATGTAAAAACACACGCTCGCACGCACTCACAATTCTCACAACTAGAGCAGCTAGATCTTGCCTGCAAGTTTAAAGGGGCTCACATAGCCCATAATATGTGCAAAGAAATGCAATACAAGAGTCCATGCAAAAAAAAAAAAAAAAAACACATAGTAAAACAAACGGTAAAAGAAAAATAAATGTAAAGGAAATCATAAATACATTTATCCTTTTCTGCTACAAGTAACCTGCCAGCAAAAAGGACCTACATATGATCTGTATACAAACGGTATTCTATAGCATTAGTTGTACACGGAGGCAGAGCCAGCACACCAGATTTATTTAATGCTTCCACATCTGTGCAGTTTCATCATGCCATCTTTGGTTGGCTGCAGTACCGAAGGGGGCAACAGGCAAAATACTGTTTGGGGTAATGTCAACTTTCTGTAGGTAGCTGAGTGTCAATGTCCACTCTACAAATGGGGCACTTCTTATTGGTGATCAGCCACTGGTCCACACACACTTGGTGGAAGAGATGCATACATGGAAGGCGTCTGCAGTGAAGATGAGAAGAAGAAATGAAAAAATACTCAATATATACCATACATTTTAATATTTCAAGAGTGATGTTCACCAGGGCATTCCTCTGCCTTCTTGGTTCAAATATAAGGACTATTTCAGACTCAAACACGAGAAGCTCCACTCCAGGCCCGGCAATCTGTGGGTTCTGGCAAATGCCAGAGGGGCTGCTGTAAATTGCCATAAACAGTCACTATTTATTGGGCTGGTGGGGGGCTGCTTGGGCCTCTGTGTACTTGGAATGCCAGGCCCTATTGTGAATCCCAGTCTGGACCTGCTCCACTCCCCTAGTTAAGACGTTCGAGCTGCTACACTGTTAGCCTGCTTATACAATACTTTCCATTTAACTCATAGGAATTATACATATTATATGGCACAATGGCTTAGATAAACTTGGCACAAAATATTTACCTGACATCTTCACCTTCCTCTAGTATAGAAAGGCAAATTGTACATTTCTCTTCAGTGTCCTCCTCTGTAGCTTCCTCGCCATCTTGCTTGCTGTGCAGTTTCCTCTGTGAGAACCAATCAGTGGATACCTTATTAGTAGAGATGAAATTATTGGCAAACTGGATAAAGATTTGTTTCATGCAAACACATGCAAAAACCATTCCCCGATCGTCTGCTCAAAGTGTCCACGCTCATCATGTCTAATTCAACAACACATTTCTCTCCCCATTGTTTGTCTTGTTTTGTGCAGACGTATCCCTAGTTTAACTTGAGTGCAATACACAAGGCTTGAGCCAAATCTATGATTTACTTAAAGGATAAGTAAACCTTTAAAATAAGTGAATGTAACATTGATGAGGGGGCTATTCTAAGAAATTTTGCAATGTACATTCATTGTTTATTTTGTTTTTAATTCCAAGATATTAAGGGATACATGTACTGTTAATAGAAATGAATTTTGTTACAGCGCCACCTGCTGGTCATTTTCCAACCATTCTGACCACCAAGTAGTCAAGGAAGTTGTCAGGAGAAGAAAGAAAGAAAGAAGCTGCTCTGTTATTCTTCTGCATAGGAAAGATTTGAGAAAGGTTTCTAGTTTTATTCCTATGCAGAATATCATCATAGCAGCCTCTTTCTTTCTCCTGACAACTTCCTTGACTACTTGGTGGGCAGACTGGTCAGAAAATGACCAGCAGGTGGTGCTGTTAACAGTACAGATTTCCCTTAATATCTTGGAATAAAAACAAAATAAATAATCAACGTGCATTGCAAAATTTCTTAGAATAACACCCTCATCAATTTTACATTCACTTATTTTAAAGGTTTACTTATCCTTTAAGTTTAACAGGGAAACTAAAGCTACTCCATTTTTGGTCCATGTGAGGCAGATAGATTACCAGTATACAAGCCCTTCCTTCACCCTCTGTTGTGACGGTATTGTTTTGTTAGCAGGAGTCCATTATGCAAGGGGTGCTAATGATCTCACAGAGGCCAAACATCAGAGTAGCTCCAGTCTCCCTAAATTTAAAGTAAGTGCTAATGCAAATCTTTCCAGTGTGCCATAAACCATGGGATTTACATGACAAATGTCCATGCTCAGGGAGCTTGAACTTCCCCAAAGAAAACTAAAAAGAATAGTGCTGTGTCCTTTTAAGATTTGATCATAGCAAATCATTCACACAAACGATAATCAAATATCCAAATATACAACTATTCCCACACCAGCCTTCTATTTACACACAGTATAATAGATGCTACTTCTATAATAACCACTACAAAAAAAAAAATGAAAGGCGCTAAACACACACACAAAACAGTGGTATTTCTCTGCTTATATCATGTAATCTCAATGCAAGCGCCAGTGTTTGCCCTGCTTTTCATAAGCATAATGGTCCCATGGCCACCAAGCCACAGCGACCTGAGTGGTTCTTGCAGATTACAGATGAGAACTTTTTTCCCCCCGTGAGCCACATTCAAATGTAAAAAAAAGTTGGTGACAAGTAAGTTACTGGGGTGCCATATAAGGGTTCTGACTGGAAGCCTACAGGTGCCTCTGTTTGGCAGTAGACATGATTTTTAGGAAACTACAGTTTGCCTTCAAGTCAGGAAAAAAATGAAAAAAACAGCTGCTCAGAGACCACTGGGAGCAACATTCAAGGGGTCAGTAAACAACATGTTCCTCACAAGCCATTGCTTGGGGATCACTGAGCAAGGGTCAACTGAGGAATCGGCCATAGAAAGCAGCCATATGGTGGCATTTTATCCGCAAGCTTAATTTTCACTTGGCCCAAGAGAACTGCTCACCTTTTTATATTTGTGCGGGTAAGTACATCTCTCTATTGTCCCCTGTGATGCCCCACGATTGACATTTCCAAGTCGTTCTTCTAAGTGGATTAGTTCCTGTTAACAAGGACGGAATATTTCACATCAATAAAGTACAGCTGATAGAAAGTCTATGACAAGCCATTAAGGCTACAATTAACGAGGCACATTTAAAAACATAAAGAGTTCTATTTCAGTGAACAAAAATAAATAGCAAGTAAAGGTCTTGTCTGCAGACTGTAGAAAGGTGTCAGTAAGCAGCCAATACCCAGCATTTCAGACCTACATAAATAAGAGACTTACATGAAGAGGTCATTATACACCGCTTTATCAAATATTGAAGCCTGACTAATGAAGCTTCCTGGTGCTGCAGTGTGCGTGCATACGTACATACACATTTATATTATGGCGGTGCTAGGACTCCCAGCTTGCCAACACCTCAGTACAAACAAGTGCACAACCATCACCACTCCCCCGCTTTTAGTAGTATAAAAATACAAATTTTACTGGCACTTGACCGCAAACAGATCTCTATCCTAATGTAAATGAGTAAATCTTTTGAGAACAAGTATACTGGTTACTGCCAATTCTAATTTGATTTGTTTCAGGGATCACTAATTCATTAACACTCTGCATTTGATTTGGCTATTTATCTGCATCTTTCTGCTTATTAATGCATTATCCGTGCAAAATGAGTTCTAGAATATATATATTTATCGGATAGAAATCTACAAAGGATGCAAAGTTGAAATTTCTTTTAAGGGTTTTGCCCAGCTTGCCTCAAGCACTTAGGGACAAGACAAACTCCCTATGCTTCATATGCACAGAGCTTTAGCCAAAATACATGACAACAGAAAGCTAAGAGTCTGTTACAAACCTCAAAATTGCCCCTGAAAGGAACTCTGAATGACCTTCCATCCAATCCAGATGAAATGTAGCGGATGTGAGGGTAGCCCGCCATGTCTGGAACCTATTCAAATAGCAGATGTAAGTTAAATTTCATCACAACTGCTTGGCAAAGCTTTCATAAGCAACTTGGCGACTGTTATGTCGGTTGGCGGCGCAGCAGTAGCAGCAGCGGCCTCTCCAGACCCCGGGTAGTCCTCCAAACTTTTGCCCAGCATGACCGTGTACTAGAGTTGTTGTATAGCACCGGGGGGTTCTGGAGGAACGTCATTTCGTTTCTACTATGTACTTTATTTACTGTATATGGCTGAAATGACAAAATCCACTTGACTTGATAAGCTTTTCTTATAAAGTAAGAAAGGAAGGTGGCTGACATATTGGGGGCTATTGGCCTTAGAAGCATGATTTCATTTGCTAGAACTACACTTATTTAAAGGGATGGGGCATATTGCATGGAGAAAGTAACTATTCATTATTTCCCCCTATAGAGAGAATGATCCCGAGTTACTTCCTGCTGCTCACAATAAATACAATGAATCTGGCAGCTCACCCAACTGAGGCGCAAAAAAACCAGTGCATGCTCAGCGCCTGGCCGCCAGTTCAGATAAGTGGCCAGAAACCTGCGGCATTATTGTGGGATTGTGGAGTGCACGGAATAGGGGATTGAGCCATATTTTAGGTCGTCTTTTCCTTTAAGAGAAATGTCTCAATTGATAAATTGTGTCTATCTGTTCAGAAAACAATTATTTGGCAGTGGAAATGATTTGGTTTTGGAAAAATGAGTCATTTGTAGCACTTGCACAATGGAAGTTTATTTCCTGTACCCATGAGAAACATTTGTGGGGCCTGACTTTTTGCTTAAAAAAACCATATAGCTTCTCTCTCTTGATCCAATTCATAAAAATATGAAGTGTAGCGTGGTCTTCTTTTTGCACAAAACCACTTGTCACCTCTTGCCATAGAGAAGTTTGGGTAATGCCGGGAGTATGGCAGGCACAGACAGTGAGAAGTAAACCTTGATGTGAACCTTTGTTGGGTGGGACCACTGTTATTTGTCTGGGGGTCATTATCCTAAGTTTTTGGGACACTCCCTCAAGTACGATCAAACACAGAAATTTCCAGGGGAAAGAAATGGCAGGCTTGTTTAGCAAACAAAACAGGTTTGCTACATGTTTCCACCCACAATAATTATACTATTTCCCAAATGGAATAGCTGCATTTAACCAAATTGTTAATGTTCTGGCTTCATAATTTAAAAACAGAGGGCGATTGTCATTATTATTGATCATTTGTATATTATCAGTGAGATGCTCAAATGCAGCCATGTGGCAATTAATATACATAGATCAGCAAGTGGCTTTCCTATTATTACTATAGTGTAAACAACACTAAGGGTAAGGTCACACTGGGCGTTTCGGGGAGATTTTTCATTTAAGCCAGCATAAGAGTGAGGGAAGGCGTTCGCCGCAAAGACGAGGTGATTAGTCGCCAGGCCACAATCTCCCCAAACACCCAGTGTGACCTTACCCTAAGTCAGCTGCTTAAAGGAGAAGGAAAGGTTAAAACTAAGTAAGCTTTATCAGAAAGGTCTATATAAATTCACCAGTAAATCCTCAAATGAATGCAGTTCTGAGTCCTCTGTCAAAAGAAACACAGCATTTATTTCCTTCTATTGTGCACACATGGGCTTCTGTATCAGACTTCCTGTTTTCGGAATAAACCCCAGGGCTAGGGCTTGAGCATGCTCAGTTTGCTCCCTTCCCCCCCCCCCCTGCTGAAATCTGGGCCAAGAGTTATGAGTGAGCAGGGAGAGACTCAGACACAAAGTGATGACACACCAAACTACTATGGCAGCTGCTATACTAAACAAACAGAGCGAGCTCCTAGAGCGGTTTACTCAGGTATGGTAAAGCATTCTACAGAATAAATATAGAATTCTAGCTTGCACTATTGTGGCTAATCTATTGGCAATAAACTGCTTAATTAGCCTTCCTTTTTTTTTTTAATAGCCCAAAATGACAGCTTTCCAGACTTATACTGTATGTCTGTGGCTTTGAAAATCTCATGAGAAAGCACTGTGCTAATAATGAAGTTTTCTCAAAGTTTTCCACGTTAAACACGGATATATTGATATACCAGGACTGAACTTTTTCCTTTTAAATACTGCAGTCTTGCCAAGCACCTGTTATAAAACAAATGTGATATTTTAAAAAGGCAGCAACAATATGTGGGCCTTGCTAATAAACGCTCATACTCAAACATGCAACTTCATCCAACAAACCTATTCATAGAGAAGAGAGGAATCTGAAGAGACAATATAAATCAGATGCAGAGTGTCAATGAGTAGCAGAGCCTACAGGGCATCACCTAAACAATAACAACAACTTAAATGCTATAAACATCCTTGTGTTTCATGAGCTGTATTATCATTTATTGAATTTATCTCAAAAGCTTTTTCCTGAATAATACACTCAAGAGTGAGATCCCTCTGGAATTTCCCATCTAACATATGGATACTCATATTTAATAGAAAAGCAGTGTTGGTTTTAAAGGAATGATCTGTCATTTTCAAACCAAAAATCTATAAATTTAAATAGGTTACAAGGCTGGTTTGTAACAGAGTTATATAACAAGGTAATATACAATTGAAACATGTGCAGTTTACAACAAAGCTGATAAGTAACCAGCTCAGTAGCATTCAATTCTTCATGGAGGTAATGGCACTTTCCTGAGTTTAGCCGTTATACAGCAGCCTAAAGCACACTGAGCATGTGGAATATCAACACCACCACAAAGGAGGTCCAACAAGATTTGAAAATAGGGAGCTCAAGCAGAAAATCTTGAAGGAATATATCATTACTGGTACAGAGCTGCTGAACCACTGGGCTGGTACTAAGTCCAGTACATAAGAAATAGCTTTTCTTTTATTCCTTTCTAGGTTTTAAATCTCCTTTCAATGCAGATATCTAGAGTGAAACATGAAGGGATTCTACTTATCTCATGCACTGCTGTCTTTTAAAGTAAAGTAAAAAAGACAGTCAGCAATTTAAAATATCATGCACTGCAGTGTCATTCTAAGAAACGATATGGGTCATTTCTTTGAGAAATCTGAAAGCAGTCTTCTCAGTTGAGATAATACTTGAAAAGTATGTGGGATATAAGTATGTTCAGGTTTCTTTTATAGCCAAGCTTTTTGGGCTATACCCCCATTAGTGTATAACAAGGTTAGGGATATACTGTACAACCATTTTGTTTTATATAAGTAATGCTTCTATAATTTCAGCAGTCAGGTAGGAAGAAAATGTAAAAAGGGTTCCTTGCAATTGTTCAGCCTGGGCTTCAAGTAGAACGAATGTCACAGCCTGTTATACTGCAAGAAGAATGTATGAAAAGCAGTGATTTAACTGAACTGTTGAACTGCATTGAATGCAGTTTAGAAGGTCCTCAAGTGAACTATGGGCTAATGATTCCTCTCTCTTTAGGACTGGCCCAGATATACCTAAATGTAAAATTGTAAAATTACTGCCACCCCAATTCTTTGAGCTCTGTTTGCAGACATGTCTTAAACAGGCAGTAATGACAGAAAGCAAATATACCATATTGTATATTTCAATGTAAGCATTATAGGGCTCATTTACACCTTGACTAAATTCACAAAGGTGCTTATACACGTGGCTTTGACTCTTGTGGCAAAGGCCAGTGCACCCCTTTAGCTTGCTCCAATGAAATGTGTAAAACAGTGCTTGGATGCAAAGGAACCCTGAGCTAACAACTGGATTGATGTGCCAGTAATTCCAGGCTTCCCTAGGAGGGTGACCCAATATGTGCATCTGGCGTAAAGTCACAGCAACTTGTGAGTGATACACCATAGCGGATGCTAATTTGAATTCATGTTGGAAAACGGCATGAAAGTAGCAGTGCCCATAAAGGTCATGGGGAAAATTCTGCATTTTGGTTGAGTTAATATATGAGCCCATGGATGAGTCTGTCCGATATCTGCAAACAGAATATTTTTTGGCTGAAGCAGTACAATTTTGCATGAAAGATTTTTACTCTTTAGACCACTGTATTCAAGACGGCTTACCTGCTACGGAAATCAGCCCTACTAGACCTCCAATAGCACAATACACAGTTACACAATAATTTTATAGAACGTATATTAGGGTTTCAAAGCAGTTCAACAGTGCTGTGTAACGGTTTATCATATTAAATGGCATATTGTTGGAGTTTCTGGCCATTTACGTACCGCATAGCGGAAACCTCTAAAACACTGCGTATTTAGCACAGTAAAATATGTGCATACATAAGAGTTTAAAACTGTAACACAACTATTCAATAGCTGCATAATAGCTCATTATGCCAATGTTTAAAGATAAAAATAACTTACCATTAAAGGAAGGGCCCCAATTTGCAGATGGTGAAGCCTGGGAGGCGGATGGTAATGAGCTAAATGAGTATGCAAAGGACCTGTTTGATAGGGGGCTGCAGTCACTCCAGTTTCAATTGCTATTTCCCTGGAAAAAAACAAAAATTTGGGTCACATTCTTCTTAAGCCATTAAATGATTATGGATTGTAAGATATGTCAAACATGAAAAAAAAATGACAGTATTATGTATGACAGTAACTCCATACTTTTTTATCTCAAAGATGTGGGGCAAACATGATTATTAGTGTTGCAATATCTGTACTTTTTAACAAAATGGTTATACGATTCTCTGGCCTTGATAAAAGGAGACATATAGGATAAACAAAAAACCCTAATTTTGTAGGTAATTATGTATAATATACTGTATGGTGTTGGTTTCACATTGTGCTAAAATATATTTAAAAATAGTCCCTTTATTAGAGCTCCCTATAGATGTTCACTGGTCCCTGTCTATGTTTCAATGAGGGGTGGGCGTGTCCTAATGGTCCCTGCCAGAAGCACAGTAGGAAGGAGGGATAGAGAACCACAGCTCTGCATTCACACAAGCAAAGACAGGCTTCAGTTCCCTATCAGGTCAGTCTAACTGTGGATTGATTCCTGTCCTTCAGTGCAGTGTGCAGAATGCCGCTGGCAACCCTGCACAGCTAGAGAATTCAGAGAGCAGCAAGTGGAACAGATGGGCAGGACTAGTAGGGATTTTGCAGAAATTTTCAATACAGTAACGAGACAGTAAAAACAACTTTTTCAAGAATATTCCTACTATAAACGAGTACAATGCACTCGTACATTCTTGTTCTTTAAACAAAATGTCTCCTTTGCATTTGAAACATTTAAAAACAAAAGTAGAAAGATAAAGCAAAAAAGGAACAAGATTGCTGTAGAACAGTGATCCCCAACTAGTAGTTCGTGAGCAACATGTTGCTGTCCAACCCCTTGAATGTTGCTTCCAGTGGTCTCAAACCAGCACTTATTTTTGAATTACTGACTTGGAGGCACATTTTTAATTACATAAAAAACACATTCTGCCACACAGAGCCTCAAGAAGGTTGACAGTCCACCTAGGGGATACCAAATGGCCAATCACAGCACTTATTTGGCACCCAAGAACATTTTTCATGCTTGTGTTGCTTCTCAACTCCTTTAATATATATAAAAATATGTTGCTCATGGGTTCAAAGGGTTGCGGATCCCTTCTGTAGAACATACATCCAACCAAATTATACATTGGGATCAGAACAAAGTGCAGCCATGGGCCCCAGACTGCCTCCATTTTTTGTGCAGCCTCTAGCCAAATATGTCAGTTTTTGACTGGGGAAGGCATGGCATAGTAAAGAAGTTGGAGGTAGCAGAGTTTAGTGCTCGGTCGGAGTTTCAGGTTGTCCACAACTCCCAGCGGGCGCACCAGTAGAGACTAGATACATGGAAAGCTCAGAGCATAGATATATTGCACTACTTCTCCCCAGAAGCATTGGATAAGAGGGTAGTAACAGAACACATAATTAAAAGTTAGGCTTTGAAAGTCTATATTGAGTAAGATACACAAGATTAAGGATCCTCATCTGTATATTATCTATCTAATCAGTCCCACACTGACATAGTAATGTCTGGAATTTGTTTCAGTGCATATTCCAACATATCCTTATTAAGACAGTGAAGATATAGTGTTAAGACAGGACAAGGATTTAATGAGCTCAACCCTACACATGTACAACTTAAGAGTGGATTCCACCATTTATATTGGCCAAAGGCTTGGTTCTGAAAGCATGCCTGAAAGTTGAATACTACAACCTTATAAACCTATACTACTATAACCTTATAAACAAGCCATGAATCAATAAACTCAAAATGGAATAAGCTGATAGCAAACAGGAAGTATAGTTTCTCTTTAATAACCTACTACTTATTTTAAAATTTAAAGCAATCATACTTAGATAATATAGGCAACTATAAAATTGGTAAAAGGTAAAGTAATAAGTTACAGAGTGGGTCATTTACTAGCACTGGGTAAACTTGCATTGGTACAGTAATCTATGGAAAATACAATTTTTACATTTTTATTTTTCCTGAACTTGTAGCTGCAGCTTTCAAAATGAAGCTCTTTAGCAATTGGTTGTCACAAAATCTGCACAGTCCTGATAAACAAGGAGGATCCACCCCATGTGTAAAGTACTGCCTTTAGTTTAAGGGTCTGTAATTCCAGTGCTTACCAAGCAGAGCGCTCAGGACCTTGACGAGGATGGGAGGACATAGTCTGAGGTACATGAATATGGTGTCCATGGCCATAGTTTGGATGCATTCTATGAGGATGTGGAGGTGGGCGTTCATGAGCGCGCCTAAAAATATAGATGGACAAAAATGTTAACATTTAAAATATTTTAAACCCAATAAACGACCAAAAAAGTATTCAGCTAATGTTTCGGGATAAGCGCCGAAGCATAAACCAGTTTTATTTCAAAAGGAGTACTATTTGGCCATTTTATAAATAATGAAAAATAATCTAAAGAGTGTTTTGTGAATCGTGAGATAATTAACGGTTTTGCATGGTTAGGCGTTGGAAACCTGACGCACAGTACAAATACAGTGTAGAAACTCATTTAGAGTGCCAGTACTTTCAGATTTTTATTGTAATGATTATGGAGTGCTCAGAGGAAATATATTGTATTAGAAATATAAAACTGTAATTTAAAATGTATGTTGGGCTTTAGTAAAAAAGCATGGAGGTTAAGTACACATTACAAACGGCTACCATAAAATGTTTTAGGGATTACAGATAGAGAGATTGATTCAAGACAAAAATCCACATACGTTGGATGCTGCATCATTCTCCGCCTTTGAACTTCCATCCTCTGGATGACCTCATGTGCGTGCAATCTCTGTGTAACTGGTGCTGTGGCAGATATATGGTGGGACATGGACTGGTGGGATGTGGAGAGATGCTGAGGAAGGGGCGCTGCAGCAGCTGAAAGATGATGGGAAGGTGGGGGTGGAGGCACAGCATGTGTAGATGTGAGGCTGGGAAGAGGTGAAATAAAGGGAACTTGATGAGCAATAACATAATCCATTGGTGGAGGTGGGGGAGGAGGTGGAGGTGGTGGCGGTTGTGAAGCTGAATTGGAATGAGGGCAAGAAGAAGTTTGGTGATGAAGAGGTCTTGGAAGGGATGTATCTGAAAAATATAAAACAAATAAAAAAAAAGTTTATTTATAGGAAAAATATTAACACAGAAATACATTAAAAGGGCCATATTTTTAGAATTGGCACCATTACACTACACCCCCCCCCAGGACTCCCAACCTGCATAACTGAAAACTAGCCAAACTTTACAGTGTCCCCACATCATTAAAAAATAGGTGATACACAGCATCAATGGGGTCTACCATAACGGCCTGTGTCACTTCTATTTTCCGCTTGGATTTCTGTGACTGGAAACCAAACTGTGGTCCTGGCACCTTATCACAAATTAAAGCAGCGAACATAAGTGACGTCCCAATATAGTGGTCACAAACAAAAGATGCCCTGCTCTGTATTTATTTATTTTTTTAAAGGTTTTTATTTAACATTTTCACAACACAACAACACAAACATAAAGTTGCAATGCTATGACCATACAAATAAAATGACATGTTTAGCGGGCAATAGTAAGTTATACAAAACAGGAGTATACAGTAAGACACGTTCCAATAGTCAATGGGAGGAAACTTAACTTAGAGGGGAATAAATGGCATTGGAGAAGTAGCTACGTGAGGCGATTACCTATGTGGTCTTAGAGGGTTACCCCTGGATTAGTGTTACCACCCGGGCGGTATTTTACCAGCCTAGCCGGTAAAACACCAGCCAAGGCCGGGGCCGGTATTACAAATTTACCGGCAATGTAGCTGCCAGTAAATATGTAATACACTTAAAAAAAGCCCATGGCCTGCCCCCAGCCTGCTCCAAACTTACCTTTTTTCCTGGGCTTCTTGCCAAATTTGCGTGTTTGGCTCCGCCCCCTTTGACGGCACAATCCGGTCAGCCAATGGAGCGCCAGGCCCCACCCCTTTATCGTCACGGCCCCACCCCTTTAAGACCACCCCTCCACCTGCCGGTAAAGTTTATTTTAAAAGGTGGCAACCCTACCCTGGATTGACATCCAGCCAGGGGTCCCAAACCTTTTCAAACTTTTGGGGGCACCGTCTGGCCAGATAGGTTAATTTAATAACTGGCAGGATACGGTTTACTAATCTGACCTATTGTTGGACCTGTGGGGGAAGGGGGCTCATCCACTTCATTGCCACATGTTTTTTGGCATAGAAGTACAGTGATTTTAGCAGGGTGCGGGTCTTAATCAGTGGGGCCGTGTCCTCTAGTACTCCCAGCAAGCATACCTCCGGGGCAAGAATGCCAGTTAAGAGGGATTGCTCATTAATGTATTGCACTACTTCTGCCCAGTATTTATGTACCACAGCATGTGGAAGAAACCCGAGTCTGGAGAATTGCATTTTGGACACGAAGAGGTAGGGTTACTACCCATTAATTTTAGCCTTAGCGGTGTGATATACATCCTGTGAATTATTCTGTACTGTACCATCTTATCTTTGGTGGAGATTAGATAGTCATCTAACCCCTCAGTTGCCTCTGCCCACATCTCATCGCTCAAGTGGGGCATGTCGACAGCCCATTTACTCCTTGCTTTGTCAAAGGGTTTCCCCAGGCTAGGTATCAGGGCCCTGCTCTGTATTTTTAATCACGACATCAAATGTAGCGGCATTTATATACAGGCACCTGAGGGCCTGTGCCTAGGGCATCAGCTTTTGGGGGGCAGCCCTTGGATGCCTACATCCGGGGTTGAGGGGTATTGAATGTATTGTAGCGCAGTAGCAGCAGAAGTGTTGTCACTTGTAAAGGAAGTTAAATCACACACAACCGTGTGTGTGTGTGTGTATGACATCACATCCACAACTTGGAGGGCATAGGGTGGCACCAGACCATATAACCTACGTAAATATGTTCCCTTCTTTTAGTGCTGTTGGAAATTTTAACTCAATTAATCTACAAGTTAAGAGTCAAACTCTTTTAAACTAAGCAGTATGGAAATTCACGCACAAATAAAAAATATATATACTTTCTACTTACAAGAAGCATGCATATAATGTCGACAAGAAGAGAGGGGAGTTGGAGGAGGAGGCTGTGCTTGCGCTACCATGCTTGATCCATAACCATCAATTGCCATGGTTTGAGCAGTGCTGGTAGTAGCCTGATGTCCATAAACTGTTGATCGGGATGAAGAGCCAGGACAGCAAGGATCAAATGCAGATGTACTATGAAAACCAACACTTCCATGGCTTCTTATGCCATTGTTACTTAAATCTACAGGCAAGGCTTGCTGTAACACAAAAAATGAGTACCAAATATCAACTTTCTCGCATCACTTATATCACATTTCCTTGTGAAGCACTAATTTACACTTGTATTGTTTCTGAAATAATCAATTTACACTTTACAATTTCCCTCTCAGCATCTGCCTATTTCAGTCTCTCTCCATGCAGGAGTGGAGTGTCATATAAGATATAACTGTCAATCAAAATCTAACTGGGGGGTGGAGCTCCCTTTCATAGCAGACGTATTAGAGCTCACACAAATAACGGATTCTAGCAAAAAGAAAATAACAGACTGGAACAAATCCTGCATGTAGAAACAGGATTTCTACGGATTTTAAAGAGTGAGTGCTAATGCATCTTCTAGGCAAAAGGATCCAAAAGCTACATTAGACTGTCAATCAAAATCAGAATTGCCATTCCTGCATGGAGAGAATGAAAAGATACAGATGCTGAGGGGGGGGGGGGAGTTGTAAAAATTATCTTGAGAATTTCAGAAATGGATCAGAATTATAATTAGACCATTTCTTAGTTCAGGGAGATGAAGCTTATATTAAACCATTCATTTTTATGATAGTTTACCTTTAAGGAGCCATATCTTTTAAATGCCCATTAAGGCTGCAGAAATTATACATTCAACAAGTCCCTTTATGGTGCATACGGTTAATGCTTTCTGTGACAAACAGTGTTTTATACATCTTCTAGGGATCCTTACCGGGTCATGATAGGTAGATCCTGAGCTGCTAGATACTCCACAGGGTGGGGGCACTGCAGCATTTCTTTCCACAGTACAGTGCGAGTCCCTGAAGGAAGGAGACAAAGGAACACCTGGGTGAGAACTGTGATGGTGATGATGATGGTGGTGTGGAAAATGATGACTGTGCGGTGGAAAACAGCTTGAATGGGGATGTCCCAGGACATGGTTCTGTGAGGATCCTCCACATGGAGAGTGCTGGGGACAGCAAGATGGTAAACGCGGCATTGCTGGAGGGCCCCCATCTGCATTGGCGCCAGAAGTACAAGTTCTGGAATCATCTATAAGACACAAAAAAGAATTTGCTTTCAACAAAAAGCTGCAATACGTAAAAGTCATTTGAAATATTCTAATGAAAATATATATGAATGGGAAATGAAGGGATAGTCCACTTCCGGAAAAAGGCTTCCTTCAAAGCCTCTTGCAGATAAGTGATTTTATATTGGGCTTATTGTTAGGATTACTAGCAATATCACTGCATACCAGTTTATACAATGAGCATTTTCCCTCCCATAGAGCTGCATTCCATCAGTTTTAACCTTTTACTCACCTTACTCAGTAGAACCCCAAATTCACACTACTAATAGTGTCTTGGCGACCCTTGTAGGCTCTGAATGAGCTCTGGATATACAGCAACCAATCTTCCTAATCAGTTATTGGCCAGTGCCACCACTAACTAGATATTGTGGACCCCCCCCCCCAGAATAAAAATAGGTTTTAAAAAACCATGTGTGTCCCTTTGAGATACCACAGACTTCTGTTGCAGTTTCAATGTTGCCCTTACCTCCATGGTTCATTGGCTGGGCACTTCCTTCACTACCTTGACCCATTAGCATCCAGTAGTGTTATATCTCTCTTACAAAATTTCAGCAGGACATGTGGGACTGGTTATACAGAATGCTCAGGACCTGGGGTTTTCCAGATAACAGATCATTAAGTAATTTGGATCTCCATGCCTTAAGTCTACTAGAAAATCATGTAAATATTAAATAAACCCTGGTTTTGATTTCAATAAGGATTAATTATATCCTGTATGTAGGATGAAGTATTATTACAGAGAAAAACAATCATTTTTAAAAAATTGGATTATTTGGATAACATGGAGTATACAGGAGACAGCCTTTTCATAGTTCAGAGCTTTCTGGATAATGGGTTTCTAACAGATCCAATACTGGTCCTACAAACATATCATTAACTAAAACTTCACCCAAAGTTTGCTCCCGGCATCATTTGATAGGCCAACGTGAGCATTACCCTGTACAAAAGAACAGTTGAACGTTTTCAGGAAGTTGTACATTTTCAGTTAACTGTGCAAATTGCCCATATGCAAGCTGGTAGCTGTAAGTATGCCCAGCAGGGACATAGCCACCCCAGAGGCATCTAGTTATAATTACTTTTTGCTCAGGCACCTCCTACCACAGCCACATTTAAAGCACATTATGAAAATATGGATGAGTTATTTTCTTGCTTTGCCTAAACCATATTGAGCAGACCAAGAATGGAAGGCCTTTCCACAAGGAAATGCTCATGTATAGATACATTAGTGAAATAAAAAGTGTGCTGCTTTTAGGTTTTTATTATAGGACGACATACATACATAGTAAAGCCTATTCACAAAAGTTTTTGAATCCATGCAGGTCAACAAGGTATCAAATTATTTGTTTGCTACTCAAACCTGTAAGGGGTGGTTCACTTTGAAGTTTTAACTTTTAGTATGTTATAGAATGACTATTTCAACGCAACTTTTCAATTGGACATCATTCTGTAATTCTTCTAATTTTTTTTAATTATTTGCCTTCTTCTGACGCTTTCCAGCTCGCTAACCCCATCATAAAAGAAATGCTCTGTAAGGCTTCAAATGTATTGATATTGTTACTCTTTATTCATGTTTCTATTTATACTCCACTTTCTTATCCAAATTGGTGCTAAGTTGCTAGGGTAATTTGGACCCTAGCAACCAAACTGCTAATACTGCAAACAGGAGAACTGCTGAATAAAATGTAAAATTTATTTAAAAAACACAAATTATATAAAAATAAAAAATTAAAACCAACTGCAAATTGTCTCAGAATATCAGTCTACATCAGGTCCCCAACCTTTTTTTACCTGTGAGCAACATTCAAATGTAAAAAGAGACAAGCAGCAGCACAATCATGGAAAATGTTCCTGGGTGGTACAAAAGAAGGATTGCGATTGATCATTTAGTGCCTCTGTGTGGACTAGCAGACTACAGGAGACTCTGTTTGGCAGTACACATGGTTTTTATGCAACCAAAACTTGCCAACAAGCCTGGAATTCAAAAATAAGCAGCTGCTTTGAGGCCACTGGGAGCAACATTCAAAGGGTTGGAGAGTAACATGTTGCTGACGAGCAACTGGTTGGGGATCACTACGGTACTTCCAAACGCAACACACTTTGTTAATCTAATCTTACTGAGGTAAAATGATTTATTTTTAAATTATATGAAAATTTACATAGATGAATGAAGTTCCACAAACTTACATACCCGTTGCTTGCTCTGTCTTTGTTTATCTCTTCTTGCTCTTAAAATTTAACGCTCAGTCTAAATAATACCAAGGATATGATGATAAAATTTGACTGATTGAGTATTGCCGACTGTGTAAAGAGACAAAGCTCCAGCAAACAAACCCTTCTGCTATGTTTCAGAATCAACTTACCTGCTATGGTGCCCACAGTATTTGGAGGGATGGCAGGGATTTCAGGTACTGCAGATCCCATGAGGCCCGACATAGAATCAGAGGCCGGCTCTGAGGTAGAGGTAAGACTGGAAACAATGCTGACAGGCTGGGACTCCACTCTGCCAGAGGTAGTTGGCACAACGGTGGGATCTAACCAACAGAAAGGTAGCAAAGCTATAATAAACGTCAACCTGTTACAGCAGGAGAATATAAGAAAAAAGAGAAAAGAACCCCACATATAACCAATAAAAATATAAAGTAATCCCTAGATAGACGTATGTTGCCAAGGTAGTAAAGAATTAATTAATTAAAGAGAAGCGAGTGCCAATTAGGGCATGTATCAATTCATTTTAATAACAAATATATACTTAATCAACTGAATCAAAAGAGGAGTCAATTGATTTAAAATCGGTGCTTATTAATAAATAAGGTAAGATCCAATAAATTCATTAAAAATGAAGACTAAAAAGCAATTACCAATGGATCTATCCCTTATCAGTATAAATGATCACAATAAGTTGATATGGTGCAATTCCTAAGTGAGTAAAGTGCTAGTGCAATAAATAATAAGGATTACTTAAAATTTCATGAAATACCTAAAAATGTAATTATAATGTTAATGACCAAAAATGTGGGTAGGTTGATAAAATAAAAACATGGCTTCAATCCATAGAAAAGGTTTGCTAAGAAAATAGGAAAATTTGGATAGAGGTGGAGCTGTCCCAAAAGCTAACTGCCTGATTGTTTTCTAAGGCCTGGGACACCACAAAGAAGGAGGCAGGACAGGGTAACCGGGACTGTGGCCTTGATACGTTAGCTTGCTCTAAGCTTAAAGAGAGCCGAGTACCCTAAAAAGCCACAAATCCACGGCCCCTTAGAAATGAAGGAAGCAATGAAGATTGAAGGTAATGATGGATTAAGCCAAGAAAATATCAAACCTCACGCCACCTATGACTCTCGACCGAACAGATGCTAAGAGAGAATAAGTTAAAAATTAAGTTACAAATAGGGAGAACGCCAACACATTTTGCTGAACTCTAAATTGCCGTGGATTTGAGGCAATTTAGAGTTACTCAGCTCTCTCTATAAGCTTAGGGCAAGCTAGCACTTTACTCACTTAGGAATTGCACCATATAAATTTATTGTGATCAATTATACTGATAAGGGATAGATCCATTGGTAATTGCTTTTTAGTCTTAATTTTTAATGAATTTATTGGATCTTACCTTATTTATTAATAAGCACCGATTTTAAATCAATGGACTCCTCTTGATTCAGCTGATTAAGTATATATTTGTTATTAAAATGAATTGATACATGCCCTAATTGGCACTCACTTCTTTTTAATTAACTCATTCTTTACTACATTGGCAACACACGTCTATCTAGGGATTACTTTATATTTTTATTGGTTATATGTGGGGTTCTTTTCTCTTTTTTCTTATATTGTGTAATTATTTCTGACCACAGTCAGACCTCGGCATATAACTATTAATTAGCTACTAATTAAGGGGTTCCATATTTCCTGTTCATTCTCACAGCAGGAGAATACTCTCTAAAGAGAACTTAATTTAATGTAGAAGTGCATTATGCACAAAATCATTATGGAAATAAATTTAATGTCTAATAATACAAAAATAATTTCATGAAAATGTATAAAGATGACTAATAAATCCCATCACTCGTACCATCTTCATCTACAGTGAGGTCAACAACTTCAGTTGTGTTTTGCCTCAGAGGCTGTATTACGGTGGACACCCTATTGCGAGTCCTCTGCTCTTGTGTTCTTCCAGACTGGGAGTTTTGGCCCCAATGAGATCGGGGGTGTCGTAGGGTGGCACGGGATCTAAAATGCAGTACAAGTATCCATATTTAAGCAATACGTTTTTTTTTTTTTGCAAACCACATACAAACTTCATACAACAGTGAAAACTTGTATTTTTAACAAGGGTGTTTAGAATTTAGAAGTATACATGTTTGCTGTACATCTTCTATGTCTGAAATGAGTGTTAAACTAACAATACTCACATTTCAACTTCTAACTCTCTGTTGTGAACCAAAGGAATTCTAGCCTCCAAAGACGACTGAATGAATTTATCATTGGCTATTTATCTATTCTTAGACAGAACTATTAAATATTCTGTATAAAACTATACTTCAAGGCGTAGTTCAACTTCAAGTTAAGGAATACCTGTAGTCCTATATAATAAAGTTGAAGTGTCTCTGCGTCCAGTCCCTGTGTCCGTGGGATTGCGCTACTGCGCATGTACCCCACAGGACGCAGAGACACTTCAAATTATAACGTCACAATCAGCTCCTCAGCTTCACGCCTCCACTTCCATTGGCTGCGCCGTCCAACGTACGACACGTCCAATCAGGCTGACGACATCATGTGGTGCCGCCCCCCTGTCTCCCTCCCTTGCAGTGCCGGGCCAGACCCCCTCTACATATAAAAATTTTGGAGAAAAAGAATTCACCGATGCGCATCGCTGCTCGCGCATGCGCACGAGAAGCGCCGCTCGCGCATGCGCACGAGAAGCGCCGCTCGCGCATGCGCACGAGAAGCGCCGCATGCGCATGGCGGCGGCCGAACTCGGTGCGGCGCAGTAGGGGGGCGGGGGGGCCCTGGAGCAGGGTCGCACTGGGGGGCCCGGGGCCCGCTGGTGTGTGTGTATACACACACACACACACAAACATAATTATGCACACACACATTACACACAATAACAAATATATATATATATATATATATATATATATATATATCTACACCCAGTCAATATAAAGTCACTGTAGCCCATGAATGTAAGAGAAATGTGACGGTAGATAAAACATGGCTTCCCCTCAGAACATCAGCAAGAGATTCCCAGGACATTTAAGGTTTCCCCGCAGCTCCCAGACTTCCCACTATCGCTCATATGGACATGGTCACGAGGGGAGAGAGTGGGGAACAGAAAGAGGCCTCACATCATTTCAGCCATCAGCAACGCGAACAAAGCGGCAGATGACGACGGATTTAAGTCACAAGCGCTCAGCCCTCACCTCTCTTAGACATCTTGGTTACCGGAAAGAGAAAGAGGCGGGCGCAAGGGATGCCGGGATATAGCAGCCAGTTGGGCAAGGGAGGGAGACGGGGGCGGCACCACGTGATATCGTCAGCCTGATTGGACGTGCCGTACGTTGGACGGCGCAGCCACGTGACCAGGAAATGGAAGGGGAGGCGTGAAGCTGAGGAGCTAATGGCTGATTGTGACGTTATAAGTTGAAGTGTCTCTGCGTCCCGTGGGGCACATGCGCAGTAGCGCAATCCCACGGACACAGGGACTGGACGCAGAGACACTTCAACTTTATCCTTATATAATAAAGTTGAAGTATCTCTGCGTTCAGTCCCTGTGTCCGTGGGATTGCGCTACTACGCATGTGCCCCACGGACCGTCTCTGGCACATTTACGCTAGCGACGTAGACGCGCAACTTCGCACCCTTACGCTGTGGTGTGTTTTACCATTGTGGGTGATAGTCTGAAAAACGTAAATACGTTGCCGTTCGCCAACCTAGAACAATTCTGTTTTTATAAATGTTTGACTATATATGTTCTAGCGCCCGTTAATTTAACGGGCTTAATGTCTAGTATGTTATAAATGTCCTATTCTTAAAACTTTTTTTTTTTAAATCAATTATTTGCCTTCTGCCGGCTTGAAACATGAATCACTAAACCTGTTATCAAAAATCTGCTGCTCTATGAGGCTAAAATTCTGTTTTGTTTTTTTTTTATATATTTCTTAATCGTTATATTCAGGCCTTTTCCTAATCATAATTCAGTCTTGTTAACGGAAGCTTCAAACTGGAGAGCTGCTGCACAAAAAAAAAAAAAATTACAAAAACATAAAAAAATGAAGACCAGCTGAAGACAGTGGCAAAATACAACTGCCTACTCCATACTAAGTTAATTTAAGGGTGAACAACACCTTTTAAATGTATTCAAATTCGAATTTTCATATTTTTAAAGTAGTCCATTTGTATTTTAAAGGGGTTGTACAAACAGCTCAGTGTTCTTTTTATCCAAGTGCTGTGCCACCATTTTAAAGGGGATATTCATCTTTCAGACAATATTTTAACAGAAAGAATCATAAAAAACATTTCCATAATTTCTCTTTCTTACTTTAAATGTTTTCTTTTTCGAGATACCTACTATTAAAGCTGAGAATTAGTGCTGCTAAAACTCTCTCCACTCTCTCCTGGGGGGGATCGGCTTATCGAAAAAGTCAGACCAAACTAGAATCCACATTTGGATCTTATTTATTATTAATAAATCACAATTTAATCAGATCAGGGAAAAACATGAAAAAAAAAAAAAATCGAGAGAAAATTCAAACCGTACTATTTTTTCAGAATTTTTTCCCCAAATCGCTTGATTTTATCGTGCTTTTTCAGATTTTGGCCAGAAAAGTCTGAAAGTCAGATTTCTGGGCTAATTCCAGCACATATCACAGACTGCCATTGACTTATTTACAACACTTTTAGTTACAAAGTTTGTACAAAGGATGCATAAGCAGACGCGGCCCGTCAAGGCAGTGTCCATACGTCAGTCCTATCCTAAGTGAAAAAATAAAGTGTTACCTTTGGGGGGAGAAAGACCATACCTGCTTTTCTATTAATTTAGCATGATCTCTTCCAAAGACACCATTGGGCGGGGGGTTGGGAGGTACGAGCATTTAAGGAGAGCCACCTCCCCAAAATATAACGTTGTATAAAATGAAACATGCTGAAATGCCGCTCCACACCTTTCTTATTGGGTGCCTGTGGGCAAGGCTTAATTTACATACTAAAAAAGTTAGCCCCAGCACTCTCGATATATAACCACCTGAAAAAATATTCTTGCACAACTGAACTGCAACTTTCTTAAAAAAAGACATTTTCACTTTGTAACCAAAAGTGTCTTTTTTTTTTTTTAAAAGTTACAGTTGAGTTGTGCAAGAATATTTTTTCAGGGGGTTATATATCGAGAGTGCTGGGGCTAACTTGTTTAGTATGTAAATTAAGCCTTGCCCACGTGCACCCAATAAGAAAGGAGAAGAATGTTCACTAGATGCTTTGAGCATAATACACAACACTGCAAAGTAAATAGTAGGCATGGAATGAAAAAAAAAAATCAAAACAAATCCCACCTATATGTTTCACCGACTGTCACAATTTCTACTTCACTGTCAGTTGAGGTAACATTTATTTCTTCATTAGCAGTGACTTGAGGGGTAGAAGAAGCCTCAATGACGACAACATCCTCGTCCATTCCACCTAGGAAGAGAATCAAAAAACATGGGAGCATGTTAAAGCATCATTGTAAAAGCAGTCATGTAACAAAACGACATGTCATATCTGCGGTTTGTCATTTAAGAAGTAGTTGCTATGCACCTGGACAACCAGAATAACGTGAAAAAAACATATTTAATTTATGATCTGCAACTTTAGATCACAGTTACCAAAATGTTGGGCACCCCACAGTAATAATTGCTTAGCAGATACCCCAAGCTGGTGCTCCTGTTGGCAGAAAACTGCATCTGACATGATCTATTTCCTCTTCTGTCGTTTCTCCTCGAGGAACAGGTAGACGATAATTCCATGTGTCCCAAGAGTGCAGAGAAAGAAAATCTCTGTGCCATAAGTCTACTCTGTTATTAAAAAAAAAATCTTAGGGTAAGGGCCCACTTACTCCACTTGCGTTTTGTAGGAAGGTTGAGAGAAGTGTATCCGCTTCTATATGCTTCTGTGGGTAGTTACATGGACAGAGACAATGCAGCTACACCGAGAAGGGGTTGGCCACCAAAATGTGAAAGTATGCATTATCAGCCCAATATAGGAGCAGATCAAGAATTGGGACGTACACCCAGTGTGCCATGCCTTAAAATTAGCCATGGACTTATACGTTACTAGAATCAGCAATGTAGTGACCTTGCCTCATGGCTAAACACCCTGTCACAATGGCACTTACAATGTAAGGTTCTTAGAACACAAACAATGGACAATTTTATCAGGATCCAAAAAACCAATTACTACGGTCTGGAGGGGATATAGTGCCATGGCTTAAATCAACCCATAGATTTTGCAAGGCAGAAGCAGTTTATCATTGCCTAGCAGCTTCCATTAAAGAAAAGGGGACACACCCATAACTATTTCAAAAAGTTGCCAGACAAAACCATTATATGAAAGAACTAATTAAGGTTTTCATCAAGCTGGGGGTAAAAATCCAAACATTCAATATTCTGGACTGTTCATTTTACTATGCCCTAATACAATGCAGATGTCATAAACGTCATTACCATTTTCTATGATGTTCAAATTGTGGCTCTGGTCAGGCTACCCCTCTAAGCAGAATTAGAACAGTGACTACCATGGAAGCTGTAAAGCCACATTTAAAAGAATGCTTATATGGAATCACTCCAACTGTGAACCATAAGCATGAAGATACGTTAAAGAATCAAACAGTGAAAAGCTGATCTAGAACTTGTTTCTTACCTGAAGGCAGAGTTGTACCATCTTGGCGATTTTCCCCAGTAGACACAAATAAGTCTTCTCCTTCAGTAGAAGAGCTGGAGGACGACTCACTGCTAAGATCATTCTCACTAGAGCTGCTTGAGCTAGGAAGTAAGGCATATTTCTGCCTGGCAAGCACTTCCCTCTTTTTCCTCTGTAGCATCATACGCTCTTTTTGTTTCTGTGTTCTCTGAGACGAGACATTTTTCACAAACCTTTTACGGTGCAGAGGCCTCCTAAGAGAGCTGACTTGGTAGCAAGGACGCTTCATAAGCAAACTAGATACAGAGTCTGTGTGAGGACGGGGCCACTTCTGGGCCCTTGCACTTTGAGTTCTAGGAGTGGAATTTACACTACTTAAAGGGTTGTCCTTGTCCTCATCAGAAGTCATAGTGTCTGAGTCACCAAAATGTGAGCTTGATGAAGGTGAAGAGATACAGTCACTAAAAGAAGAATCATTGTCCTCATCACTTTTAGGCTGAAGCCTTAACAGTCTCTGGTATTCCTTAACCTCACAGCTTTGAGCATAAGATGTGCCAGCCTGCTGGCTTTTCCTTTTTTTATGAACCACAAGGCTTTTGTCTTGCTCAGTTCCATTGCTATTTAAGTCACTTTGTTGTTTATTGGTATCACTGCACAAGTGGTTAAACTCATTGCTGACCTTGCTGGCAATCATTTCCACTTCTTTAGGAAAGCTCTTAGAGGCTCCAATAGTCTCTGGGTTCAGGAGCACCCCTTTAAAGTTCTCCTGTCTCTTTGGTGCATCTGAAGAAACCTCACTCTTCATATCCGCTTTTCAAAAAGATTCATATGTTTAGAATATCACAAATTAGCAGAAGGATTTCTCGGCTGGCTACAAAAAAAAAAAAAAGAAAAAAATATATATATAACGATCATCATCCTTTAACCACAGGCTGGTGCTCCATTTCTCTGAATGTTGTACCAGCCTGGGTAATCATTACAGTTCTGAAAGCTTTCTGTGGTCCCTTGAGGCTGTCGGAACAACAACATGAGCAGTCAGGTCTGCAATTTTCACTATTGTGCACATGTGACAGAATAAAATACACCCTTGGGTTTTGGGGTCTATTCTATTATCATTGAAGGTGTTCAGACTGAATGGTGTGGAAAAGGCAGAGACAGGAACAGTAAAAACCCATAAGACTTCCCAAAGAACATAGAGAAAGCAAACACATGCAATATCTACAGGTACCATTGTTCCTTCAATGTCCTACAATGGAGTAGCATCTTCTCACCTTCCTCTTTCTGTTGGGGTTCCTCAAGGCTCTGTCCTGGGCCCCTTATTATTCTCCCTCTATACTTCCTCCCTCAGCAAACTAATCATCTAGTATGGTTTCCACTAACAGCTCTATGCTGATGACACTCAGATCTATCTCTCATCACCTGATCTCAACCCAGAACTCCTAACTCAGGTCTCCTCCTGCCTGCTCGCTATCTCTACTTTGACGTCACAACGCTACCTTAAATTAAACCTCTCTAAAATGGAAATGGTTCTCTTCCCTCCAACTAATACCATTAACATCCCGGAAGTATCCATCATAGCTAACAATTCCACTATCACCCCATCTCCCCAGGCCCGGTGCCTTTGGGTTATGCTAGATTCTGGGAAGTAATCAGGTTGCACTCGCACACCATGGCCTACAAGAACGGCAATACCTGGTGCACAGCAATGGAGGAATCGTTGTCCCCACTTCCAACGGATCTTGATAAAGGGGGTCACACCGAAACGCTGCATGCTGCAATAAACTTAATAAATTAGCAAGGTTTATCCTGCTAGCATCACCTATGTGCCAGTGAATTTTCTTGTTATCCTAGATTTTGCCCTGTCCTTTGCACCCATATCCAGTCACTTATTAAATCATGTCACTACCACCTAAGGAAAATATCCAAAATACGATTATTAATCACCCAAGATGCTGCCAAAATTCTTATTCACTCTCTCGTCATATCACGTCTAGACTACTGTAATTATTAATTGGCCTTCCCCTCCAGAGTCTGTCACCTCTCCAGTCCATAATGAACACTACCGCGAGGCTCATACACCTCAGCAACAGCTCCTCCTCTGCCTCGCCATTCTGTCAATCCCTACACTGGCTTCTGCTACCTTTAAGAATAAAATTCAAATTAATGACCCTGACATTCAAAGCAGTTCATAACTCTGCTCCATCCTACATCTCTGAACTCATCTCTATATACTCACCCAACCGCTTATTACGCTCCTCTACTGACCTACTACTCAACTCTTCTCACATTACCTCCTCACATCCAAGACTTTGCCTGCACCCCTCCTCTTGCGTTCTCTCCCACGGTCTGTCTGACTTTCTCCCAACCTTTCTGCTTTCAAAAGATCTCTTAATAGGCACTTCTTTAGAGAAGCCTACCCTCACTCTGCTTAGCTACCAAATGCAATACCACATACAGATTTAGATTGTAAGCTCTTTTGCACAGGGCCTTCATCACCTTTTGTACCGTATTGGTTCTGATCTGTGCAACTCCATATGTTCTATGTATGTAATTAATGTGATTTAGTTGTATAAACACATTAACTTTACAGTGCTGCTAAATATGCTGGCGCTATATAAATAAATGATAATAATAAATTCCACATAATTGATAAAGAGCCGACATATTCTGCAGTACTATAAAACAGAAGATGTATAAATCATAGTATAGGTAATGCCAGCTGTGATTTTTGGCCTGCTCCTTGTGTCTGCACCAGAGAAAGGATTTTGCCTAGACTTCCACACTTCTGGCATCAGCCTTTAATTTTTTAATGTATATAGTAATATTAAACAAAATAAACGAAATAAACAAAGAAAACTTGTCGTGCCACTGAGCCTTAAGGCACACTGAGCGTTGTCTCCACTGCTCTACTGCACCGAAAAGTGCAACTTCCATTTGTTTCAGCTAAACATATATGCTAGCACCTGATGAAGGATAGGTTTATCCGAAACATGTTGTGATGGAATAAACACACTGAATTCGCTGTGGTTCTCCAAAGTTTATTTTATGCTGATCTTTGAAGTGCTGTGGCCTGGACGGTGCCATTACTCTGTTGAGAAGAACCCAAATACATATTGGAGTGAGGGGACAACCTAAAATTGTACAACTTCCACTTGCGTGTAGTCACATGGAGCAAAGGTCACCAGAAAATGCAAAAGCAGGTATCAATTTCAACCTACGCTCAGTGTGCCTGCATGCAAGTGGATGCTGCACTTTTTGGTGCAAATCAACAGAGCTGGGGAAGGGTGTAGGCGGAGAGCAAAAGAGCCAATGCTCTGTGTGCCCTGGCCCTAAAATTGACATGAAACCTTTAAAAGGTATCAATACTACAGTATACTACAATTTCATTTTACTGCGTATGCAAAGCTGCGCTAAGGAGGAGGAAGACGGAAGAAGATCGCTACGTGGTGCTCACTGGTATAACCTCGGGGCGGTGCAGTTTTTGTCCGATAGGAACACCGGCCCGGGGGTTTTACGTAAGTCAATACAATCACTTGGGGCACCTAACATTTGGCACCCCCAAGTGCTGCAAGCCTTTCCTTCTCCTTAAACTGCTATTCAGCCTGTGGCATTTACCGCTAATTCAATGACCTACTGTGTAACACAGCTTGCTATATAAACTATAGTAGTGTTGCTCAAGCAACCAAATCGTTTTTACCATTGCAGGACAACAGTACATATACACTAAAAAATACCAAAAAATATTTGAAGCCCATAGACTAATGCATTTTGGCAATTCTTTTGGCCCATCTGCTTTGTGTGTCACAAGTCAGTGGCACAGACCACAACTGTTAAAAATGCAACGTCACACAATTGGCTGCAGGGAATTCTGTGATGTGGTAAGTAAATGAGCCTCACCTACACAAACACAACTCTAAATTGTTCTGGATTTCTTTCTCTGTTTCCTATTTCAATTAGCCTTCCCCATTGAACTGGACAAAGGTTAGTACTAGTGATGTGTAACCAAGCCTAACCTGGGTCCAGCAACACCAACATTCATGCCAGTGCACTCCCCTGTTTATATTATCACAGAAGAGTGCAGGGCACACCAGCACAAGTAAAAGTAGCTCAAGAAGGCTGAAGTGGGGTGGTAGAAGGCTGCAGAACATCATGCGGAAAATGGGCAGAACCCACCTGACCTGCAGGCTTTGAGCCATCCCGCAAATCACTAGTTAGAAGTGTTGAAGAGGCCAGAGATGTGTCACTACACCAACTATAATGGCTGGAACAATTCTTAACTAAAATGCATCATATCCTTTCCACAAATCTATGGTACTTGTACTAAGTGTCTAAGGTTGTTTGCAGAAAAAAAAAACTGCCTCTCCTTCACACTCAATGAACTCCTTCTCCGTGCCTCCTACAGGCAAGCCATGCCAACAGAAATTTGCCTTCAGACTGGTCAGTCACCTTGATGCAGGAATTGGTGTAGTAATCACACCAAAACAATGCATGTTTCTGCAACTATCCACTCAGTGTTTCTACACTGACAGACACAGAGTCTGTGCACAGAAACACAGCAGAGTGCATGGGAGCACACATGCAGAAACAAGTCAAGGCTGCACTTAGTGTATCATTAGCTTAGTTTATGCCCCTGCCTTCAGAAAAGTGTTTACAACATAAAGCCTACTGTAAAATGATGTGAGACCTCTCCCTTCTCCTTTACATTCCCACCTGCACACTCCCACATCAGATTTCCCTGGTTCAGAAGGATATGCAAGGCATTCAAACTATTTCATGACTGCTGCAAAAACAGCGATGGGGAATTCACATGGCAATAGCATTTGGATTAACCTCCCCTACACATTTGCATTTGTTTGCTACAAGTTAGTATTAGATAGACAGAGATAGATGATAGATATATACACAAACTAAAAACACTATGGGGCAAATTTATTAAAGCGCGAATCGGCTAACGCTAGCGCAAATTCGCCAGCGTGTTGTCATTTCGTTACTTCGCCGATTTACTAACGTGTGCTGGCGTAAATTCACTAGCGAAGTGGAGCTACTCTAGTGCTACTTCGCACCCTTACGCCAGACGAAGTTGCGCGATAGCGAAGGGAACGTAACTACGCTAATTCACTAACTTGCGCACTTTACTAAACGTTACCTCTTGTGCCAGACTTTACTTCGCCAAGTCAGACACAATAGTTCAATACAATAGATAGGAGTTTGTCCAAAAATAGTTTACATTTTTTCTAAGTCCCAAAAAACGCTGGCGTCTTACTTTTTAAAGGGTGATAGTATGAAAAATAGCGTACATTTTTTGGGGGGGACCCTCCTTCCCCCTTACATTTCCTAACATACAGTGGGCACATGTGTAGGGCAATAAACATAACATAACACAATTTCCTGATTTTCAGCTCTCTAAAGGTGGCCATAGACGCACAGATAATATCGTACGAAACAAATTTTCGTCCACTATTCGGTGCGTGTATGGTGGAAACAGAGCCGACCGATATCGGCAGAAGACTTGGATATCGGTCGGCTCATCGATCGGGCTGGACGGAAAATTTTGATCGGGTGCCTTTGAAGGGACCCAAATATTGCCCACTGTTAGTGCTGAATCGTCAGTTACAGGTAGAATCCAATTGTTTCTTCCCGTATATCTACCTGTATATCTGACGATTCAGCTCTACACGTGTGTATTGAAACGAACGATCTTTCTTGGAAAAATCTTTTCCAAGAACGATCGTAATTGTAACGTCTATGGCCACCTTAACTCTGAGTTAAGGTGGCCATACATGGATAGATCCGCTCGTTTGGCGACCTTGAGGTGGGCAATATCGGAGGGAGATCCGCTCGTTTGGCGATGTCGCCATACGAGCGGATCTCCCTCCGATATGCCCACCTTGAGGTGGGCAATATCGGGCAGATCCGATCGTGGGCCCTAGGGCCCAACGATCGGATCCTAGCATTCGGTAAACAGGCAGTCGGATCACGGGACCGCATCAACGAACAGATGCGGCCGCGATCCGACGGGATTTTCTGTCCCATCCGATCGAGATCTGGCCGACTTTCGGCCAGATCTCGATCGGGGAAGCCCGTCGGGGGCCCCCATACACGGGCCAATAAGCTGCCGACACAGTCTGTCGGCAGCTTATATCGGCCCGTGTATGGCCACCTTTAGTCAGTGACTTGAAGGGGGGGGGGCACATGGGACATAACTGTTCAGAGAGTTTGCAATTGATCCTTAGCACTCAGATTCAAAAGCAACAGTTATGACCTATGTGGCCCCCCACAAGTCAGTTATTGGTTACTGCCTGGTAACCAATCAGTGGAAACCAAGAAAGCTGCAAAGCAGGAAGTAGTGTTCTGTTCTGTTAGACATCCAGTCACTCTAGTCTTTATACATTACATTTTTGGCTATACTATATTGATGTAAACATTAATTAAACCCAATAGGCTAGTTTTGCTTCCAATAGTGATTAATTATACCTTAGTTTGGATCAAGTACAAAACTCTGTTTAGTTATTACAGAGAAAAAGGAAATCATTTTTAAAAATCAGAATTATTTGATTATAATGGAGTCTATGGAAGACAGCTTTCTAGACAACAGATCCCATACCTGTACACACGTTTTCCACCCAGATGCATTTTGTTTCTGAGGTGGAAAAATTGCCAGACAGTATATTTAATCTGTATAACAAACGAACCGACTTTAAGCACTTTGAGCAGGACACTCTGATTCCAACATTTTTCTGTAACCCTTGTTTATTAAATTATTGGTAAACTCAGTGTTTGTTATAAATAAATGTAAAGTTCTGTGTACCTTGCTGGCCCTAGTGGCGAGCTTTAATGCTTTTCAGAACCGTTTAACACTCAGCCAGCCCATATTATATCCAGTTTTCTATTCCATAGGAATTTACACAAATCAATAGAATAAATAAAATGTTAGCTCACAGTAAATGAGAGAATTTTTTGACCATGTGACATCTCAAACTGTGGACTTGTTACAGGCAACATGGGGGACAAAACCTGGAATATGACTGAAGGTATCAGACAGTAAAACAAAAGTCATCCTTACCTATAAAGCAGAGCATTTTATCCACTGCACTTACAAATTTTAGGCAGGCAGTGAAACCCAACCATGCCCTTAGCAGGAATATGAAAGATGTCCCTGAACTAAACAACTATATGTAGAGTAAAGGTGGCCATACACGGACCGATAAAAGCTGCCGACAGACCGTGTCGGCAGCTTATTGGCCCGTGTATGGGGGCCCCCGACGGGCTTCCCCGATCGAGATCTGGCCGAAAGTCGGCCAGATCTCGATCGGATGGGATTAAAAAGCCCGTCGGATCGCTGCCGCATCTGTTCGTTGATGCGGTCCCGCGATCCGACCGCCCGTTTGGTGAACGCTAGGATCCGATCGTTGGGCCCTAGGGCCCACGATCGGATCAGCCCGATATTGCCCACCTCAAGGTGGGCATATCGGAGGGAGATCCGCTCGTTTGGCGACATCGCCAAACGAGCGGATCTATCCGTGTATGGCCACCTTAACACTCTTACCTATTGGGCAAGTTTGGAACCTATAAGCGGTTACAAGAGTGATGCTTTAGAATTCAAATACACAGAATCCTAATTGCGGTTATAGATATGCAACTCCCTCATATCATAACAATGGCAGTAGACTGTATTTCAAGTTAACAACACAAAAACGCAGATCAAATAAATCACATAGCTTAACGTCTGCACACACTCACGGCTATAAATTAAATGAAAAGTACATAAGCAGCTGAACTGCAAGAGATAATCAGTTTATACTTCTCAATGTACTTCACTACAACTGTCCAGAGTGCCACAATCCATTTGAACTGAACAAGGGATATAACATTAATCATGTGGTTTTCAAAGCTTTTGCATCACTGAATGTGCAATATTTAGGCATACAGGAAGGGCTGGAAAAAAGATTGTCAATGCCACGGTTAGTTGCATGGCAATATAAATACTAATATTTTTATAGGTTACTGGGAAATGCCAGACGGCTCATTTCCAGCCAGAGGTATTTTCTGTTTCCCTAAATTAAAGTACAGCTACACTTCTGGCTCAGGCAAATAAAATGTTGCAGTATGACCCAGTTATACCTAGGATGTCTGCAGAGACAAATCATGGGCAAATATGAGGGTCTCATTTGTCTTTATCGACCACAGGCATCACATTAGTATGGGACAGTTATACAACTGCTGCATGAATATTCAGCACAAAAATGCAGCAGCCAAGCACAACAGAATTTGCTATTGTGAATATGCACTTAAAGGACAAGCAACACCCATTTCATAACAGCATGTAAACTGCAAGATTTTTAATCAGCAAGTATGGCTCTGATTACCCAATGCATTCATTTGCCTGTGACTTATGAAGATTTCTGTACAGCACTGCAGAAAAGGTAGACACTAAATAAATATACTAATAATCACTGTTGTTCTTGCTGCATAGAGCCTGCGATACAACAGGAATTAGCGCAAGTAAGAAGACAGGCAAGCACGGGGGGGGGGCAGTCATGATGTGCATTACAAGATAAATACATTTAAAAGCATATGCTCCCTTTATTGCTCAGGACAAGTGTGCAGAATTGCATTCTTGGTCTGACTTAAGGAGAGATGCTTTATGGGAAATATGGATTAGTCAATTTGCTGATATTCCAAAAAGTATTATATTGGTTGTCAGCAAATTTTGCACTTATTGAAGATTATAATTAGCATTACTGACCTACTTAGAGACAGGGTTGCCTTGTCCTTTAAAACTAACCAGAATATGCAGATACAGGAGTAATTTTTTCCTAAACATAGGAGGGCTCATTTAAAGGGATTGTTCACCTTCAAACAACTAGTTGTTTTCAGATAGATCTCCAGAACAAATGCCTTTTCCCAATCATTTTCTTTGCGAGACCGTTTTTCTAATATTGAAGTGTAAAGTGTAATTTTTCACCTTCTAAAGCAGCCCTGGGAGGGGGGGGGGTCGCCGACCCTGTAAACGGTTCTAAATTGATACATTTAGTTGAAACATTTTTATCTTTGTGCTGCTGAGCAGCATCTCTGGGTTTCATTACAGACAGCTGTTAGAACTGATACAATAGTTGCTAATAATACAGAGATGTTGGTGAGAAAGGTATCAATTAAATGTTGCAAAATTGTAACAGTTCAGAATCTTCACCTAAATTACTGAGCTGCCAGACTCGAAATACCAGAAACAGCGACATTAAACTTTAAACTTAGATTTTGGAAAAACAGTTAAAATAAATCATGGAAGGTAATTGAAAAAAGTCTTTATTTGTGGGGAACAATCTGAAAACAACTGAACTGGCAAAAGTGTTTGGAAGGTGAACAACCCCTTTAAACAATACAAGTGCAGTTGCCAGTAGAATCTAAACAGTGTACAGTATAACAAGAGCAGTGATATGATTGGTTGCTATATTTATGTGCACTAGTACAAGCCAACATTTCTGATCTTAAAGTGGAAGAATCGTGAAAAATTAAAATGTAATATAAGCTTCATCATACTGAAATAAGAAACTTTCTAATGACAGTCAATTAAAAATTCTGCATCAAGTTTCAATCATAAATCAAGTTTATATTCACTATTCCTCTCTCAGCATCTGTTTCTCTTCATTCAGCAGTTGGGTGTCAGACAAACAATCCAATCTCTTATAGGGGCGGGCTCCTTTTGCCTAGAACAGGGATCCCCAACCTTTAGAATCCGTGAGCAACATTCAGAAGTAAAATGAGTTGGGGAGCAACACTAGCATCAAAAATGCTCCTGGCGTGCCAAATAAGGGCTGTGATTGGCCATTTGGCAGCCCCTATGTGGATTGTCAACCTACATTGAGGCTCTGTTTGGCAGTGCACCTGGTTTTTATGCAACTAAAACTTTTCTCCAAGCCTGAAATTCAAAAATAAGCACCTGCTTTGAGGCCACTGGGAGCAACATCGAAGGGGTCAGAGAGCAACATGTTGCTCACGAGCTACTGCTTGGGGATCACTGGCCTAGAAGATGTATTAGCACTCGCTCTATTAAAATCACCAGACATGTCTCTCTACATGCAGAATTTGTGCAAGTATAAACTTGATTATTTCAGAGACGGTACAGAAGTTTTAATTGATTTATGCATAAAGTTTTTCAGTGTGATGAAGCTTATATTAAATTTTCGTTTTCACTTAAATGAGCCCCTCTGGTCAATACCCTAAACAAGAACTACAGAAGCACAAAGTAGTTGGTAACTATATAAAGTGCAAGAAATGAATCAGGGAACACATGACCCCCTAGGGCAAGGACATGATGAATTCCATGATTGGCAGGGGCAACAAAACAAACAACAATGTCCTTCTATTGTGTTTAAGAATCACTGCAGGTACAAACGTTAAATCACTTAATGGAACACATACGTTGTCTATTAGTGTGTTTGTATGTGTCTCAGCTAGGAAGCTAGATCAGATCCATAGCCTGTGTTATAATAATGCATCGTGTAATATTCCCTATGAGCTGCACATCACGGGGAGTACAGACTTGACTCAGTTACACATAAATATCACTGCCCTTAGATAAATGTACTGCACATAAATAGCCAATAATCTCATTAATTGAGAATAAAAACTGGAACCAAAACACGGGGTCGCTCCCATAAAGACAGGCGTATATTACACATCTAGACATATACTATAATCCGGATCATAGATACAAAGCGAGGCTTTCAGGAAATACATTGAAAAGATGCGATGTTGAGCAGTTTGTTATCATCCGCCCGTCTAGATGTCTAGGCCCGCCCGAGTAGCCCGAATGCAGTAGCGAGAACGCCCCACACAGCACATACCTGCTTCAGCCTGGACATGAGCACGTTATTCACTCCGGACTCATCGAGGTTGCTTGGCGTGAGCTCAGTTTGGAGACCTATGATACAAAACGATTTTTTTCGATCAGTCGTAGTGCCCAAGGAAGCCATGTTAGGCTCTACCTTTGGACACTAAGATGCCGCCGAGTCACGTGACGTCGAATGTTTGCGCCGCAAAACCCGGATGATACTGTGTCACGTGGCCCGCAAACGCCTACCACCGTTTCGAGCGACTTGGTTGTTGTTTACGTGTGGTGCGGTGCAGGAGCGCAGGCTTAGTACTGGGCAGGGTTGTCAGGTCTATTTTTCAAAACCAGCCCAAAACGAGCCAAGAGTCACTTCAAAAGTAGCCTAAACTAACAGGACGTGTACAGTGAAAAAAAAGTGTAAAAAAATAAATCAACATATCCGTGAAAATATGCCTTTTTCAATTTTCACTGATTTGCACATTTTTCCACTTCAAAAGTAGCCCAAAATAACACATTTGCAGTGTAAAAAAAGTAAAAATAAATATATATGAATATAAAGCCCTTTTCAGTTTTCACTGATTTGCACATTTTTCCGTCACTTCAAAAGTAGCCTAAAATAACACAACATGTGCAGTGTAAAAAAGTCTTTAAAATAAATTAATATATGTGAAAATCAAGCCTTTTTCAATTTTCACTGATTTGCACATTTTTCCGTGAAGAAAAATGGGAAAGATTTGCCCCTTCACAAGGGGCTTAACTACAGAGGGGACTCGGGAGGTATAGCGGCCCCATGAGTCCCAAATACATATACAATTTCAATAAATATTGGTAAAGCAATTCAACCTTTAGACATTTTAGTGGCCAGCAGATTTTTGGCGCAATATTGTCTGAAAATGAGGAAAGTAACCAGAATATAAAGCAATCTGGGAACTCCCAAGTTCTACACAAGTCAGTCCCATTGCATGTTGCATATTGTAGTCGTACATTAAACTTGGTAGTCAGCAAATTGTTAAACAAAAACTACATTGCCCAACATGCATCAGGAGACGCAGGCTTAGCACATTAGGAGAAGAAAAAACTTTGACTGGTTTCCAAAGTAAAAACCAGCCAAAGTCCCAAAAAGTAGGCCAAATCCGTACCTTGGCTAGTTTGTTCTTTCAAAACCCGCCTGGACTTTAAATTAATAGCCCAATTTGGCTGGAAACCAGCCAACCTGGCAACCCTGGTACTGGGTAATGTAGGGATGGTGTAACTAGGGTTGGCACCTTTTAAAAAAAAAAATTTAACGGCCAGTGGTGGGGGCGGATACTAAAGGGGCAGACTGTGATGCAAAAGGGGTGGAGCCGGTGGGTCATGATGCAAAAAGGGGCGAGCCACGGGTAGCCGCTAAAGGGGCGGGGCCACATTGCCAGAAGAAAATGTACGTTTCCACTGGAGGGCAAGGGCTTTTGTAAAGGGTATTACAAATTACCGGCAGCTACATTGCCGGTAAATTTTTAATACTGGTCCTGGAAGGTGTTTTACCGGCTAGGGGTGGCAATCCTAGGTGTAACGGACTGACTGACACCCGCGCTTTTTACCCACAGGAACTGTGCAAACACAAATAACTCTTTTGTAGACCTGCATTTGGTAAAGGCAGTCTCCAGCCATAATTGAGACAATGAAACAGTCAAATGAAAGGACATTTTATGTCACGCTGCAATATTTTCAATATATATATATATATATATGTAATCTATTACCCACACCCTGTGGACTAATAAAAGAGAGCAGATACTTATGCATCACCACATTCTGTTGCATTTTATTTATTTGTTTCAAATGCATCTCTAATTTACTTTTAGATAGCCCAGTCAGCCCAGCTTTGCATTAGATCTTTTAGATTGGAAAACTCATAGCAATCAAACCTTCTTTGCCCTGGTATAACCCTATTTATAAGCTGTTTTTGTATAGCATAATATACTTTTTACAACATGGTGTGCACTTCTGTAGGTATGGTAATTATTTTATAATTTCCCCTATGTGATGAAACAAGTGGGCTGTGATCTCCAAAGGAGCTCAGGACTGGTTATCTTTCCAATGTGCTACTTTTTATCAGTGGATTTCATTTGGCAAAGCTGTTTTATTGTGTATTTTTATTTAAACAAAACAGAATATATGCCCATTTTAGGGCCGCAAATGCTGATAACCAAATCGCATTTATCTATCACTGATTAATCATGCCACAGTTTAAAAGTCCTGGCCTATTTTTGTTTGAATGAGACTGTCTTTCAGTCATAGTTTAATTATTGTGCATGTTTCAGGATAGATTAAAAATATGTGCTAAAATTAATTGTGTAGGACCAATATTAGAACTTTAGATCATTGGGAAAACCTTGAAACATTCATATATACTGAGAACTAAACCACAAACCACAACAATCCTTGAAATAGAATACAGAAGGTTTAAAGCAAACATACAGTGTAATGTGGTGGTCCACTGACACTTAGCTGAGGCCATGTGAAAAACCCCACACGTTCTTTGAGAGCCCTTCAGTTACAATGCTGTTTGCATGCTACCAGTGCTACATGGCTGATAATTAGGAATATGTTGTTGCATATAATTCAGAACTGTCTATAAGATACAATTGTTATGATTACTAATTGTGTGTATGAAACTATGCAGCTTTATAGATGGCTAACCTGGATATAATTTGCTTGCACTTGAGGTTGCTTGCAGACTACAAGAGTCTGGAGAGGGGAAAAAGCATGCATGATATCCCACTCATGTTATTCTCCCATTCAGTGGCGTAACTACTGGGGGAGCAGGGGGTGCAATTGGGCCAGGGCCCGCACACCCTCAGGGCCCCCAGCAGCTCGCGCGCCACTGACGTCTTCAGTGTTTCCGGGGCGTACGGAGGGGGCGGGGGCCCGGCTGCATGTCCCGTGCCAGGGCCCGCACCCCTCTAGTTACGTTACTGCTCCCAATAGCACACGATTCTGGTTATTATTGCCAATACCATGCATCAGCCAAGGGCTAGAGTTTCTTTTGGGTGAGCACATTGTAAGATTGATTTATAGGAGCCTATACTTAAAGTCCATGCACACATGTTTCATTAGGTTAAAATACTAGGAGGCAATAGACCACAAGTGGTGTGAAAATGAAGTTTCATCCTCTATTATGGTAACATTGACTCTGAGGTATCAAAATATACATCCTGATACTGATTTTAAAATTATAATACAGAATTAATACAAATCTATAACAAAGCAAGGTCCTTTTGACATTGTTAGCAGGAGGAAGGGTGGTTCACCTTTAAGTAAACATTTAGTATGAAATATAATGGCCAATTCTAAGCAACTTTTCTATTGGTTTTCATTATTTATTTTTGATAGTTTTATAATTACTTGCCCTTTTCTTCTGACTCTTTCCAGCTCTCAGATGACCCCATCTAAAAGCAAATGCTCTGTAAGGCTACACACTTATTATTACTGCTAATTTTTATTGCTCATCTTTGTAGTAAGGTCCTCTCCTATTCATATTCCAGTCTCTTTTTCAAATCAATGCATGGTTGCTATGTTAATTTGGACCCTAGCTACCAGATTGTTTATAATGCAAATTGGAGAGCTTCTGAATAAAAAATAAATAACTCAAAAACCTTAAATAATAATAAAATGAAAACCAATTGCAAATTGTATCAGAATATAACTTTCTACATCATACTGAAAGTTAACTCAAAATTGAACAAGCCCTTTAATACAATCATTTAAAGGGGTTGTTCACCTTCAAACAACTAGATGTTTCCCCATTACTTTTTACAATTACTTTTTATTTTCTATGTGTCACCGTTTTTTCTAATATTGAAGTGTAAAGTGTCTTTATTCACCTTCTAAAGCAGCTCTGGGAGGGGGGGTCGCTGACCCTGTAAATGGTTCTAGATGGATACATATAGTTGATACATTTTTTATCTTTGTCCCTGCTGAGCAGAATCTCTGGGTTTCATTACAGGCAGCTGTTAGACTTGATACAATAGTTGCTTATACTCCAGAGATGCTGCCCTTCTGAGGACACTAAAGAAAACTGAGGATTGGGGAGGTAGGCAGGGATGAAGCCCAGAGCAGGAGGAGCCACTTTAACCTTTTAGTGTCCTTTCTCCAAGCAACAGGATCTTCATCCCCATGGTGCCTGTGTCCCCCATCTAGGCAAGAGAAATGTATCAACTAAAGGTTGTAAAATTGTGACACTTTAGAGTCTGCGCCTGAATTACTGAGCTGCCAGACTCAAACACCAGAGACACGAACTTCCAACTTTACACTTAGATTTTGGAAAAACAGTAAAAAGTAAATAATGGAAAGTCATTGAAAAAAGTCTTTATTTCTGGGGAAATGTGAGGACTTACCCGGTGCGGCGGGGACGCCGCCGCGCCATAAGCGGCGACGCCCGCCACACCGCGCCAATTCTTCTCTCATGCCGGTGCTGAACTCTTAGGGCGCGCGTGCCTCGGCGGTTCTTAAAGGTGCCAGTGCGCAATTGGCGCGAAATTTAAAAGTATAAATAGCCTATTTTGTTTGTTCCTGGTGCTATCTGAGCTTTTGCTATTCTGTTTTGAACCTGTTTGATTCCTGTTGTGACCCCCTGCCTGGCTTTTGACTATTCTGACCTCTGGATCCTGACCCCTGCCGGAATACCTACTACCTCTTCTGCTTTACCACTTTGATTGACTTCCTGGTTTGACCCTTGCCTGCCTGACTACGGTTATTCTCTGCCTGCCCCGACCTGGCCTGATCTGACTACTCTGACATCTTGTACCGCGACCTTTGGCCAAAAGACTCTAGCTAACAGTCGTGCCCCTCTGCCTATCCAGAACCTCTAGCCTTGCGCCTCTCGCTTAAGTCCTGGTGGCATCCAAGTAGCTGAGGGCTCCTCCCGAGGCCAAAGGCGGTCACACTACAGGTGAAGCACGAGCCGAGACCAGGGTACTTGGCATTTGTTCTGGTGTTGGGTGCCAACCGTGACAGGAACAATCTGAAAACAACTGAACTGAAAATTAGTGTTTGGAAGGTGAACAACCTTATTACAGAACAAACACTAGGATATGTGGGACAATTAGAAATATATTGGTGTAATTTGGTCAGACATGTGGCTAGCTGAATTTCAATTACCTAACACCCACTAAGTTGATAGAACTATATAAATAAATACAGGACATTAAGGGGCAGATTTACTAAGCTTGAGTGAATTTTCGAAATTACAAAGGTTCAAATTTCGAAGTAATTTTTTGTATACTTCGACCATCGAATACTACGACTTTGAATTTACTTCGACTTCGATTCAAAGTAAAAATCATTTGAATATTTGAACATTCGATAATCGAAGTACTGTCTCTTTAAAAAAAAACTTTGACTTCGCCAAATTAAAGCTACCAAAGTGCAATGTTAGCTTATGAGGACCTTCCACAGCACTTTTCTAAGTCTTTGCACATCGAATAGAAATCCTTAGATCGGTCGCTAAAAATCGTTCGTTTCGAAGGATTTAATCGTTCGATTGAACTATTTCTATTCGATTGATCGAATACGCCAAAAATCCTTCGATTTCGATATTCGAAGTCGAAGGATTTTAATTCGAGGGTTGAATTTCAAAGTTTTTTTAACTTCAAAATTCGACCCTTAGTAAATCTGCCCCTAAGTGGATGGAATACTTATATCAAGTGAAAAGTGACCAATCTGATATGGTGTGGCTCCCATGTGTTCAGAGGAGCCTTAATTGTCCAGGCCAACAACACTCTCACTCTCTGCAGTGGGCTGAACTAACTAAGTGGTGCTGACAGTATTTCTTCCCTCTGAAAATATAGGACATACTTTGTTTGGGTTTAATTCATTTTCGGTATTGTTTTTATGTTACTTCGGCAACTGAACTTTGGCAACTTTTTTTTCTTCATTATTAAAGCCCGGATGCTGAGCTTTGTCACCCAATATGTGGTTGAGCAACATCGACGGTCAATATGGCAGGTGGCAGTGACTCTTAATTTATCATAGTAAGGTAGGAAAGAAGGAAAAGGCCAGATCTAAAGGTAACTGGTTATAAGAGAATTTGTCCTGTTTTGCTTAAAAATACGCAAAACAGGGGAAATTTGCAAATTGTATTAAAGTCAATGGGAGTTTTTTTGTTGTGACTGCACAACTGTTTTTGCAACTTTTTTTTGCACAATACATTTGAGTTTTCCTGGCAAAAATTTTTGCTCAAGCATAAAGGTAACCCCAAGACACTGGACCCAAGAAAAAGGGGTGATAGTTCATATTTCTTGGATGCTATGGGTAAAATGTCTTTAAAATAAGCAAATCCATAATTTTTAGATTTGCCTGAATACTTTTTCCCTTCACAAAAGAGTCATTTGAATACCAAACCGATTCATAACCCTAATTTGCATTTTTAAATGAGAAAATAAAAAAATAGAATAAAGGATGAAATTGTGTTTGGCAAGGCTACCAATAAAATATTTCCATTCGAAACCTTAAGAATTCATAGCAGTTTATCTGGTTTTTTTTGGGGAGATCGATCCATGGTGCTCGCTGGAAGAATCCCAGGCCGATGCAGTTATCTGTTGCTAGGAACAGCGGCCCATGGTTTCAGGTAAGTACATGCGATCACTTGGGGGTGCCTAACTTTTAACCAAAAAAAAAAATAGTAATGTAAAATCAAACACTATTTTTTTTACTTTAAAATAGTTTTTCTTTTTTGAGAGAGCATTTACATGAAGCCTTCAGTTTGCACTGCTTTGGTATTTAGACTCTTCCTTGGGGAAAATACCTGATGCAACAGGTTCTCCAAAGGTCTCTACTATGTCTGATGCAACAGGTTCTCCAAAAGCCTCTATGGACCTTTTCTTTAATAGATGCTACCAGATGGTACAGTGTTATCCCATGTGATTTAAAAAAGAAGAAGATTTTTCTTCAGCTGTGGAGGGCTTATATATTTATTTGGAGTTCGTGGGATACAGTTTCTGAGGATATTGCCTTTTTAAGAAAAACAAAATAAAAGGCTACTTGTATTTCTGTATATTCTGTATTTCGGTCACTTATCTGGTATTTGAAAGTCAGCACAAACTTTATTTTCAACCTGGGAGCAAATCCTACACTATTTTGATATGTGTTTTTTAGTAACTTAATTTGTGTTGAATGTTTCATCTGTATTATTATTACATATTTATAAAGCACTTATATATTACACAGCACTCTAGTGAGTCAGATATGTGATGCACCACATTTTCAGTGTATGAAAAATGATGTTACAGATATCTGAATAGACATATATCTGAATAGACCTAGCAAAAAAAAAAAAACCCTCTAAAAGTCCAAATTGATTAAAGGAGAAATAACCCCCCCAATATAAAAAGCCGCAGCGGAGCTCATGTATGCCATATTCCGAATCTCCTGTCTTCTTAGGGTTCTTTTCCTTCAGGAATTTCCGGCACTTTTGGCCCATGTGCAGTTGCTACGAACCAGAAGGCTGCTCCAACTGCACATGCTCCAATAGATCGCTCACTTACAGAAGAAGACTGGAGATTTGGAAGGTGGCGCCCATGAGCTCCGCTGTGGCAGCTTCTCTTATGGGGGGGGTGTTATTTCACCTGTAATCATTTTGGACTTTTAGAGGTTTTTGGATTTTTTTGCTAGGAATTTTATGGAAAATTATTACAGGTTCTCAAGGTTTTCTTTTTTTAGTGCATCATTCTGCTTTTTTCTCTCTTTGTATTGCCTCCTTAGGGGCAATTTCAGGGGTAATGAACTGTGTGGGGTATAAGCAGGGAGGGGGGACTCCCTAGGGTGGTAGGTAGGGGCTTTTCTTATTGGGGGGTTTAGTTCACCTTCACAAATGGCCCAATAAATCAGCACAGCTCTCATTGACTTCTATAGGGCCTAAACATCTTTTACTTTCATGGTTTTTACACTTAATAAGTCTAGATTTTTAGAGGTCATAAGAAATACAGAAACACCACAACTTTTTCGAGATTTTTGGAAACAATAGAAATTCGAAAAACCTACAAAGTTACTGTGCAATGTTGTTCAAACAGAAACAAAATACCACTTTGTTGTGTGTTACATATTGGGTACCTTATAGTTTCTGATTGAACACTTCTACTTTACCTCAGGCTAGAATTTGTTAAATAATCATGTACAAGGTTAAATGTAGATTTTCACTTTTCAGTTACATTTGTTACCACTCTTTAAAGGGGTTGTTCACCTTTGAGATAACTTTTAGGGGCAGATTTACATAGGGCCGAATATCGAGGGTTAATTAACCCTCGATATTCGACTGCTGAATATCGAAATCGAAGGATTTACTGCAAATAGTTCGATCGAACGATCGAATGAATGAAAAATCGTTCGATTCAAAGGATTTTAATTCATCGATCGAACGATTTTTCTTCGACCTAATTGTTAGAAAGCCTATGGGGACCTTCCCCATAGGCTACATGGCACCTCGGTAGGTTTTAGGTGGCGAAGTAGGGGGTGGAAGTATTTTTTTAAAGAGACAGTACCTCGACTATCGAATGGTTGAATAGTCGAACGATTTTTAGTTCGAAACGTTCGATTCGAAGTCGTAGTCGAAGGTCGAAGTAGCCAATTCGAAGTTTTTTTTTATTCTATTCCTTCACTCGAGCTAAGTAAATGGGCCCCTCAGTATGATGTACAGAGTGATATTCTGAGACGATTTGCACTTTGTTTTCATTTTTTATTATTGAAGGTTTTTGGGTTATTTAGCTTTCTATTCAGCAGCTCTTCAATTTGCCTCTTAACCAATCTGGTAACTAGGGTCCAAATTACCCTAGCAACCATGCATTGATTTGAATATCTTTGAATATATTGATTTGAGTACATATATTGACTGGAATATGAATAGGAGAGGCCTGAATAGAAGGATCAGTAATAAAAAGTAACAATTACAATACATTTGTAGCCTTACAGAGCATTTGTTTTTTTTTAGAAGGGAGTCAGCGACGTCTATTTGAAAGCTGAGAAGAAAAAGGCAAATTACTATAAAAAAATAATGAAAACCAATTGAAAAGTTGCTTAGAATTGGCCGTTCTATAACATAAGAGTTAACTTAAAGGTGAACTGTAGGTTGGTAAAGAATACCTACAGATTACTGAACCACCTTTAATAAATTTTACTTTAACTCTGTTTGCAGCCTATTTCGAAAATGACGTATTAGTTACACCAAAAAAACTAGTAAAAATCGTTCTTGTGATATACTGACATGACAATACATGACAGCCAATGTTGTGCTACATTTTCTTGTTGGCGTACTTTGCCAGCTGACACAGCATATAAATGATACCACAGCATGCACCGTAGTTTTCACAGGGTGGGCGGATCTTGCGCCCCACGTGGTATTCACATCCGGATCTTGCTGACTGAGCTCTATGCGTCACGTGACTCGGCGGCATCTTGGTGTGGAAAGCTCGCATCTTAACATGGCTTCCTCGGACACAACGACTGAGAGGAAAAAATTGGCCGACCTGCGTGTTATTGATCTCAAAACCGAGCTAAAGCGTAGAAGCCTCGATGTGAACGGAGTGAAGAACGTCCTCATGTCCAGGCTGAAACAGGTACATTGTATGGGCTATTTTCGCTCTTGCGGTGGATCTATAAAGGCGGGCCTCGCTTATCTAGATTTTCCGTACTGTGATGAATGCTGTTCAACAGAGCGTTGCACTTGTACATTTATTTTGAATGAGTATATCGCCTATGTGCCGCGAACTTGGTGTAGGAACAAACAATTGGGACGTATGGTGCTGCAGCGGCTTCCCAAGGTGCCATCGCGCCCCGAGTAATCGCTGCCGGGCCTACTTTCTCTCGCCTCTCCATATTCGCGGGCATGGATTGTGCGCATTCGCAGTTCCGAGGCGCTATTTGTTGCGTGCGTTTGCTTTCAGACAACACGTTTGAACGCCTTGCATTGCTAGAATGGAGTCTTATGTGCAGGATTTCTTGTATCCTGCAAACACGCTTGGGTCTAATTTTGAGCTGCAATCATTGCAGATGCATTATGGGTATTATTTTATTGTATTCCCAATGGTCAAACGCAAGTGTGTTCTTTTTAGGATTGCATGGCTTCTGAGAGTACTTCACCTAGCCTTGGGAATGACCCACTGTGGCAAAACCCTTCTAGTTAAATAGTAATATTATTGGAAAGTTCTCTGGTAACTTGCTGGCAACTACATACATAGATGAGGTGGGTGTGTTTACAACATGCTTTTAAATGGGGTTGTTGACCTTTAATGTTGCATGAGATTGTGAGTATTTGCAGTTTCTATTCTTTGTGGCTTATTATGTTCACCTTCCAAGTACATTTTCAGATTGTACACCAAAAACAAGACCTTTTTTCAAATACGTTTTATCTTTTACTCTTTCCCAATTTTTAAGTTTAAAGGGATACTGTCATAGAAAAACATGTTTTTTCCCCAAAACACATCAGTTAATAATGCTGCTCCAGCAGAATTCTGCACCGAAATCCATTTCTCAAAAGAGCAAACCAATGTTTTAATTTTCGATTTTGAAATCTGACACGGGGCTAGACATTTTGTCGGTTTCCCAGCTGCCCCAGTCATGCACTGCACCTTAAGATGGAACTACTTTCTGGCAGGCTGTTATTTCTCCTACTTAATGTAACTGAATCCGTCTCTGTAGGAGTTGGCTTTTACTATTAAAGCTGGCCATAGACGCAACAATCTGATCGTACGAATTGTGGATTCGTATGATTTTCAGACCGTGTGTGGTGAGTCCCGACATTTTTCGACCGGCGGAGATCGGTCGATTGGACAGATTACAAAATTTCTATGGGGAGCTTTAGGGAGCTGCTATCTCGTTACCTTCCCTTTGTTCTGTTGTTGGGCTGCTGGGGGGGGGGGAACTTACAGTACAGCAGTAAAGAGTGATTGAAGTTTATCAGAGCACAAGTCACATGACTGCGGGCAGCTGGGAAATTGACAATATGTCTAGCCCCATGTCAGATTTCAAGAATAAATATAACAAAATCTGTTTGCTCTTTTGAAAAATGGATTCCAGTGCAGAATTCTGCTGGAGCAGCACTATTAACTGATGCGTTTTGAAAAAAACATGTTTTCCCATGACAGTATCCTTTTAATGTTTGTGTCTAAAGTGGCTCTGTCTGGCAGCTCAGTGATCCAGGTGCAGATTCAGAGCAGTTACAATTTGCTACATTTGGTTGATACATTTCACAGCAGTATCTGGAATATTAGCAACTATTGTATCAATTCTAACAGCTTCCTTCAATGGAACTCGGGAAATCTGCTCAGTATGGACAAAGATAAATGTATCAATGTAGAACTGTTCTAAATTGATACATTTTATACCTTAGTTGATAACATTTGAATGGTGACCCCCTCCCAGAGGTGCTTTAGAAAGTGACAAAAATTAAACTTAACACTTCAATATTGTTAAACTGGTCACAAATAGACAATAGAAAGTAAAAGTCTGTTTCTGGTGAACAATCCGAAACCAACCGAACTGGAAAAAAGAATTTGAAGGTGAACAACCCCTTTAAGCTTTTTATTCAGCAGCAGGGTCCAAACTACCCTAGCAACCGTGCATTTATTTGTAGCAGAGGCTGCATATGAATAGGAGAGAGCCTGAACAGAAATATGAGTAATAAAAAGTAGCAATAATGTAATTTAAAAAATAAAAAATTTTTTACACCAACTGCAGAGACTTGCCATTCTATAACATAGTAAAATGTAGGGTGAGGACACACAGAACTACTAGTAGTAGCTACTTGTCACTGCTACAAAATAGAGGGTAGTGATAACCGAATTTGCTAAGGCACTACATTTTAGCAATGGTCAGTATTGTCTATGACTGGGTATTTTGTGGCTGCTACAAGTAGCCGTGTGTGTGTCTTCACCCTAAAGGTGAACCACCCTTTTAAAATAGGACAACCGATATTCTAGAGCTGGAAAAAATCCTCCTAGCTAACTCTATTGTGAGTGGGCTTTTGAGCAGCAAAATAGTGTACATTATGTCAAAACTTTCCCCGTTTTTCAAAAATTTGTTATGGCTGTTGCTTTACACAATAGTTTTGTTTATTGAAATAATGCTTTTTTGCTTTGCATCTGGGCAACAAGGGATGCTTTAAATACTAGTTTCCCTGTGGCTACACAAAGGCTCCAGCTAAATGATTAAGTGTCACATGAGACATTTGCTTGCAGTCTCTGAGGGTAGTATTCCCCTAGAGAAACTCTGTTGCTGAGGGAACACAGAGATATTGCTTAGTGGTGGGCTGCAATATTATATCCAATGCTGCTGTTGAAACGTTACTGTTTGAATATACAAGCTCTTAAGTTCATCTGAACAAAACCTATCCAGTAAGTATAGTGGGTGACAATTGTACTTTTTAAAATAACAATATGGTTGTGCTGGTGTCTCCCCCACCCCCTGGAATCTTAAATGGGGAGGGGATGAAACACCCCTTGAATTTTTTTTTTTTTTTTTTTTGTATATAGACACCTTTTTAAATGAGACTTTTTGGTTATTTATTTTTGAAAGTGTAGTTAGCAGTATGTATTTCTATAAGCCGCATCTGTGTACCCTTTTTTGAATTACTAACATTTGCAGATAACTTTTAAACCAGTGATATTAGACATTCTCATGCTGTTCCAGTTAAAGGGAACATCGGAGTGTTTAGCTGCCCTTCAACAGAGCTTGAAATTGCTCCATCCTTCACTTCTGTGACTGCCACCTGCAACTGCAGATGCTCTCACTTTCAGATGAATGTTACTTGGAAACATGGACTACCATAAACCACCTATAAGGGCTAGTCCACACGGGGAGATAGCCACGCGTTTGCGGTCGCGGCGACAAAGCGCCGCGCCAGTCGCCGCGACCGGCGCAGGCGACGGTTTTGTATGGGCGCCTATGTAAAAACGCCTGTGCTAACCACACGAGGCGATGCGCTTTTCAACAGTCGCCTGAAAAAGCCTGGCGAGGCATTTTCAGGCGACTGTTGAAAAGCGCATCGCCTCGTGTGGTTAGCACAGGCGTTTTTACATAGGCGCCCATACAAAACTGTCGCCTGCGCCGGTCGCGGCGACTGGCGCGGCGCTTTGACGCCGCGACCGCAAACGCGTGGCTATCTCCCCTTGTGGAATAGCCCTAAGGGTTATTATGGATCAGTATTCATAAAGGGGATACAAATATTAAAATGCTATGTTATATCACTAGAGGGCAATAAAACACCTGAAAATGTTTCCATTAAAAAGTATTAAAGGGGTTGTACCCCAAATATAAGCTTTTGAGTGATGAAGGAAAATGTAATTGTTTTCATTCATTTTAAATGTTCAGTGAGTTTAACCTTATTTGTAAATGTATTTGCTATTTATTTTTTTTTATTTTATTTAATTCCCAGCAGGACAGGTTCTAACATGTTAACCACTGAAACTATGTTGCATCCTCCAGCCATTTACACAATTGTTTGTATGTTCAACAGATTTTGTGGTGCATGTAGTAATGCAGAGAACAGGAGTAGTGAAAGATACTGTTTTTAAAAGCGATTACTTTTAGAAATCCTTTAAGACATTGTTGAAATTACACTGGAGCATTGCCTAGAATTTAATTTCCTCTCATTTTTCAAAAGTTGATGTGGAAAGTATTCTAATAAAAAAAAAAATGTAATCATTGCCTGATGTATATGATGCTGAAACCTCTCAAACCTGAGCAGACTTTTTTTTTTTTTCTTAATTCCAGTGAACTGTTTTCAAGATTTGGGATGTAGTTGGCATACTCTAAACAAATGACAGTTGCTAAGTGTGTGTAGGAGCATATTATATTGCTAATGGCACTTTTCAGTGAACATTACAGGACACTGGAAATGTGCTGAAAGCTGTCCAGTTCCTTGGTGTTCCAATGTCATTTTTGGACAGCGATCACCAGTGCTACTAACACAACTTAACTGGATAGTGATTTACTGGTAACAATGAATGTCTTTATTTTTTATAATAGGCAATTGAAGAAGAAGGAGGTGATCCAGATAATATTGAATTAACTGTCAATTCTGATACTCCAAAGAAAAATTCAAAGAACAAAGGTTTGTATTAACTTAACAAATTTTTATAACGTTACATAAAATAACAAATTTAACAAAGTTATGGTTGCAGACTATTTTGAAGAAAATCCCATTTACACTTTATGTAGGACTGAGTTTTATGTTGTCTGTTGTGCCTTATTGTTAAAGGAAACCGTTATGCATGTGTTACTGCGGCATTGATAATTTTGTTTTATACAATCCATTATACATTCAGAATTCTATGAAAGAATGCCATTTAACTCCTCATACTCCTCAGTAGCCATGGTCCTCTTGTCACACCCTTGTGCTAGGGCTGTTTTTCTTTTTTTAAGCAGAGAGGCCAGTCTCCAGTGTAGTAACTTCTGGAGACAATTCACTGCGTAGTGATCTGGCCAAAATACATCATCAGCAGTAACATTCTGTCCTGAAATGATTTTTAAAATTTGAGCACTCTGTATAGCAAATATATTTTGTCTAAGCCACTGGAAACTGCTCTCTGTTTGAAAATATATTTAATGCTGCAGTTGCTGCTGTGGATGCGTTGGCACAGATAAATCGATTAATAATTTTCATTATTTCATGAACTAAACAGGCAAATGGGGATACTCCATTTCTGGTACTTGCAAGGTTGATCTTTAGATTGCTACTACATTCATAATACCTCTACTTAAAGCATACCTCCCAACATTCTGGAAGTAAAAAGAGGGACAAATTTTTTTTTCCGCATGTAGCGCAACAATTTTTTGACCACACCCCTTTCTGTTGCCACATCCCCTAATTACCATGTTTGTTTTACAAAATTTGGCAGGTTATGAAAGTTTGAAAATATTTCTCCTTATCTGAACGCTGTTTTTGTGTCTCAAAATTGTTACAAAGTATCTTATTTGCACCTGTTAGCTGTGCTGGGTTCTCTGCTAAAAGCCAATTAAGTGAGAAACTTTGTTTCTTTTTCTGGCTGTTCAGTGCAGAGAAAAGAGGGACTTTCCAGTACAAATGAGGGACTGCGGATTGAGCTGTCAAAAGAGGGACTGTCCCTCCGAAAAAGGGACAGTTGGGAGGTATGCTTAAAGGAGCACCTACACAAAAAATACTAATGTAGTGTTTCACTGCAATTGTAAAACTGGAGTTTTTGCTTCAGAATAATTTATATAAACACGCTGCTGTGTAACCTTGGAGGCAGCTGTTCAAAGCTGAAAAACAAAAGGCACAGGATACACATCAGATAAGCTCTGTAGTATACAATGGGATTCTTCAGAAGTTATCTGTGTATATTGTGCTTGAATGGCTGCCCCCGTGGCTACACAGCAGCTTGTTTATATAAACTATAGTAGAGTTTCTGAACCAAGCACACCGTTTAGGGCAGGGCAACAATACATTAGTGTCATTCCTTTAAAACACTTAAATCTTTTGGTGTTATTGTTCCTTTAATGGACTCCTGCTTACAAAGCAATCAATAAAGGGAAAGGGGGTTCTAAAGATAATCTATCTACACTCATGTACCAAACATGAAATAGCTTAAATTTCTCTGTTTAACCCAAAAAAACTGACTTTGTTTACCTGCAGTAGGCAAAAAGTATGTTTAGTGCAAGTCTTATTCGTTTTATTAATTTTGAGGACAAACAAGGAGAGTGCTTATACTTTATTTTTTGTTCTCCTTTTGGTTTCTCTTTTAATTGTATATAATACGTATAGGTAAATAAATTATAAGTTGGCCTGAATGGTGTTGGAATTCTAATGTTGTCAGTGGTGCATTTTGCTCTGTTTTTAATAAATTTTTTTCCCCCAATTCATTTAAATATTCAGGAAGAAAGGTGGAGGCTGATGAATCTGGCTGTGAAGCTTCAGTGGAAGAAGATTCTGGCAAGGTGAATGAGTAATTTTATATGTGTGTGCAATAATCACAAATTTATTTCAGTGATCATTTTGCCTTACTGTAAAATCTGATATAATATTAGAAGTCACCAAGGAGTTTTGTGCTAATAAGAGGTTACAGAATTGCTGGCTAAGAGCTTTTATAGCCATCAGGAATAGGGGAGTGCAGAGTGCCAGAACCTTTGCCTGTGCAACTCACTAGTGTGTATTGTCATTAGCTGCAGGATGTGAGCACAATCTCTAGAGTGGAAAAGATCTAGTATTTTTCCAAAGTTTAGAATATTTAAATAGCCTTGTATAATTTTATTGTATTGTTGGCTTGAAGATACAGCAGGCTTTACTCTGTCATGATACTGTATCAAATTAATTGGTCTCGTATATAATGTATTCATATGTTGAAAGCTGTTATAAAGTACAATAGGTGTTTGGATATTTGACTTTATAGTAGAGCTAAAAGAAGGCACAAGTTACTTGAATGGTGGTGGGTGAGTATTTGTTGCTGCTTCAGCAGATACAAAAGTGCTTGAAGTTACCATTAATTTTTCACTGGCTGTAATCTGGAGATCTCCACTATGAGATGTAATTGAAAAGGTTATGTATGCTAGGGCATGACAGGGCTGAAATCCGCAGGCCGAGTTCATCCCCCGACTGCTACAGGGTCCTTCTTGTTTTATGTCTGGGACTTTGCATTTGGAGCCAAAATCCTCCGTTAGTTTGTGCCAGAGCTTACACAAAGCTTCCAGACATGAAACAAGAATTGGACACTGCTAGCGGTTGGGGCTGAAATCGGCCTGCGTTTTCGTCTCGCCCTAGCCTTAATAGATAATTAATACAATAAAAGTGGTTGCTTAAAAAAAACAATAGAAAAAAAAAAAAAACGAAATAGGGGTGTTCTCTTCTGCAAAGACGAATATCTCTTCTTATGAATACTTCTGGAGCGATGATTGTGGCTTGCTTCCTAGTCAGCTTTGACCCAAACATTTATGACTGATCCCTTGTGTACAATAGTATGCTAAATAAATTTTTATGCCATGGCCTAAGTCATGCAAGAATCCGATTGCGGTTTATTTTTAATGTGTGTATTTTTATGTTGTAGCTTATATAGTGTTGCCTGGTACAACTCCAGTCAGATTATAAAGTGAATGGGAGAGAGCCTTAAAATGAAATATGCATAAATTGAGCCCTCAGTCTGGTTGCTGTCATCAGCGCTATAGTCTGATGATTTATAATACATATATAGTTTTATAGCTTACAATAATAAAAATCTTTTCCCTTTATTGTAATTTCAAGGTGAACTTTTGCTTTAAAGTAACTAAAACAATGTATTATGATAAAAAGAAGTAATTCTTCATAAGTTTTCTATCCAAACTTGTCCATGCATGTTGAAGATATATCTGTGTGTTCTTGGCATTAGCATGCTTAAAATTAAACCTTCTACTTATGTTGATCTGTAGTATCTTAAATGAATATTTTGGTTTTTATGGAAACAATCCCTTGCAATATCAATTAGTGGGTGTTGCGTTTCCATTTAACAGACAATGAGATTTTGCAGTAATAATGTTCATCGGTCCCTAGTACCAAAAATAAATTGCAATGTATTTCCCTCTGCTGATGTTTCATCCCCAGACATCATTGCTGTAACTTATTAACAAGAAAAAATAGTGCTTTCTGGACTCTGCTCTGCTTTTGTCAGTTAGGGCAAGTCCTGTGAGATGCAGGTTGAAACCACTCATTTTGTGCATTTCAATAATGCACTGCATGTGCTTTGGGGTGTCTATCTGAAATCTTGGTTCACATTCAGTACGGCATGTAAAGTGGAAAGTTCAAAGATTTGTTTGGTCATATTAAAGTGGACCTGTCACCCAGACACACAAATCTGTATAATAAAAGTCCTTTTCAAATTAAACATGAAATCCAATTTCTATTTTTTATTACAGCATTCATAGCTGTTGTAAGTTCACTTAAAAATCTCAACTGTCAATCAAATATTGTCTGCCCCTCCTCTATATTCAGCACTTCCTAGATGTCACTGCTCTCCACACATTCCCCCGTTCTCTTTACCTTTTAATTGTGTAGCCAGGGCATGGGAATGGACATCAGGTCCCCCATTCTGGTGCACAAACAAGATTCTGAGATGATTCAAGACTTGCCTTAATAAAACTGTCCACAAAATGGCTGCTTCCTGCTTGCTATAATTATGTATTCCCAGACTGAAGGAAACAAGATTCAAATAATTTATATAGTGTAAAGTTCATTTTGCTTGACTAATGTGATAAAATAGGATTTGGAATGTTATTTTTAGGTGACGGGTCCCCTTTAAAAGCAAAAAAAACAAAAAAAAAAACCCAGGTTGATCATGATATATTATATAATGGTTGTGTGACTTTGTTTAATGTCTGTCCACATTTTTAGGGATTGTACCCAAGTGTGTGCTTCCTGCATTTGCTTGTGGTGGGTCTTTCATTCCTTCCACTGCAGAAAAATGCAGGAAGAAATGCAGATCTGTATTTCCTATTCGTCTGTACTTACTGTGGCGCAGGCGAGTGCTGAATGTATGTGGAACGCATAGTTACATCTCTACTTGCGCTTGCCTGTGGCTCAGTATTATCAGATGGGGGTTGTTATCAATATTACATGATATAGGTATCGTTTTTATATGAACCATGACTCAAGGATGTTTGGCATTGCACTTTATTTTGCTGACCTACGTATTCTTTTATTTGGATTTGTTTTTGCTTTGAATTAAAAGCAATTAAAAAGTAAAAAATTCTGTGCAAGGAGTTCAAAAGCTCTGCTATAAAGAGAGTCTCATAGTTGTAAAAAGCATATTCTAAGTTTTCAGAATTGGCCGTTAAAGGGATTGTCATGATTTTTATGGTTTACTTTAATTTCTAAATTACATTGCAAATAATTCACTCTAAAACTAACATTTTTGTTTTTTTAAAGGAAAACTATACCCCCAAAATAAACCGTTTACATCATATCAAGTGCTATATTAAAGAATCTTAACAAACTGCTCTATATATTTAAGTAAATATTGCCCTTTTACATCTCTAGCCTTGAGCCACCATTTCATGATGGTCTGTGTGCTGTCTCAGATCAGCTGACCAGAAATACTACAACTTTAACTGTAACAGGAAGAAGTGTGGAAGCAAAAGACACAACTCTGTCTGTTAATTGGCTCATGTGACCTAAAAGTATAGTTTGTTTGGTTTGTTTGTGTGCACAGTGAATCGTACAAACCTAGGGGGCGGCCCTTATTTTTTAAAATGGCAATTTTCTATTTATGATTACCCAATGGCACAAACTACTAGAAAAGTATATTATTATGAAAATGGTTTATTTACATGAAGCAGGGTTTTACAAATGAGCAGTTTTATGCAATATCTTTTTATAGAGACCTACATTGTTTGGGGGTATAGTTTTCCTTTAAGCTGTGATATTGTTGTAGATGCAGCTATCTCATTACCGTACATTGCGCCTGATTTTGAGCTTTAAAGGGATACTGTCATGGGGAAAAGTTAATAGTGCTGCTCCAGCAGAATTATGCACTGAAATCCATTTCTCAAAAGAGCAAGATTTTTTTTATATTCAATTTTGAAATCTGACATGGGGCTAGACATATTGTCAATATGTGGGGCAAGGCATTACCATAGGCAATGCAAACAAATCCTTCAGCTCATTGTTCATTGTTCAGGTATTTATTATTGGTGTGCCATCAGACAGACTTTTTTTTGGGTTGATTTGTTATTGTTTTTATTTTTGACAATTGTTTTTTTTTTTTTTAATTGAAGTTTAATGTTATATGTTCAGTGTTTGTCTAGCAGCTTCATTATCCAGGTCCAGGTCTGAACTGTTTGTATTAGTGGATACATTTCCCATGAATCTTAGCAATTATTGTATCAATTATAACAGCTACCTTTAACGAAACTCAGGGACTTTGCTAGGCAGGTAGTAACTAATGTATCCATTTAGAAACCATTGGGTCTGTAACCCCTCCCAAGCTTTTCTAAGGAGAGAGTTGAGAAGGTGAAAAGCAAAACTTTTAGTAAAAGAAAACTGGTCAAAAATAAAAGAGAAACTGCCAATGGTACCAAATGGCACTTGAAAGCATTTAGCTACCACTCCTGCTTGTGCAGTCAATTTTCATATGCTGTTCCTTAATAAAACAATACATTTCTGTTAGTGTCTAAATACCAGTAGGTACTGCACTATTAGCTACTATTGATTTTTATACCATGTCGGTTGAGCAATTTCTAACTACGGGTGTGGGATCGGATATATGGAATGCTTTGTACCTCGAGTGGTCTAGCTACAGTTTGTAGTAGAATTCCTCAAAATTACAGTGACCCTAAAAGTTTTTTCAATGATACTTAATTGATGCTTGAAGTTCCTAAACCTGACTGTTTTGCCAACCTTAGGCCTGGATTTGTGGAAAGGCCACCAAGGACCCGGACCTAAGGGAGGCAGGATTTTATACGGTGACATGCTGTCCAAGCACATCCACATTAATTCAGAAACACATGGGAAATACTATAGGTTTTTTTTTGTTTTGTTTTTTTTTAAAATTTCCTATCTGCCAATCCCCATTGCTCCAGTCCTAATGATGAAAAATTGGGGGATAGGGATGACAAACGGCAGTGGGCCTAGGGGCACCCGCTATGTAAATCCAGCCCTGGCCAACCTGTCCCTTCTCAACCTCTGAGTTTCTATTGTTAATGTACTTCTGCTGTATAAATATGGCAGTCCCCTCATAGAGAAACATGGGGGTAATAAAAGGTAATGTAAAAGCATCAGGCAAATCATTTTATGGCAAAATTATATATGGCATTCAAAGATGTGTGTGTTTGTGGTGTCTTTAAGGCTACTGAAAGCATTTGAACATTAAAAAATTAAAAACCAATAGGATTTGGTACAGTAAAAGGTACTCTTAATATTACACTAATGAAGAAATCTGTAAAAATAAGAATTGTCTGGTTAAATATTTCAGTCTTCTAGATAGTGGGCTTCCGGAAGATAAATCCCAGATATATGTACTTGCCAAGCTGAAATTAGGTTAATGTATTTTTATGCTTATTGTGTGTGCAAAAACTTTCTAGTTTGCCACAATGCCGCCTATTTTAGATACAATTTCAAGGCTGCAAACGTTTCTGCTTGTCATGTACATTTTCTGTCTGTACCACATACTTTAATATGGAATATATGTGTCTTTTAAACAGGTAAGGGAAAACATTATTCTGCCACCTATACGTTTTTTTAGCTTATCTGCTTTAAAAACAAAAATTATGTTGCATATTTGCAGATAATTTAGGGTTTATTGACACGGTTGTATAATTTTCCTGTAAACTGTAGCAGCTCTGAACCCATGGTTATGTTTTATTTCTCCATTTTTTTTTAAAATACCACTAAATTAACATACTAATAAAACATCCTGACATGTAAAAATTCAAAGTTAGCTTGTAGTCACACATTAAATGGCTCAGTGGAACAACTTGTTGGACAGTGAGGGGTTTTCACCCATTTGTAAAGCTATTCATTACATGAGCAAGAATCTCTTGGGATCTTGCCTTTGCACTGAAAGTATCTCAGCTACTATAGTATACCACTATGCTGCCTGTTAATGGTAAAAACAAAGTTTTAAGGAAACATTTTTTTTACCCTACGTATGCTGCAATTTCAAAGCAGTCCTTTGGCCACCACCTATCCATGTTACTATTTAAAATGTAAAGATTATGCCACAACAGAGATTAGATGTTTTTGAGCATCATACATCAGTGTAATAAAGATGTTGACTAATAGCTCAAATTTGGTTTTGTAGTAACCCCCCCCAAGGGATCATGGTTTCCCTTTTAAACTGGTACAAATGTATTGTACTTGCAATAATTCTGGGTTTTTAAAGATAAGAAAACCCCAATTCACAATGTTGATAATTTTTAAAGGATAATGAACTCGAGTCTCAAGATGTAAGTGATCAAGATGGCAATGATGAGCTAAAGGACTCTGAGGAGAATGAAGAAGAAAGTGCTACTTTTGTTAATGTGCTATCCGCAGAAGAAGAAAATGAAACAAAGCAAACATCACATTTTGACAACCCTGAAAGAGGGTCTGACATCCAGGTATTAAAATATATTTTATTTTTAGTATAATTATACTCTGCTGATAAAGTTGATTAAGAAAGTCATCAACATTAGTGATGGGTGAATTCGTCCCATTTCGCTTTGCCACGAATTTCAGTTAAATTCGCCCATCACTAATCAACATGGAAATCATATTGCCTCTGAAAATCATAACTCTCTTCCCATGTAAAATTTATTATTTAAATACTGTATGTTCCTGCTTTTATAGAATTTAGTGGGCAAGCCATAGCTACTGTATAACGCACACTTTTTACTAGATGTTTTCCAAAAGTTGGAACAGCACAACCTGTTTTTTTTTTTTTTTTTTTTTGTATTTTTGCACTGGCTGGCAGCGGCCACAAAGTAAACGGTAACCTCCATTACATTTTGAGATAAGGAGCAGGTTATTGTTTGGGGATTTGGCAAAATCATATTGGAAAGTCGTTTCTGCAGTAAATAACAAGCCTTAAAGCTGTCATACCTTTTACTTATTACTGTAATTGTTTAATGCACGTCCCATTCATTGAGCTTCCTGTATAGCATTCTAGCTTGCACTATTGCAGCTAATCTATTGGCAATAAAATGCCTCCTTTAATGCCTAATTCCACGAAGTAGTGCATTTCAGATAATTTAAATTCAACCCCTGATCCACTATTTGGTCTTGATCCCCCTTACTCACTCTATCTATCACAAATCTGTAGAGAGATTGTAATTAAACGTTCAGAAGTGTTTTTATTTTCTTAGCATGTATTGCCTTTTAAAATGTTGCTTTTTGCTACAAATGCATTTAAAGAACTCACATATAAATGCAGATAACCAGAACTGATTTCCAAAAACAAAAAACCCCACATTGGACGCCATGGAATAAGTTTTCATTAGTTGCCAACATAATTGCTGCAGCTCGCACACATGTAATGTTTTTTAAAATATACCTCTGGAACATGTCCTTTTATTTCTCCCTGACAATGTATCTGGCACTCCATTAATTTGGATAATGTGCATTAATATGTTCTAGGCAATCTCTAAGTTAAAAGCAGAAGCAAGCTTATGCTTGGCTACTTTACAACTATTGTACAGGTATGTGACAAGTTATCCAGAATGCTTGGGACTTGGAGTTTTCTGGATATAGTTCGGTAATTTTTTTTTAAATCTTCATACTTTAAGAGAATCATGTAAACATTAAATAAACCTATTCCATAAAACAGTTTTGGACTGGCAAAATCAAAATTTAAGACTTGTCAAAGACATCATTAGTGAGACTTTTACTATACCATCAAAAGAAAATCTTATTCGAAAATTCCCCTTTTTCCCCAATGATTGCTTTCAATTCAAATTATCCACTTCACTAAGACGCTTCTTCAACACCTATCTCATGCAGACAAAGACAATCCAATAAACACACTATGGCCCAAAAGGGACTCAAAAACTACATCCCGGATAATTCGAACCACATTACAAGTAGAATCAACGGATACTTTTCTATCTAAATGGACTTCAGTACTTCCGCAGATAGATACAGCTCAAATACTTAAATACCATGCAAAAACTGTGCAGGTATTATCTTCCAGCAAATACCAGGAAATGTCATTACATATCCTACACCATTCTTATCTTACACCGCTCAGGCGCTATCATATCGGCACACTCTGGACAGGGACAATTGTCTAAGATGCCATCAGTCTCGATCAGACCTTGAGCACTGTCTTTGGCTTCGCCCCTTAATACAGCAGTTCTGGGAAAATGTGCAGGGATATTGGAAATCGTTAACACAACAGACAGCTCCCTTTACTTTATTATGGGTACTTTTTGGGTCCACCCCATCACAACTAAAATTATCACGATCTGAGAGACGCCTAGTGGAAAGACTAATGGCTGCATCTAACTATTCTTCACCATTGGCTTTCCCCATCTATACCTCCACTTTCACTAGTTAAACAAAAACTTTACCATATCTTCCACATGGACTGGCTAGAAAGAAATTTTTTTTTTCAATCTGGATGATTTATATATCCTCACTCCCCACTCATTCGACTTTTAACGATTTATGCATTTTGACATACCACATGGTTTGATACAGAATTGCTATTCAATAATAATGCAGTACAAGATACAAATAAATACATACAAAATCTTTATAGATCACAGGGACAGTTATCAATCACCCCCCCAGGAGTCACCAAATCAATAGATTGCTATCTGCAAGTGGTATATAAGCTACAAGGATTGCATTTTTGTTATGGGGTTTCACACCATAAAAACTTCTGTTTAATGGAAATGGTAAAGTTAAGTGAATAACTTGTTTGATGTCTATACATGTTAAACTGTACGGTTTATGGCACCCCCTTTCTATTTTCTTTCCCTTTGCTCTTCCAAATTTCTAACAGATTATTTGTTTACTTTGTTTGATTGTTTTCCTTTTTTTTCTTTGCTGAAAATAAATAAAAACATTTGTTAAAAAAAAATAATACATATTCCGGGTTTGCCTATAATAAAGATTAATTATATCTTAGTTGGGATCGAATAAAAGGTAATGTTTTATCATTACAAAGAAAAGGAAAAGAAATTTTTTTTTATTTCTGAGTTTTTTTTAGACATAAGTATTGCCGTACAGTATATATCCATTAATTATGACACACATGCATTTCTACCATTAGTAGGAAATCCTTTTTTTTAAAGAATTTGGATTTGGATAAAATGTCTATGGGAGAAGGCCTTTCCGTAATTTGGAGCATTCTATATAAATAAATATTCTGTTTTCCAAATAACCCCATACCTGTAGTTTGTCTAGATAACCGTAGATGTTAATTACTGTTTTTTTATTTATTTATTTTTTTGCTCATTTGTCAATAACCAGTCAGACTGCAGAATCAAGTGAAGATGAACTTTAAGTAGCATCTAGTAAAGTATTGCTGAGAAGTTATTTTGAGGCAACGTGTCCACAATAGGACCAGAAGCTCGGTTTCAGTGGTTGCAGTCTGTCTGATGGCTCAGCCCAGACACTTGTGCATTTATGGTTATTTTCCCTCTGCATAAGTTTATTTCTCAGTGGGGCTTTTTTTATCAGGAAACCAAATCTTCACTGGCCTGGTCAGATTGCTTCTACTTTACTTTAATATTGACTTTGCTGCCTGGCTTCCATACTTTCTCTCCAGTGAGACACCTGCTCTCATTTTAGGGGACTTCAACATCCCCATTGACAACTCTGCTTCTGCTGCCACCTCTAAACTTCTCTCTCTAACAGCTTCATTTGGTCTCTCTCAGTGGACCGACTCACCTACCCACATCGAGGGTCATGCTCTTGACCTTATATTCTGCCACTCATGCTGCCCATCCAACTTAATAAACTCTCCCTACCCTCTGTCTGACCATCATCTACTCTCCTTTCAGATACTGCTTTCACCCGCACCTTCACAACCATCTCTCTCTACCCATACGTACAGAAACCTTAATGCCTTTTAACCACAACAATTATCAACAGTATCAGCACAATCCATATCTCATATTAATACTCTCTCCTGTCCCAATATGGCAGCTTCTCTCTACAACGATGCCCTTTCAACAGCACTTGACTCCCTTGCACCTTCTACCACCCGTCACAGCCGGCCAGCTAAACCCCAACCCTGGCACACTAGTGTAACACGGTACCTCAGAAGATGTAGTAGATCAGCTGAGCGACGATGGAGAAAGTCACGAACTGATCCTGATTTCATGCTCTCCTGCTATAACCGAGCTCTATCATTAGCCAAAGAACAATACTTCTCTTATCTAATATCTACTATGTCCTCCAAACCACAGCAGCTGTTTGCCACATTTAACTCACTCCTATGCCCCCCTCCACCTCCTCCACCTATTAATGTTACTGCCCAAGACCTTGCTCATTTCTTTAATGAAAAAATCGATCTCATTAGGCTGAGCATACCGTCCAACAAAAATCTCAGACCAACGTGCAGTCCACTCACTTCTACTTTGCACTCCTTCACCCCTGCAACTCTAGATGAAGTCAGCAAACTTCTAGCCAGCTCAAAACCCACCACCTGCTCCCTTGACCCCATACCCTCTCGCCTTCTCCACCCAATCTCTGATACACTCTCTCCTGCACTTACCCACCTATTCAATCTTTCACTCTCTACTGGTACCTTTCCATCATTATACAAACAAGCACTAATCACTCCTATCCTCAAAAAACCTTCCCTTGATCCCAGCTCTCCCACTAACTATCGACCGGTCTCCCTTCTTCCATTCGCCTCCAAATTACTAGAAAGGCTTGTTTATAAACGCCTGATCCAGCATCTCACTCACAACTCCCTCCTCGACCCCTTGCAATCTGGCTTCCGCCCATCACACTCGACTGAAACTGCCCTCACCAAAGTAACCAATGATCTTCTATTGGCAAAGTCTAAAGGTCATTATTCCATTCTAATCCTACTAGATCTCTCTGCAGCCTTTGACACAGTTGACCACACACTCCTCCTTGACATTCTACACTCATTTGGCATTCGGGACACTGCTCTTTCATGGTTTACATCTTATCTGTCTGACCGTTCCTTTAAAGTTTCCTTCTCTAACTCTACTTCTACTACTTTCCCACTCTCTGTTGGAGTTCCTCAAGGCTCTGTTCTTGGCCCCCTGCTGTTCTCGCTCTATACAACTTCACTAGGAAAACTCATTCAGTCATTTGGACTTCAGTATCACCTTTATGCTGATGACACCCAACTCTACTTGTCTACTCCTGATCTTTCTAATTCTGTCCTTTCCCAAGTCACAGACTGTCTCTCTGCTGTCTCCTCCTGGATGTCACAGCGCCACCTGAAACTGAACCTTTCTAAAACAGAACTCATCATATTTCCTCCAAGATCTTCCCCTGTCCCTCAGATATCACTCACCGTAAACAACACCACCTTTCATTCCACCACACAGGCACGCTGCCTAGGAGTTATCTTAGACTCTCATCTGTCTTTTTCACCACGCATTCAAACACTTGCAAAATCTTGCCGTATTCAACTGCGCAACATTGCTCGAATACGACCCTATCTCAGTTCAGAATCAACTAAAACACTGATTCAGTCTCTCATCATCTCCCGCCTTGATTATTGCAACTTACTCCTCACAGGTATTCCAACAAGTCACCTTTCACAACTCCAATCTGTTCTAAACGCGGCCGCTAGACTCATTCATCTAGCTCGCCGCTCAACATCAGCTGCTCCCATATGTATGTCCCTTCACTGGCTCCCAATCTCTTCTAGAATCAAATTCAAATTACTTACACTCACATTCAAGGCCCTTAATAATGAAACCCCTCCCTATATTTCATCTCTAATCTCCAAATACACTCCTTCACGAAACAGACTTTCTCCTTCCTTCCAAACTTTCAAGACCCATCTGTTTAAAGAGGCCTATTCGTTGTACCTTAATTAATCATTGCTGTATCAAAAATGACAAAGTGTTTATATGATCCTTTTGTCTCAATTGTACCCTAACCTTTTAGTTTGTAAACCCCTATTGTACTCTGTAATCCTTGTCTGTTAGCCACCATTTATTCCCTGTTTGCTATAACTGCAGTAAAGCACTGCGTATCTTGACAGCGCTATATAAATAAATGATGATGATGATGATGATGATTTATGAGAACATGTATTTTACTATATTTAACAACTATCTTACCTAACATTAACAGAATATCTGAATGAAAAGCATAAAACAGGAGGTTAATTTAATCAAGTTGTTTGCTGGCTTGAGTCTTGAGATCTACTGATCACCAGCTAAAGGTCTACTGATAAAGGTTTAGGCCACACGAGCAGATTCGGGGAGATTAGTCGCCCCAGCGACAAATCTACTCTTCCTTTTCTCCCCGAACTGCCTTCCCTCCGCTGGCTAAAATGAAAATCGCCTGCGGCAATTCACATGCAGCGCTTCCTTTTCCGGAGTTGCCCGAAGTTTCCTCGTGAGGCAACTTCGGCGACTTCGGAAAACGAAGCACCTCGTGTGCATTGCCGCAGGCTATTTTCATTTTAGCCAGTGGAGGGAAGGCAGTTCGGGGAGATTGGGGGGGGGGTAAATTCTCCTTTAAAATCTAGACTAATCCAGTTTCTGAATGGAGTTTGAAAACTGTTGCTGATGTAGTGTGGATGTCACTCCTTGGTGGTATCATTTGAGGGATGAAATGTTCTTTCATGGTCTTAATTTTCTACAAAGCAAGAGCAAGACACTACTGGAAAACAATCATTGCAGCATTTATGGACTGCAAGGCATTGAATTTGTTGGTGCAAGAATCAAGACATTTTTTTTTAAAAGGTTTTCAAGTATCAGAATTTGAAAGTTGGCTGAAACATTGTACTTTATGAAGGGATCAATGAGAGGCAGCAAGCTTCCATCTGTAGCCTGTTTGTACAGTTGAAGTAACAACCTTACTTTTGTTTACTAGGCAGCTGAATATCTGAACTGTACAGCCTCTGTTCAGGATTGTTTTTTGAATATTGTTTCCACAGTGACTAGCTGAGACACACTTGTCGAGGCTGTCCAAAACTGGCCAGGCCCACCCAAAAAGAATTAACTTTGCTATGCTGCAATGTTACCTGCTTATAGCCAAGGGAAAGATGAGTTTAGGGCTTCACTGTTATATTGATTTCTTTTGTAATGCTCTGTTTTGTAAATGCCTACCTCTCAATTTTTGCATGTTTGCTTTATTCTAGTTTCTTACCTCCCAACTGTCCCGTTTTCTGCGGAATAGTCCCGGTTTTGACTGCTCAGCCCGCAACCCCAGGTTTCTTGCTGAAATGTCCCGACTTTCTCTTTGATCTCTTGCACTGACTCGAGAAAAAGAGTTTCTGAAGCTTAATTAAAATAAGAGCCTTTTTGGCAGAGAGCTCAGAACAGCCAGCAGCTGCACTTGGATACTTTTCTAACATTTAAGATAAGCAAAGCAATAATTGTAACTTTAAGATAAGCAATTCTCTTGGGACTAGCAGCTTAAGGGGCAATTCACTTCCATTAGGAAAACTTTTATAACGCACAAAACTTTGCACTAAATCTCCCAGAAATGTGTTCAAATGTTCGTAACCTGCCACATTTTGTAAAATGGATGTGGTAATTAGGGTGTCACCATAAAATATTCAAGTTTCACAAGTTTTTGTCCCTCTCCTCGTTTTTCAAATGTTGGGAGGTATGCAGTTTCTATATTTAAAGGACATTAATAAGTTTGTCTTTTGCAGGATTATGTAATAAAACACAATGCTTTTTGATCATCTTCAGTCTTTACACTTAAAGGAAAAGGAAAGGCAAAAAAAATTATCCCATTTTTACTTTCTTTAATGAAAAAGAAACCTATCTCCAATATACTTTAATTAAAAAATGTGTACCGTTTTTATAAGAAACCTGAGTGTATGCAGTGAAATTCTACCTTCATTTACTGCTGTGGATAGGAATTGTCAGATGGTCCCTAACTGCTGAGCAGAGAAACAATCATACTTATGAACAGCAGGGGGAGCCCCCGCCTTACTTACCAGCCATGCAGAATTCAAGCAGCTTTGTTTATGACGATCCCTAAGCAGCCCAGACCACACTGAGCATGTGCAGGGTCAGGGTCAGGCAAAGATGTTTAACAAATTTACAAGATGACGGCCCCCTGTGGCCAACTTTGAAAGCATAAATCATTTGTTTGATTAGGCTTTGTGGTGCAGTAAGTTCATGCTTATGTTTAGTATACAAAATACAGCATATCTAGCCTTATTCTATTTTAGGACTTTCCTTGTCCTTTAAAGCCTTCAGTCGTTTAAAGTGATACTGACACTAAAAATGTTCTTTTGGAAGTCAAACATTGGTTGTTTATTGCCTGTTTATTTGTTATTTATATTGAAGATATGTGGGTTGAAAGAAAAACTGGCTTTTGCTCGAATTTTACTGTATTTGGATGCTAAAGGCACACAAGTAAACCATAATGAATGGTTGAGCGAAATACTGTTCTCTTTTTAACTTTTTAATATTCCAGAAATAGAATGAATTATACGTCTAGAATAGTGATACTGGGGTGCGCCATAATTTTGGATGGATTTCATTCTTTAAGGTGGACAAAGCCAACATTACTGGGGTGCCAATGTAGTAGACACCACCCTGTTAATGCAGTCACTGAGCTGTTTAACATATTGTACATATTCTTCCTATAAAGATGGGTAAACCTTTTTTATACTGTGCTACCTCTTGATGTTACTCTTACTCAATCTAATACTTTTTTTTTTTTTTTTAATTAAAATTTTCAGGCAGAAGAAGCAGAGGAAGATGAAAAGAAAGGTTAGTTATTTTCGGCTTCTGGCTAGGTATTTGACAGTCTCAGACTTTGGCATAGCTTTAGTTGCAATGTAGTTACATACTATTCACAAAGACATGGTGCTAAATTTGCAGAGGATTTGTTTTTTTATTCCTTTAAGGTAAGTTATTTTATTGTATTGTATCGTTCTACTGTGGAACAACACCTCCGACAACCTCTGCTACAGTTCGTGAAGACATGTGATGTTTATATTTGGAATATACTTTTGTGGAGGGACTATTTTGGCTGGATATCTGCATTGCCTTCTCATGGATTGAAAAGATTGATATTTGGATTCTTGTGGAAGCTCTCATGAAGAGGATCATGGAAATGAAACAGTGTGACTCAAAGTGATGTACTAGAATTATTCCTGCATCTTGTCATCGTTACAGCACATGGACAGATAAACATATTTGATGCACGCTATATAAGACTTCGTTTTTGTCTTTCATAAGGAACAAATTTGATCTTGGACATACTTTTCCCAACAATGTGAATCTAGTAGAATGTCTGGAGAAGGTTTCAGAAAACTGCTCGTCTTAATCTTCTTTACAGCTGGTCAGTGGACATTATGCCGAAGACTGTCTGGTCAGTTTGTACGCAGACCCAGAAATATAGTCCTTCATTTCTGTACTGGAAACATGGTGAAGAAGGGACTTGTATTGCAGTATTTTACAAGAGACCTTGTAAAACTTTTTCTGACTTGAAATTGTGAAGATTTCTGATAAGGAAAATGTACAGAGGAAGAATTGGAATCCTGGAGACTGCATCCTTTCTACTATGATGCCATGAAGAATGTCCCCGTGATTAAAGTTTACCATTTTAAGAATTGTGTTGTTCCTAATCTTCGACTATTAACCAGATTTTTTTTTTCTAGGTCCTCCTATTAGGTTTTGAATTTGTTTAAACGTCTTATTTTGCCATGTTTATTCCTGTTAAATCCTCTTAGATGTAACAGGTTCTGGTGATGTCACACAAGAAATATCTAAACCTCTTCACTCAGGAGATAATGAGTCAGAACTGAGAATCAAAGAAGAAATGGAAACTAGCACCTCTCTGAAAGAAGCTGAGGATGATAACGTATCTGTCACAATCCAGGCTGAAGATGCTATCACGCTCGATTGTGATGGAGATGACCTCCTCGAAACAGGTAAAAATGTGAAAATTGCAGATTCTGAGACAAGCAAGCCAAAAGATGAGCAGGAAGCGAGTTACCCCAAGGATGGCCTGGAGGATCAAAAGGATTTGACGTCCGAGAACCAGAAAGACGATAAAGAGGAGAGTGGCAAAGGAGATGCTGTTAAGAAAGATGGCAGAGAAGCTTCAAAGAAAACTGAATCTGGAGACAAAGACAAGGATTCTCAGAAGAAAGGTGCCTCTTCTACAGGGGCTTCTGGTCAAGCAAAGAGGTTTGTCTTTATATGTCGGTTCTTTACGGTACTGATTGTCAGCGTTCACTAAGATCACTCTACATTAAGGGGTAGCATCAAGAATATAAGTAGTAACTTACCCTGAGTATGGTTTTTATATATTTTTTTTTTGTCACGTAAATTCCTTTTTCATTTATTTATTTTTTTTTTAATTTTTTTTAAATTCAAGATATTCCTGATCTGTTCTACCAGTCCTATAATCGAATTTCCAGCACTTTTTATTTTTTTCCCCAAATTGACGAGTTTCTAAAAGTTCTTGGGATGATGGTAAGGATCAGCTAAGGATAAGAACACACAATGAAGTCAAGTCCCATTCTTGAAATCGATCGAAGATTGCCATTTGTCCACACTGAATAGAATATTCAGAATCTAGACCTTCAGGCATCCTGGGGAAAATCAGATCAAGAAGCATTCAGGGAATCAATTGTTTCTAAGAACCAATTCTTTCATTCCAAGGCATAACTATTTTGGGCCTTTGTTGGGCTTGTGTTTTTTTTTTTTAATCTTTACAAGTTTTAAATCATTGCAGGCTTGTGAAAAGTTTTGATTTTTCATTTTATTTTCCTTTATAACTTGCTTTTTGTAGCTCATCCAAAGATGCTAAAGAAAGCAAGTCAGCCTCCAAAGAGGATAAAGGTAAGACTTTCTCTAAACTTTAACAGTTATTAAACAGATTATTCACAGTTTTTTTTTAAAGAGAAAATATGCCCTTCTTTTTGACATGAGCTTATTCAGTTTGCCTTATTTAGAAAAGGTTCATGAGCACTATCTGGGGGGGGGGGAAAAAAAAAAATTTTATTTACACAGACATACCCAATTCATGTTTAAGTGGATGCGGTTTTTTGCAAGAACCAATTCTGCTGAGGTTCACATCATGCAACCCCACCCTCACCTTGTACTTTAAGAGACTTTATGCATCACCCACTATGGAAAACCGAGGTTCCAAAATTCATCACTTCACAACAAGGTGAGGGAGGGATTACATTATGGTGCAGATTTATTAAGGTTCGAATGGTAAATTTGAATTTTCGAATGTTTTTTGTTTTTTTGTCAACTTACAAATTCGAATTTAAAAACTCGAATGTAAAATTAAATGTGAGAATTATCACACCTCGACCATTGAAACCGTTCTAATTTGAATATTCGTCCCCTAAAACCTGCCAAGCTAATTGACAGGTCAATGGCAGAGGACCGTTAAACCATTTGAATGTTAATTGCCTTCCTGACCATCAAGAATTTTTTTTTTTTTTTTTTTTTTTGAAGAAAACTATTTAAATTTAATTTCAACTTTTTGGGTCGGGACTATTAGATCGAATTAGACGTTCTAGTTGTTTCATAAATAACCTCCCATTCGTGTTGTGAGCGCATTCAAATTTATTAGAGTAGAAAAAAAAAAAATTCACAAGTTCCAAAATCAATCTTTGATAAATAACCCCATAGTAGTCTGAGGGAGGTGGGCAAATGGTCTTTCTCTAACTTGTAAGAACTTTCACAGTTTCCTTTCCTTTTTCGTATGGAAAAGTATATTTCTGGATGTTTGTTTTTGTATTTTTAAGCGCAACAGAATAAGCTTGTGTCAGAAAATTGGCAATGCATTCATTCTAACCTGAAAACAATATATGTATGGGAGATTTGTTCACTGAAAACTTTTTTTTAGAATGTTCAAATAATGGTAGTGCTATTTCCCATACAGCCCAAATTCAACAAGCAATTATATATTTTTTTTCAAATGTTACCGTATTCTTTGCTCCAAATCAAGAAAGACAGCACACAGTGATACTGCTAGCAGGGCAGGCCCTTACTGATTTATTGCGTGATCCAATGTCTCGGGCCTGAAATTCCTTTAACCCTTTGAGTGCCAGCAGAATTTCACATTTTGGTTACGTGAAATGCCAGCCGTTTTTTTTTTTTTTTTTAAAACATTTGTACTCTCTCACTTTAGGGGCATTTTCTGAGTGGAAACCTATAGTTTACCTAGGATTGTTTTTTTCGGGAGAAACTGAGCTTTCTAAATCTGCATGAGTTTTCATGTATTTCCCCCTGCAAAAAGATTTTCTAGCGCTAAATATGAAAAAAAAAAATGAAAAATTCCTATTTTTCACAATATATAAATTTATATCAGAAAAGTTATTGATTTTACGCATGAAAATCCAACTGATTTGGAAAGCCTCGTGTCTCTCGAACGTGCCAATACCAGATATGTATGGTTTTAGGCAGATTAAGGACTTAAGGACTTCTGTACAGCAAAAACTCCTGGCAGTATATTACCGAATTTTGAAAGCAGAAGGCAGAAAATGGCATACTTTAGATTCCAAGGCCACAAAATCCTGAAACATTAGGTTTACCCCAGAAACCAATATATTTTTGAAAAGTACACATTTTGCTGATTCCAAAATGAGTAACTATGTCTCTCTACTCCTAACTACCATACATCAAAGCTTGTCTGAACTTAGTGTTTTTTATAAAAATGTATCAAAATTCTGAAAAATCACTTCAAAGGTTTTATTTTGCTGCTCCGCATATCCCACAAGAAAAACCACCCTGAATATGATTGCCAGGGGTCCACTGAACAGTTTGATGCCCATTATGAATAGGTTTACCAAAGTACCTGGCATTTAGAGACCCAATATGAAGTTAGCACATCCAAATTGTCCAGGACTTCAGCTACTGAAAAATCAACACATTTACTGCATTTTTTGTGGGAGAAAAATAGGCTTACCCCCCCAAAACCACATATTTTTGGAAAGTACACATTCTACAGAATCTAAAATGGGTACCCATGCCTTTCTGCTCCAAACTACTGAGTCGCAAGGCTTTCCCAAAATTGTCGGTTTTGCTGAAATATCTGAAAATTGCCTCAAAGCTTCAACTTTCCAGCATCGTATCGTGCATGTATCATTACCAGCATAAAGCATCCTAAATATGAATGCGGGGGTCTACTAAACAGTTTGATGCCCAATATGCATAGATTTACCAAACTGTTGCATACAGAGACCCCCCAAATCCAAATAGGGCATATGAATTTTCATGTATGACACTCTGGCTACTACAATATAAGCACCTGTTATGTGCGATGAGACCCCCTAACAGTATGGAGACCCTAGAAAACCATATATTTTCCGAAATTACACATTCTGACGAATCTAAAGCAGGTTATTACATCTTTCTACTGCAAACGACCAAACTGCAAAGCTATGCTAAACATAACCGTTTTTATGAAATTTCTGAAAATCGTCACAAAGCTTGCACTTTACCCCATTATATGACCCACATTTCGTAACATACCGGCAAAAGGCATCCTAAATATGAATGCCAGGGGTCTACTGAACCAGTTGATGCCTGATATGCATAGATAAATCAAAGTATGTCACGCACAGAGACCCCCAAATGAATCTATAGCAGACAAAATTTCCGTGGGCAAAGTGAAGTAACAAAGAACTGAGCCAAATGGTATAAAATCAGAAAAATCCAACAAAACCACAATTCAATTTTTTTTTTTTTTTTTTTTAGCCTAATGTAATAAGCAGTCAGAATCAAAGTTTGATTATTTTAGCTTGGCTAAATAGGTTTTACAGATAGAAATAAGCGAACAACACCTACGCAAAGCTGAAAATGAAATAAGATGGCTAAAATGCACAAATATCACTGAAATTGCAATATAATCACCAAAATAACATACAAAAGGTATTGCGCAATTGCAAAAAAACTGATAAAAGAAACCCCCCCACACAAAATAGGGTGTGTACAATAGGCAAATTGTGTGTTGTATGCATGTGTAAAGTGCTGTAAATGCACTTACACACACTCCTCCGTTCAGAAAATGCAGGCAGCCGCAGAGCACGTATATTTCAAGTGCTTGCTGCTGCATTGGGGCCCCTGGGCGATCGCGACCCAGGGGCCCATTTTTCCCCGCCTAGGCTAATAGCCTAGGCTAGGGGATGGGGAAGCTGCCAGAAACACTAAGAACGGCGCGAGCGGCTTGTAAAGCCACTCCTCCGTTCTGAAAGTGCAGGCAGCAGCAGGACACATATGCTGCACGTGCCTACTGCTGCCTTGGGGCCCCTGGGCGATCGCGACCCCGGGGCCACTTGTTCCCCGCCTAAGCTTGTTGGCTGGGGAACAAGCAGGAACGGAGCGAGCGGCTTTACAAACCGCTCCTCTGTTCCCAAGTCTGTAAATGCTGCAGAACGTAGAATCTACGATCTGTGGCATTTCAAGTTACTTTGCCACAGAACATAGATTCTACGATCTGTGGCATTTAAAGGGTTAAAATAACCATTAACGAACCTGTAAACCCCCCCCCCCCCCCATAAATTTAATTAGTGAACAGCTTTTTTGAAATCTTTAGATAACTGCCTCTCTGTTTGTTAAAAGGTGGGGAAGATATGCCCAACTTATATACATAATAGGAAAATGTAGGCTCTACAAGTCCTTTAACCAAAGGCCAAAAAGACACACAGCCCTTTTCAATGCAAGAAAACACCTTCTGAAAATAGGTGTCCACACAGCTCTGCCTTAAAATTAGAGACCTTAACCCTCACCTAATATATTGTGGGTGCAAATTACTCATTGTGGCCAACTAAGCATTCAGAACCACTGACTATAAACCACAACCTATCTAAACCTGTACATTCTAAATTTGCAGACTGCTTGTTTTAATCTCGCTCCTTTTCAGTACAATATATAAAACTGATAGGAATCCTCATACTATCCTGTCATTTCCCTTATTCTTTCAGTATTGTATATACCACTTACTCAACATTACTAAATAGTGCTAAGCACATTGGAACAAATAAAATACACAGAATTCAGTAAGTTATGACAAATTACACAATTAACCACCTATTCTAAAATAAGCACTGCATATAAGGTCAGGGCTGTATTTTTAGATTATCACAAACCCCTTCACAACAGCCAAACAAGTGAACAACACTCTCCAGGAGGTAGGCGTATCAATATCCAAGTCTACCATAAAGAGAAGACTGCATGAAAGTAAATACAGAGGGTGCACTGCAAGGTGCAAGCCACTCAAAAGCCTCACGATTAGAAAGGCTAGATTGGACTTTGCTAAAAAATTTTTTTAAAAAAGCCAGCACTGTTCTGGAAATACATTCTTTGGACAGATGAAACCAAGATCCGCCTCTACCAGAATGATGGCAAGAAGAAAAAGTATGAAGGTGTGGAACAGCTCCTGACCCAAAGCATACCACATCATATGTAAAACATGGTGGAGGCAATGAGATGGCTTGGGAGTGCATGGCTGCCAGTGGCACTGGGACACTAGTGTTTATCCATGATGTGACACAGGACAGAAGCAGCTAAATGAATTCTGAGGTGTTCAGAGACCTACTGTCTGCTCAAATCCAGCTAAATGCAGTCAAATTGATTGGGAGGTGTTTCATAATGACCCAAAACATGCACCCAAAGCAACCCAGGAGTTTATTAAAGCAAAGAAGTGGAATATTCTTGAATGGCCAAGTCAGTCACCTGAGCTGAATCCAATTGGTTTGCAACCAAGTATTGGAAATGAACATTTTATTTTCAGTTTTTTTAATTTGTCCAATTGCTTTTGAGCCCCTGAAATGAAGTGATTGTGTTAAAAAAAAAAAGGCTTTAGTTCCTCACATTTTTATACAATCTTTTTGTTCAACCCACTGAATTAAAGCTGAAAGTCTGCAGTTCAACTGCATCGGGGTTGTTTCATTTAAAATTAATTGTGGTAATGTACAGAACCAAAATTAGAAAAAGGTTGTCTGTCTAAATATTTATGGACCTAACTGTACCCCCTCCATTTGCCAGCGCCATCATTTACCTAAAACAAATAGCAGCTTTCACCCTGTGGCCATTTTCCCTCTGACACATCAGTAACCTTGACATCAGCAAAAAGAATATGTATGCTGTAAAGTTCATGTAATGCAGGTTTACACAGGCAGAGCGTACTTTGTAAAAATAAAAAAAATAAAAAGTTCTGCTGGGGTTAAGCACTGCAAATAATTCACTCTTACCATATACAATTTCCTGAACCAACGTGTGTGTGTGTGTCCATCTCCAGTCATTTTGACCATGTGCTTTCAGAAAGTGCCAGCACTTTAGGATGTAACCACGTTCTGGCAGGCTGTTGTTTCTCCTACTCAATGTAACTGAATGTGGGACCTGGATTTTACTATTGAGTGATGTTCTACGATCTACCAGGGAGCTGTTATCTTGTGTTAGAGAGCTGCTATCCGGTTACCTTCCTATTTTTCTTGTTAGACGGGGGGGGGGGGGTAAAGGAAGTGTCTAAGGAATGGGGGGGATATCACTCAAACTTGCAGTAAAGAGTGACGGAAGTTTATCAGAGTACAAGTCACGTGACTGGGGCTAGCTTGGAAACTGACTGTCTAGCCCCATGTCAGATTTTAAAATAAAATCTAAAAAAAACTGTTTGCTCTTTTGAGAAACTGATTTCAGTGCAGAATTCTGCTGCAGCAGCGTTTTGACATTTTTTTTTTCCAATGACCAAATCCCTTAAAAGGACATGTAAAAATGTAATCAGTGAACAGCCTCTTTGAAATCTCTATATAATTGTCACTCTGATCAAAGGTTAACACTAAGTCTACAGCATCCCCTTAATCCCTTAGGATTCTTTCTCCTCCTGTAACCCACTCTGCCCCCTCCCTTGGGAATTTGCTTTGGCTGTTGGCTCTTGAGCATGCTCAGTCCTTCTCAACTCAGATTAATAAACACACCCTCCAGTCTAGCAGCCAATGAAGAGATGGCATTGCTGGTTCCCATAGAAACTCTGCTCTAGCTGTCTGCTCTTATTTTTAAATCGAGGGGGTTAGAGGAGGAGAAGGATTTCTAATTTGATTAGGGGGATGCTGCAGCCTTACGGTTAACCTTTTAACAACCAGAGTAGCAGTTATCTAAAGATTTCAAAGATGCTGTTCACTGATTCAATTTTTGTGGGGGTTTACATGTCCTTTTTAAATGAACACAAATCTTAATATTTTCCAAGTATGTATATATATGTGTATATATATATATGTATGTATATATATATATGTATGTATGTATGTATATATATATATGTATGTGTATATATATATATATATATATATATATATATATATATATATATATATATATATATATATATATATATATATATATATATATATATATATATATATATATATATATATATATATATATATATATATATATATATATATAAATATAATTTCCACTGACAAAGGTGCACACCAGGATTTTTCAGTTTAAAACTCCAAGTTTATTAAATAGATTTAAAACAGGAACCGGCCAACGTTTCGGTCATTTTCTAAGACCTTTATCAAGACGTCTTGATAAAGGTCTTAGAAAATGACCGAAACGTTGGCCGGTTCCTGTTTTAAATCTATTTAATAAACATGGAGTTTTAAACTGAAAAATCCTGGTGTGCACCTTTGTCAGTGGAAATTGGATAATGCAGCTATTTTCAGCGTAGCACCCAGGTATGTGACTAATCATTGGAATCTCTCATGGATGGTGTGCGCTAGGACTTTGAATATATATATATATATATATATATATATATATATATATATATATTCTATCTATATCTATCTATATCTCTTATCTATATCTCTTATCTATATCTATCTTTATCTCTTATCTATCTTAATATATCTCTTATCTATCTTAATATATCTCTTATCTATCTTAATATATCTCTTATCTATCTTAATATATCTCTTATCTATCTTAATATATCTCTTATCTATCTTAATATATCTCTTATCTATCTTAATATATCTCTTATCTATCTTAATATATCTCTTATCTATCTTAATATTTTCCAAGTAAATATATATATATATATATATATATATATATATATATATATATATATATATATATATTTACTTGGAAAATATTAAGATAGATAAGAGATATATTAAGATAGATAAGAGATATATTAAGATAGATAAGAGATATATTAAGATTTTTTTTTTAAAGGTTTTAGCATGCACCAAAGAGGTTATTTAAAAAAAATTGCATAAGATCTTTCATGACCAATTCATAATGCATTAATGCTTCAGGAATATGCCTTTAATATTTTTATATATTAGTGATGCACCAAACCCTATATTTTTTTGCAGAATTAAACAAAGTAGTACATTTTTTTATCCTGCAATAGTTAGCCTATAGCGAAAAGTCATGGAATTTCAAACTCTGGACAATTGTAAGTGATTATTTTTTTTTTTTAGATTTGATATTCAAAATAGCGGTTGGGTTTGGTTTTTCATCTGGCAGCCTTTTGTGTAGGATTCGTTATTTGTTAGAATCCAAAAATATCGGTTTAGTCTGTCAATAATATAAAGTATTTCTCTCTCTTAAATGTTTATTGGAATCTGTTTTAGGTAGTACTAGCAGCACAAGTGGGAGTTCTACACGTAATCTTTGGGTCAGTGGACTTTCATCAAACACAAAGGCAGCTGATCTCAAGAATCTGTTTGGAAAGTATGGAAAGGTGTGTTTAAAAAATCTTTAAGGAATGTAAGAATAATTCTGCACAACAAATTGTCTGGTGTAGTTTGAAATGTTTTTTTTTTTTTTTTGTTTTTATTTCATCAACCACCAAATGAAGTTTTATTTTTCTTGTCTTCAGTTGGCTGTGTCAAAATCTTATCTTAGGATTGTTTGTGCCTTAACTCTGTTATTTCTGTTGTATGGGTTTCCAGCCAGCTGGTTGAAAAGAAACAAATCCTTTGTGTGTTTGTTTTTTTATATAAAAATTTGGACCTAATGGTGCATCATTTTTTATTTTTTCCTTTTTGAAGGTGCTCAGTGCAAAAGTTGTTACCAATGCAAGAAGTCCAGGAGCAAAATGCTATGGAATAGTAACAATGTCATCTAGTGCTGATGTGGCTAGATGCATCTCTCACCTTCACAGAACAGAATTGCATGGCCAGCAAATCTCTGTAGAAAAGGCAAGTCTGGTTTCTGTTTACGTTCATCTTACTACTTTTCTTTTCCATTATTGTGCTAAGGTTTACTGTTTTACAGGTGAAAAATGATCCTTCGAAGAGAGACATTAAAGATGGTGATGAGAAACTTGGTTCTGGTAGAACATCTGGGGAGAGAAAATCTTCTGGAGGGGACAAAAACAGCAAGTAAGGATGCTATATACAAGACTGAAACTTGCAAATATGTCATTTCTCTTGTACAGCACTGCAAAATATGTTGCTGCCCCGGGTTATCAAGGAGAAGGTCATCAGCATATAGTGCAAGTTTATCCTTTAATGCACCATATTTTAGACCCGCTACCCCAGGGGACTGTCTTGAGGTCAATGGCCAGGGGCTCAATAGCTACCTCAGAGAGAAGCAGGGAAAGTGGGCACCCTTGTCTGGTACCCCTGGCCAAGTGAAGGGAGGCGATAGAGTGCTATTAACTTTAATGCAAGCCATGAACTTAAGAGAGCAGTTGGACCCATTTGAGGAACCCGGCGCCAAATCCAAATCTCCTCATGACCTCCCAGAGATACTGCCATTCTACTGAGTTGAACGCCTTGTTGGCGTCCAGTGGCGCTAGAACCTGCATTCGTATAATTAGTTTGGAGATGTGTAAATACTCTCCTTAGATTAGAAGTAGTAGATTTGGTGAATCAATATGAATAATGGAAGGGACAATTTTATCTAATCTGCTGGCCAGGATCTTTGCCAGTATTTTGGCATCTGTGTTACTAAGTGATATTGGCCTATATGAATCGCAGAGCTCTGGGTATTTACCTTACTTTGCTATCAATACTAAGGTCTGCCTCGTAGAATGAGGCTGGTAAGGAGCCCTGTTCTGAAGCATGTGCATAGGCCTTATGGAGCTGCTTAATTAGGATTTTACCCTACATAGTATACCAAGGGGCCGGGAAGCCATCTGGTCCTGTGGTTTTATTGGATGGGAGAGCGGAAATTGCCTCTGCTACTTCTGTTTCTGTTATGGGTTGATCTAAGTATGCGCTCTGCTCCTGTGTTAATTGGGGAAAGGCAATTTTATCTTAAAATTGGGCGAGTTTTATCTAGGGCAGGGGTCTCCAACCTTTTTAACCTGTGAGCCACATTCAAATGTAAAAAGAGTTGGGGAGCAACACAAGCATAAAAAAGTATCTTGGGGTGCCAAATAAGGACTGTGTTTGGCAATTTGGTAGCCCCTATGTGGACTGGCAGCCTACAGGATGCTTTACTTGGCTCTATACTTAGTTTATATGCAATTAAAACTTGTTTCCAAGCCAGAAATTCAAAAATAAGCACCTGCTTTGAGGACAGTGAGAGCAACATCAAAGGGGTCGGAGAGCAACATGTTGCTCGCGAGCTACTGGTTGGGGATCACTGATCTAGGGAGTAAACAACTCTAGTCTAATAAAGATTCTCATAGAAGTTTGTAAAGACTAAGTATGTCCTCTTGGGCATTAACTAGGTTTCTTGCTTGATCTCCGATTTGTGCTATTAGGGTTTGTGAGTCCCTGGCAGAGGATAGCCTTGCCAGTAGTTTGCTTTGTCACCCTGATCAAATATTTTCTGGACTGTATACAGTAGTCGTTAGCTTTGTTTGAGCCAGCTCTAGATTTCTTTGTGCCTGGCATAGGGCCTGGTAGGATGGCACAGTGGGTGTTTGGTTTTGGACCTCTTCAGCCCCCATGAAAGCTAGCTCTGCTTCTTCTGCTTTGACCAATTTCCTAGTATTAATTATTTCACAGATAAGGCACCTCTAGCCACTGCTGTGGTGGCTTCCCATAGGGTACCTGGAGCTGCAGTTCTTCATTAACTTCCCAGTATGAGGCGTATGAGGCATATAAGGCTCTGGGGGAGATAATCAGCAGTAATCACCAACTGTGCAAAACCTGCAGAGGCTAGGGATGGATCGATTCGGGAGTGGGAGGCATGGCTAGCTGTGTGGCAGGAATATTGACTCCTCTGTATTTCCATAGCCAAAGTTCTATAAGGCCCAGGTTGTCCTTTAATATAGTCAAATAAGCGGGTCCGTTCAGTCCGCTGGTGTTCCAGGAGATAAAAGTTAGGGACTGCATATTGATAAAGCCGGGGGTCGTAGATATACTGGATAGACAGATCCCCAGAAGGGGGACCTCTGGGAGGGGATAGGCAACTGCTTCGGTGGAAGAGGGAGTCGCTAGAGAAACCTTGTGAAGTCTGCGTGAGACAGTTTAACAAACATCCCTCTTATACCTGGATCCCACCCCCCAAACATGGGTAGGCGTAGACCCATAACTAAGAACTTTTTGCGGGAAAGAGCTCTAACCTAGCAGGACCTTAAAGCCCTAGAAGAGTTTAACATTTGTGTGACCCCCTGCTTAGAGATCAGTAGGTTATAGCCAGTAGCCCCTTCAGGGTGTATAGGCAGCTCATCATCGCAGTGGTTAGCGGGGTGGAGATCTCTGGCCTCAAGCCATGAGACGACTTCCTCCAGCGTTGTGAATAAGTGTACCCTGTCTCCTTCCTGCACTCTTAACTTGGCTGGGAACAGCATTGCGTTTGGCAGGTTGAGTTGCCACAGGCACTTTTTGGCCTCCATAAATTTTAGCCGCTGCTTGGGTATCTCCACTGAAAAATCCAGGTAGATGGAGACTCTGGCATTTTCTTGGATGATCTCCTGCTTCTTATGTGCTTCTGTCAGGATCCTGTCTTGGTCTCTGTAGTTGAGCAGCCTCGCGATGAATGGTCGTATGTGGCGCCAGGAAGAGTGGGACGGGCTGGGATCCTGTGGGCACGTTCCACAACAAATGCGGGTGAGAAAGTGTCTCTTCCCAGTTTGTCCCTTAGCCTGGCTTCTATGAATAGTTCAGGGGTATTACCCTCGGCTCTTTCTTGGAGCCCCACCAGCCTAATGTTGTTCCTGTGCAATATATTTTCTAGATCGTCCGCTGCACCATCTCAGAGACAGTTTGGTATAGGAGCTGTGATATCCTCCAGCGTGCTGATGTGCCTCTCCCTTATTTTTTACAAATCATGCTTAAGCAGGGCAAAGTCAGATTTAAGACCATCCATTTTAGCAATAGTTACAATGTGGTTATTGCTGATAAGTGTCATTAGCTCTGCCATGGTTGGTTGGGCTGGTGTTTGCTCCAGTGTGCCTGTATCTAAGCTGCTGGCTGGAGAGAGCACTGAGGAGCCATATGGGGAGAATATAAATTCTAAGCAACTTTTCAATTGGTTTTCATTTATTTTTTTTATAGTAACATAGAAAGTTAGGTTGAAAAGACACACGTCCAAGTTCAACCTTCTAACTTTTTTTTTTTTTTTTTTTTTTTTTTTAAACTTGCCTAACTGCTAGCTGATCCAATCAGACTACTCCCTGGATCAACTTGTACTATTGGCTATCCATACCCCTTTATTCCCTCACTTGCCATCTAACCACTTTTTAAAGCTATCTAATGTATCAGCCAGTACAACTGACTCAGGGAGAGAATTCCACATCTTCACAGCTCTCACTTTAAAAAAACTCTTCCAAATATTTTCTTTTGTTCTAATCAGAACGGATGACCTTGTGTCAGCTGGAAAGACCTACTGGTAAATAAAACAGAGAGTTTATTATATGATGATAATCATAGTTATCATAACGCCCCTTCTCCAGCATTAACAACCAGATCTTCCATACCTTTTACCAGCTTAGTTGCCCTTCTCTATACCCGAATACAATAATGTCCTGTTTGAGTGCTGGAAACCAAAACTGTATGGCATATTCTAGCTGGAACCATACCAGTGCTTTGTCCAGTGGAAGAATGACCCTTCCTCCCGTGAATCTATGCCCCTTTTAATACAGCCCAATACCTTATTTGCCCTTGGTGCTGCTGACTGGCATTGCTTGCTACAGCCAAGTTTATTATGTACAAGGACTTCAAGGTCCATTTCCATAATTGCAGTCCCATTAAGGGTATAAGTGGCTTGGATATTTTTCATCCCAGGTGCATGACTTTACATTTATCAACATTGAATCTCATTTGCCATTTAGATGCCCAAATTGCCAGTTTGTCAAGATCTTGCAATGATGCCACATCCTGGATGGAATTAATTGGGCTGGATAGATGTGTCATCTGCAAACACAGATACATTACTTACAACACCCTCCCCTAAGTCATTAATGAACAAGTTAAATAAAAGCAGACCCTGAGGGACCCCACTAAGAACCTTACTCCAAGTAGAGAATGTACCATTAACAACCACCCTCTGTACACGATCCTGTAGCCAGTTTCCTATCCACGTGCAAACGGCTTCATTAAGCACAACAGACCTTCCTTTAGAAAGCAGTCTTTGTGGGGCACAGTAAACGATTTGGTAAAATCTAAATACTGCCCTCCCACTGTCCAGCATATTACTTACCTCATCATAAAAAGCAATCAAATTTGTCTGACATGACCTATCCTTCATAAAGCCATGCTGATTGCTGCTCCTAATGCCATTCACTAGGACAACATTTTGAATGTGATCCCTTAACAAGCCTTCAAATAATTTGCCCACCACAGATGTCAAACTTACTGGCCTCAGATAATAATCCTTTTTTAAATATTGGGAATGACATCCATATGTCCATATCCAATCCATATGTACCATACCAGATGAAAACTAATCTGAGAAAATCAGTTATAGTTTTTTGCCTTTTTCTTTGCAGCTTTCAAATGGGCTTCACTGACTCCCTTATATGCAAACCCCCCCCCCCCCCCCCCCCCAAAAAACAAATGCCCTGTAAGGCTACAAATTTATTGTTACATTTTACTACTGATCCTTCTATTCAGGCCCTCTCCTATTCATATTCCAGTCTCTTATTGAAATCAATGCATGGTTGCTGGGTAATTTGGACCCTAGTTACCAGATTGCTCAATATGCAAATTGAATAGCTGCTGAATAAAAAGCTAAATAACTCCAAAACCTTCAATGATAAAAAACGAAAACAAATTGCAAATTCTCAGAATATCACTCTCTACATCATACTAATAGTTCTCCAAGGTGAACAACCCCTTTAATACATTGCGTATCTTTGGAAAATTATATTTAAAAAAACAAACAAAAAAAAAGTCCAATCGGAGCTGTTAGAAAATTCTCGTTTTGTTTCTACATGTTTACAAACCAGTGGGAAATATTAAGGGACATGGCAATGAATGGAGTGCCATGTAATGTGAATCTTAATCTTTATATCGTGCCTTGTATCTTCAATATATACAGTGTATTGTAAGCAGGTTTCTAAGCTCAAGTAAATATTGGGGCTATTTTCAGAGGCACAGATCTTTGCTGCTAAATGGCTATATAGTTGATTTTGCCCGGTAGATAACCCCAAAACATATTGTACAGTATTTATAGTCTACGACTTTAAGATTCTTTTCTCTTTTAAGAAATGTATGAAACAGCTAAGATATCTATTAGGGTAGGACTTCACGGATGTTTTCGGCATGTCGGATCACGCTGAAAACTTCCGTGTAGTCCTACCCTTACAGAAAACATTTCAGGCTCAATCGGGCATTTATACCATTTATCTTTGTGCTTTCCAATTATCTTGTCCATTTACAGTACTGCAACCAATTGCTCTAGTCTGTCTACTATATCTAGAATGTTGATGGGTAATTGATTAACATTGTGTTTAGCCTCAAAACTGCAAAATTGCAAAAATCTTGCATGATGTCACTGGGGCATAAACAGGGCTGTAACTGCCACTTTGCCAGTATTAACTGCCTATGTTTTCTGTGCATGTGTCATAAATATTTATATTCCCTTGTTTTCAGAACAATTACTTTCATTTCTCTTCTTTGTACTTGCCCTTGTAAATGTGTTTTTTTTTTTTTTTTTTTTTTTTTTTTTTTTTACAGAACTCAAAGTTCAGTGAAAAAAGATGATAGAAGATCATCTGACAAGGCAGAGAAAAAGGATGGCAAAGAACTCAAAAAGGACAGCAAGGAGAAAAGTGAAAGTGCTACCACTGTGCCTTCTCCTGAATCTTCAAAGAAGAATGAAGAAAGGAAAAAACCAGGTGAGCAATGTCAGCGCAGTGATCATGTTCAAATTATCTTTGCATTGAAGTAATTTGTGTAACATTTTTCTAAATGTTATTTACTCCGTTGTAAGTTTGCTTCATTGCAATTAATTTAACAGTATTACATTTAAAAGCCCACCTACTATTCTTAAAGGGATATTGTCATGGGAAAAACCATTTTTTTCAAAATGAATCAGTTAATAGTGCTGCTTCAGCAGAATTTTGCACTGAAATCCATTTCTCAAAAGAGCAAACAGATTTTTTTATATTCACTTTTGAAATCTGACATGGGGCTAGACATATTGTCAATTTCCCAGCTGCCCCAAGTCATGTGACTTGTGCTCTGATAAACTTCAATCACTCTTTACTGCTGTACTGCAAGTTGGAGTGATATCACCCCCTCCCTTTTCCCCCCCCAGCAGCCAAACAAAAGAACAATGGGAAGGTAACCAGATAACAGCTCCCTAACACAAGATAACAGCTGCCTGGTAGATCTAAGAACAACACTCAATAGTAAAAACCCATGTCCCACTGAGACACATTCAGCTACATTGAGAAGGAAAAACGGCAGCCTGCCAGAAAGCATTTATCTCCTAAAGTGCAGGCACAAGTCACATGACCAGGGGCAGCTGGAAATTTGACAAAATGTCTAGCCCCATGTCAGATTTCAAAATTGAATATAAAAAAATCTGTTTGCTCTTTTGAGAAATGGATTTCAGTGCAGAATTCTGCTGGAGTAGCACTATTAACTGATGCGTTTTGAAAAAAAAAAAAACACGTTTTCCGATGACAGGCTCCCTTTAAGGGAGAGGGGGCTGCTGTACATCTTGATAAAAATGTTCTGTTGCAGACAGATATTTGGCCATAATTTGTAAATTTTATGACACTGGTCTTGGTTCCTCCCTTTACCAAGTCTTTAAGGGGGGATTTTAACTTTTTTTTTTTCATAAAAAAAAAAAAGTCAGGCTGATAATAGCATTACAACAGCTTATACTGTACAAAGTAATCCTCTGTATAATTATGCTGATGCATACAGTGGTTTTAGTGACTGTTTTTAAGGGACACTTCCCATTGCTTTGAAATGGAGGTAACATTGCATGTATGTGGGTTTCACCTATCAACTTTTTTTTAATTGTCCCCTTAATGTACTTTAGTCCTTATTTTTAGGTTACATAGTTAGTTACATAGTTAAATCGGGTTGGAAAAAGACAGTCCAAGTCCAACCCCTCCAAATGAAAACCCAGCATCCATACACACACCTACTTTCACACAAATTCTATATACCCATACCTATACTAACTATAGAGATTAGTATCACAATAGCCTTTGATATTATGTCTGTCCAAAAAATCATCCAAGCCATTCTTAAAGGCATTAACTGAATCAGCCATCACAACATCACTCGGCAGTGCATTCCACAACCTCATTGACCTGACTGTGAAGAACCCCCAATGAATGAAAAGGAAAGTTCTTTTCTTCTAGTCTGAAGGGGTGGCCTCTGGTACGGTGATCCTCTTTATGGGTAAAAAGGTCCCCTACTATTTGTCTATAATGTCCTCTAATGTACTTGTAAAGCGTTATCATGTCCCCTCGCAAGCTCCTTTTTTCCAGAGAAAACAACCCCAACCATGACAATCTACCCTCATAAGTCTTCATCCCTCTAACCAATTTAGTTGAACGTCTCTGCGCTCTCTCCAGATCATTTATATCCCTCTTAAGGACTGGAGTCCAAAACTGAACTGCATACTCCAGATGAGTCCTTACCAGGGATCTATAAAGAGACATAATTATGTTTTCATCCCTTGAGTTAATGCCCTTTTTTATGCAAGACAGAACTTTATTTGCTTTAGCCACAGAATGACACTGCCTGGAATTATAAAACTTATCTACAAAAATCCAAAAGGGCACCAATCATGACAAAAATCATTTACTAAGTAAATACACTATGTGAAAGTTCAAGAAATCGGATTTTTAAAACAGTTAGAATTGTTTGTATAATGTAAATGATCAGCTCACTATTCCTTCTGCAAGATCTCCCCTATCTCCCCTGCAGTTCTAGCTGAGGCAGGCATCTTGGATTTCATTGGCTCCTCCTACCTTTATCTTCCCAGCCAACTGTAGCTGTGAAATCTTGCACATGCTCAGTTGAAATTCCTTGCTTATCAACCCTTCTAAGCTATTTTCAAATCAGCCAAACCTCTGTGTTAGCTGCTTTTCAGTAGTGCTGCCAACTGCTGGAAGTTAGTGTGCCCTTCATTTGCATAATGACATCATCAGCAGGGGACAAGATGGGGAAATCTCCTGATACTTCTAGTGGAGGAGTTTACTAAAACAAGGCATTCTGGGTAGAATACTCAATGCAGTGTTACAATCTGAGCATGCTCCTGAAATTTGCATATTAGAGTCGGTTATAGTCACAGTATGGCCTCCCTCAGTGAAAGAACCCATTTGACAAAGTAAGGGATTTTTTTTAAAACCTGCAGTTTTTTCAAAAAACTATATATGTAGTTTGATTAAACGTATTTAGCTTGTACTGGTCAGATTGTTAATGTTTGATTTTGGCTGTGATAGGTGCCCTTTACGGAAACTTCCAACACACCGCCATTTAGTGTATAACTTGCATTTAAATTATTTTTGCCAAAGTGCATAACCTTGCATTTATCAACATTGGACATTGAAGCAGGTATTGCATCATTCATTATACTCTTGTGCCTCTGATATTGGAGAAGCCATTTTTTAAATAAGAAAGTGTGTTTATCACAGTGAGCAGTATTTGCGCAATTCTGCCTCTCATTGTTTTGTAGAACTTCAATTCACACCTTTATTTTTCAGTAAAAGCTTCATTGAAGCTATGGGAGTTAGCAGCCTATTGTAAGCATACAAGCTCCAGGTTTAATCTTGGATAGCAATTGTTTAAAAAACGTTATTAGTATTTAGTAAATAAACTGAATAAAATACAAGTTTTAAATGTGTTTTATACAGGGAAACCAGTTATCCATATAGCTCCGAATTACAGGAAAGCTGTCTTCCATAGACTCCGTTATAATCAACTCAAATTGTAATAAAAAAAACAGTACCTTGTACTTGATCCCAACGAAGATATTAATCCTTTACTGGAGACAAAACCATCCTATTTGGTTTGTGTATGTGTGTATGTGTGTATGTGTGTGTGTGTATATTTAATACTTTTATGGAGTTCCACATTGTGGAAAGAACCCTAAAACAGAAGTAGTAGTATTGTACTAGAGAGAAGGAGAACTGCAGAATATAAATCTTTTTTTTTTTTTTTTTTTTTTTTTTTTTTAATTTTTTTTTTGTTTTATCTCAAAGGTGGCAAAAGTCCTGGGCCAATGGTGGTTATAGATCAGACAAAGGGAGATCAAGTTTATGGAAGGCCACCAATCAGAAGAGGACGATTTGATAAAGTAAGTGAAATTATTTTTTTGATTAACTTAACACAGGAAAATTACTTCTCGTGCTTTGATAACCATTGTATATGTTTAGAAGTACCTGATACCCGACTGTATACAATCTGTGTGTTAGTCTGCCATATCTTTGTAAGTTAGGTCTTTTGTTTGTTCTAAACAAATAATAAAGAGACCTTTTTTTATTAAAAAAAAAAAAAGAAATATATATGTTTAGAAGTTTAATAATAGTACTATGACTGGTTTTACACCTTCATACATATGTATTGTTTTAAAGAGCTTCTACCTCCTGTGAGCAAGTTCATCCAATGTATTTCTTTTAAAGTGTACGGACACCTGTCACAGTTGCATAACGGTAAACTAGGCTAATGGAGGGAGCTTCCAGTTCAGGGGGACCATACATAATATGAAAGCTGAAAAACTAAGCCTTATTTGCATACTTGTGTCTTCCTTTATTTTGGGCTCCCTTCCCCAATAGTTGCCTTTTAAAGACGGTCTTAAGGTGGCCATAGACACACAGATCCTATCGTACGAATCGAGGATTTGTACGATTTTCGGATCGTGTGTGGTGTTTGCCGACATCTTTTGTCCGGAGGAGATCGGTCGTTTGGTCAGGTTTGATTTTGACCCGACCGATCCCGCCGGAACCCACGGCACATCGTAATCGGATCCTTCGACCATACGGCCGAACAATCAGATTACCCCCGATATAGCCATGTTTGTTAATGGCATATCGGAGAACGATCCGCTCGTTTGGCGATGTTGCCAAACGAGCAGATCTTTGCATCTATGGCCACCTTTAAGGTATCTACAGTGTAAACAAAGTCCCAGGGGGTTTAGATTTAAAGAGCAATATGTATCATGTACCAGAAAAACTGCTAGTATTTATAGATGTATAGAAATTGATAAAAAGGCAGTAAATACTATAGCTAAATTAGAGTGTTTTAATTCTCCTGACTTTACACCCCACACATTTTGTAAATGGTAGCCTGTTAATACTGCCTCCGCTGACCTGTTTTGGCCATGGCAAATGCTATTAATAGATGTCATGCAGGAAGAGCATTAACTTTACTGGTGGTACCTTAGGGGAGGGCAGTGGCTATGTGTTGTAAACAATCTTGCATAGAGCTAAATAGCAAAACAAGCATTTTGACCTTTAACATATACAATTCCAATAATTTCTGTATTTCAAGATGAGAAACCGGGAACCGTTTTTTCAAAACAAGATGAAGTTCAGAGAGTTTAGAGACCGAAAAGACATCTTGACATTTGAAAAAATGAAACAGCAAAGGATCAGAGAGAAAGTGGAACGAATGGAGAGAATACAGCGATTTCGCAGAGCAGTTGAAATGCGAAGGTAAAAATACAATTCTTCGTAGGGATAAAATCATATCGTCTAATATTAAAAATATGGTTAGTTTTATTTTTTCAAAATGGGACAGGGTTGACCTTTACAAATTGGTATTTACTGTCTAGTTATATATGAAAAATATGTCTGAAATATACTTTAAATATAAATTATGTTTGATGTAGGTGGTGATATTCTGATAAGTTTGCAGTAGTTTTTTTTTTTTTTTTTTGGTTTTGTATTATCTAGCTTTTTGTTCAGCAGCTCTTCAGTTTAGAATTTCAGCAGTTGATCTAATTGCTATTGGCCAGTTTACCCTAGCAACAAAGCATTGCTTTAAATAACGGACTGGAAGTTGACTAGGAGTTGGCTTGAATTTGAACAATATAAAAGTTAACATCCGAAAGAAATACATTTTTACAACTGCTTACATTAATATCAAGTTTGCAAGCAGCTTTTTCATAAAATATCCACAAGATTGATTTTTCTGTTTTTAGAAGCAGAGAGATGGCTGAAAGAGAATGCCGTGAAAGGGAGCGTATTAGAATAATGCGTGAGCGAGAAGAACTTGACCGTTTGCAGAGGGAACGAGAGAGACTCGAAATAGAAAGGCAAAAATTGGAACGAGAGAGAATGGAACGTGAACGACTAGAGCGAGAGAGGATTCGCATTGAGCAGGTGAGATATGGACCTGCTGGAGAGTTTGAGCAGGATAGATCAATATTGGATTAAGTTCTGTATAGCTCTATATCTATATCTCCGTAACCATAAACCTTTTGTTCGGATCCTGGTATTACATTTTATTCTTTAAAATTTAGTGAGAATCCTAGTGATGTAGTAAAATACCAGATCACACCCCTTATAAGAATGGTAAGAACAGAAAGGAAAGCTGACGTAAGTCTGGGCATAAGTCTTTGAAATTCGACCTTTGGTAAATGGGCCTCAAATTCGTGTGAATTTTTTAAATTCGAAAATACTTGTAATTAGGAGGTTATTTTAAGAAATAATATTCAATCGAATAGTTCAGACCCAAAAATTCAAATTTGTATTTGATTTGTTACGAATAGTTTTCCTGCCAAAAGGGGGGTTAAAATTCAAATGTGATTTTTGAAACTCCAATTCTAATTCATATTTACTATTCTACCCTTGATAAATCTGCCCCTTAAATGTATGTGTTAAACAGTAGGTTAGTTATACCAAGATGTCCTTGTTATCTTAAGTTTTTTTATGCAGTTAAGTTTTCTCTTATGAACCAGGGTTTAGTTCTGCTGAGTTTATGAAGGCTGATAGTCATCAAGAGTTGTTACATTTAAGTTACTCCAGGTCATTTAGGTCATGGTATGATGGGCTCCAGGTAAAGCCTAACTTCATTACTGATTGCAGTATGATATAGACCAATTATCTCTGTTATGCCTTTGAAGGAACGTCGTAGGGAAGCAGAACGAATTGCTCGTGAGAGAGAAGAATTGCGTCGACAACAAGAACAGCTACGTTTTGAGCAAGAAAAGAGGAATTCTCTGAAGCGGCCAAGGGATGTTGATCACAGGTGCGGCTTGACAAGACTTGGTTTTCAAAATTTTGGGGAAGGGCAAATTCATTCTGAGAGCATGATTTTACGGTGGTGCAGAAGCAATGTTTTCCCCTGCAGTGCAGTATTTGACTTTGACATTGATGACCATCCATGTATGCTCATATCTGGCCCACAGTTTGAAAAACAAAGCTATTTTAAGAGACTTATAAGTGTATTGAATATCCCCATCATTAGACATAATTAATACATGGCACCTGGCTTTAGTTCAGGCGAAAAACAATGGTAACCTTTTAAAACGTCATTAATGAAATTTATTTGAACTCCCCATAGGGCATACCCCCTGCTCATTTTGAACAGACTCTAATCTGTCATTCCCAGAATCACAATGCAATATTGGCTGCCCTTTAAGCTCTGCCCTAACAAATATATACTGCACTTTCCAGTCAGGTTCACTGTGCTGTTTGTTGGCTGCCTACCAGCAGTATGGGGATTGGCATTCATCCCACAATGCTAAGTGCTGCCTGCATCCTTGAACAGCAGCCAACTAACTTGCTGATGCTAGTAAAGTTTTGTCAAAATATTAATCTAAAGCAGCACAAAATGTAACCTCTAAGGAACATTCCTTCTGTTTTAATAACAGTAAAAAAGGCAAAAATATAAACGTTCCGCTGCCCAGCTCCATGAACCACCTGCCTCTTTTCCTATTTACAAAGTGCACCAAAGTAGAGTTGGCAGTTGTCACATAAGGAGCATGTGCGCTGTAAGCCAGGAGCAGTTTGCTTTCCAGTTAGCATGCTTCTGCTCCACAAATCCCTTCCAGGAAACGTGGGAATCGGATATGATGTCATCAGATATGGTTGCCAGACCTGTTCAGTTACTGGGGCTCCTTTATCAACACTTGGCATATTTTCCCATGGGGAGTTACCTATAGCAACTAATTTGTTTGCAAATTTGCCCATGGGCAGTAACCCATGGCAACCAGAGTGTTTATAAATGACACCCACTGTCTTTGTACAAGAGCACATGACCGCATGGTTCATGCGCTTACAGAGCTGATTATGTACAGGGGGTTGATGTGCCGTTTTTCAAAATAGGTGGTTGGGAGTTATTGCCACCTAAGAGGGAAAAGCTGAAAAGTATAACCTCATTTTATGTAAATCTGCATCCTCAGACGGGATGAGCCATTCTGGAATGAAAACAAAAAGATGGCAGTGGATACAGATTCCCGTTTCAGCCATGGGTCTGATTTCAATCGCCAGCAAAACCGATTTAATGACTTTGATCACAGAGACCGAAATCGTTATTCTGAGGGATCAAATGTATCTTCTTTTGAAAGGTAATTGCATACTAGATCCTGCGGGTTTTTTTGGTTTTGTTTTTTCTTGAAATGCTGTCAACTCAAATTCTGATGGTTTGGGATGGAGTTCAGGAGGGAGTTACTAGAAGTCAATCTCTTAAATGTTTTCAGTACTGTATCAAGCTCTCTCAAAATCTTTAACGCCCATTTAACAGCAGTTTGGTAGTAAATATAACATTTTCTATTCATGCTGTTTGGTATGTCTCTTGACATTTCCTTAACTGAGAAACACTTGCATAAAATTCCTTTGTCACAATGTACAGTAACCAATTTGCCCATTTGTCTTCTTTGGGCAGACACACTGTCAGATTCGGGGAGATTAGTCGCCTGGTGACTAATCTCCCCTAACTGCCTTCCCGCCGACTAGAATGTAAATCGCTGTCAGGATGGCACTCGGAGCACTTGGTTTTCCGAAGTTGCCTCACGATGAAACTTTGGGCGACTTCAGAAAACCAAGTGCTCAGTGCCACCCCTTCAGCGATTTACATTATAGCAGTTCCGGGAGATTAGTCGCTGGGCCGTGTGTCTCTGCCCTAGTTGATATTATGTTGCCCTCATCTGAAGCAGACATGTTTGTGCTATACAGGTATAGGATCCCTTATCCGGAAACCCGATATCCAGAAAGCTCCGAATTACAGAATGGCTGTCTCCCATAGACTCCATTTTATCCAAATCAAATTTTTTAAAAATGATTTCCTTTTTCTCTTTAATAATACAACAGTAGCTTGTACTTGATCCCAACTAAGATATAATTAATCCTTATTGGAAGCTAAACCAGCCTATTGGGTTTATTTAATATTTAAATTAATTTCTAATAGACTTAAGACATGAAGACTCAAATTACGGAAAGATCAGTTATCCAGAAAACCCCAGGTCTCGAGCATTCTGGATAACAGGTCCCATACCTGTATTTGCATTTGTGAAGGCTAGTTGTTTACAGTAAGCTTTGTATTCATAGATTTATCACTTGCAGTGCAGTAGACTGGAGCTCTTCAGCGTTATTTCCTTACAAGGTAAATAGATTACTAAAGCACAGCTAACACCCTCATCCCTTCCCCCTGCTTATCTGTGCTCTGGTAATCTATTATTTACCTTACAAATAAGCAAGCAACTCCCTTTCTCAGTTTTGTCCTTTAAAGCTCAAGAAACAATAAAAATAGTTTCAGCCAATTTAAACAACAGTAGCATCAAAAAAACAAGTTTTAATGTAATACAAATAAAATGCAGTGTTGCCCTTTTATTTCGGTCCCCCACTGGGACCTTCAACAGAAATCAAACCGTGCCTATGTACTGCTGTGTAGCAATGGGGGCAGCAGAGGAGAAATGGCTCAGGTTACACAGCAGATAAGCTCTGTAGAACATAATGTTATCTGTTATCCACTATTTAACCTGTACCATATAGCCTTTCTTCAATTTCCACCTTTGCTACACAGCAGCTTGTTTATATGAACTATAGTAGTGTTTCTGAAGCAAACAGATCCGTTTTACCAGTGTAGTGCAACACTACATGTTTTGCATTACTTTAAAACACTTTCATTGTTTGTTGCTGTTCCTTTAAGTACAAAATCATGCTTCGCACAACTCTATGGCCACATTTTACACTGGAATGGATCCTGCTGTCAGTGTTGTAGTCTGTGCTGTGGGAAGAGTAATAACTGTGCCTTTATCCATTTTATTATTTAGCTTTATTTAAATAGATACATTTCTATGGCGTTGGGTTTTCAAATTTTTGTAAATATTTTGTATTATAATGACCTTTCCACGTATGTTTCATAATAATACAGGCGCGATCGATTTGTGAGCCCAGGAGAAGGAAAAAAAGGCCGTCCAACTATGGAAAACTTCAACAAAAATTTCACAGATTCCAGAAGAAATGAACCGGCCCAGCCAAGAAATGACCCTCGAGACACTGATAGGAGAGAAGTTAGGGACCAGGATGATAGAAGACCAGTGGGAATCGAAAGAACGGGTGGTAACAGGAATGACGGAGCGAGCCATGACAGGGGAAGACTTGGCAATCCAGAAATCCAGCATGGTCGACAAAGGGATTCCGGAAACAACCAAGCACGGTCAGGAACTTGGAAGGGAGAAGGAGGAATATCTGCAGACAAACGAGAAGCAAGGTATTTATTCTATACTGAACTGTAACTCTCCAGTTCACTTTACTATGGCAACATTATTTTAAGTTTTAATGTGCATACTTCTTTCCATGTGTCAAGGTCACTGACTTGTAGATATTTATGTATTCTGCATTTCCCTGCAATAAAGCACATTTCATCCCAAAATTTTACTTTTGCGAAGTAAACACCACAGTTTACAGAATGTGTCAGATGAGATTTCTGGTCAAATCTATTGAAAACATACTAATTTAGGGATAGGCAGCCTTTTATTGGCCTTATCTCGGCTCTAGCTACTGAGTCCAGCATCCCCTCTCCTCATGGAGACTAAGCTAAAATTTAGAATTGCTGATTTAATTTAGTCTGTTCAGAAGAGTACATCATTCTTCAGCAATCTCTGACAATCCAGTTTGAGACGTTGCATTGAGTTAAAAGCACCCCTTTTTGGGGGAAGGCTATTTGCCTTTCTGCTCCTGAATACGACCGATTTTCATTTTAGCACATTTACATTTCAGAATTCCATTGTCCAGTGGTCACATGAATAAATATGTTTTTACTCAGGGGCGAAAGGACAGACCGACCAACAAGAGAGAGCACTGGGCAGCCATCACGCGGTGGGCATGCCAGTCGAGGAGGTAAACCAGGCTACACGAGCAGAGATGGTGATCGGTCAGTCATTGTGGGTGAACGAGGAAGCAGTGGACAAGTAAGTTGTGGAGGTTTCGGGGTGTTGGTTTTTTTTTTTTTTTTTTTTTTTTTAATACAGCTTATGATTTTAGTGTGTCACAATGGCAGTGTTGAGTGATAAGACATTATGCAGAATTAAAGAATATAGGAAAAAACAAATAAACCGCAAATTAAAGGGGATCTATGGTCGAAATCTATAATCTTTCCTAGGCTTTCTGGTATGATTATAAGGTTACTTGTAATTGCAATGCATTATTTTTTTTTTTTTTACGGTTTTGATGCTATAATAGCGGTTACCTTGCCTGTCAGTGTATTCCCCCACAATCTGCTTAGTTCACTTGTAAAGAAAACCTCACGGCCAGCGCCCGTCTCGTCTGCCTAACTCACCCACCAATGAAAAAACAGTAGGTGGTTATTTTTACGGATACAATTTTCAGAGGCGCACACAGCTGAGGGGAGACTTCCGGTCAGCGGGGAAGTGTAGCACAAGCAATGAAATAACCGAACAGTGACATTACAGCACAAAACAGCACATTACTCGTTTTTTATTCCCAATACACTGTTACCAAATCCGCACAATCTCCTTGCACTCACTGCAATGCTTCCTGGTTTTTCTTACGGTGCCCGTCCTAGCATTGCAGTGAGGACCGCCTACTGTTTTTTCATTGGTGGGTAGGCAAGGTAACCGCTATTATAGCATCAAAATCGTAAAAAAAATAAATGCATTGCAATTACAAATAACTTTATAATCATTTCCCAAAGCCTAGGAAAGATGATAGATTTCGCCTATATAGATCCCCTTTATATAAGTAGAACTTGCGTGTCCTGTGTGTCAAAGCAAATGTTACCATTATTTTAATTCTACTATTTTAAGATGCTCTATATAAGCAGAGGAGAATTTCTGAAAAGGAAGGAAGGGCCTCACCCACTGAAGTTGCATTCAAGAAAGTTTTTGTATAGTGTCCCGTATCTCATTATATCTCCATTTGGTTATCAACTTTAGGCGTTATCAATTTATATTTCCTTATTAATAAAACTGGTCATCAACAGCGTTTCTATGGTTTGTTACCCTCTGTTCTGTCTTTCAGAGTGTAATTTAATAAGATCAGGCAATCGCATATTTTATATTTCACGGCATGAATGTTTAACAACATTTACTCAAGTGTGTGTATCGCACCAAACAAATTGGATATGTTTAATATTCTCTTTAAAATTGTAACTTAATGTTTTGGTGTCCTTCTTTTTTTTTTTTTGTTTTTTTTGTATTGTTTTTAGCATTTTAATGAAGGAAGGCAAGTTGTGGAGCGTCATGGCAGAGACGCTGGTGGTCCAAGAAAGGATTGGCACGCTCCAAGCTCACAGGGCAGTGGATACAATGCAAGGAGAATGTCAGATGGGCGCAGTGGAGGCATGATGTCTAGGTAATGGGGTTTTTTTTTTTTGTTTAATGTACTACAAACGAATGCCTATTATAGCATACCTCTTTCTCTGAAGTAAACCTAGTTAATAGTACTTCCAGATATGTACAATATTTACAAACAGTGGGTGTTAGCCCATGCCACCTCTGAGACTTGTAAGAGGAGATGATGATGAAAGGCAGCCTTGAATGAAGTTTCTGATATAGTTCTGTATTCTGTTACAGAAATTACAGTTCCAGTATGTCCACAGCATGCAATGCTGAGGGCAAGCTGGAAGTTGTATTTATCAATATCTGGCTAGCCAGAGAAAGCTACTGGTTTTTGATGGAGCAACAGGCAACTTGAAGTTATTTATTTTTTTTGTTAAAACTTGCATACCGATTTCATTCCTCACTGCCTTCTAATAAGGAGACTTTTATTGCTGCATCCTTGCACCACTGTGAGGGCAACAAATAAGTCTTCTTTTGTGCTGCTCTGGTCTAGTAAATGCAACAAGATGGTCACATTAGTTCTAAAATATTCACAGTATGCTGTAGAATCTTTTCTGTAAAGGGATTCCACAAACTTGATACATTTTTCATTATGTTTTAATTTCAGTAGAATGTGCAGTGTGTGTATGGAAATAAAAACGCTCAATCCTTATAATAAACACACTATTATTCTGAACACAACTGTATATTGTTCACCTTCAACCCCATGCGGGGCTTTGTGGCTTGATGGGAATAGTTGGGAGGAACTAACTGGAGACTTTGGTCACATCAATTTCCTTTTCCCAAAACAGGGGTAGGGACATGGCACTTGCCCCAAATTCCTCTTGATAATGCTGCAGGTTTATTCTCAAGTTCACATTTTAATCTATGTCCAGTCATCTAGGACATAGATTAATGTACAAAAAACAATGTAATTGTATGCATATATGCATAATTTTGACAAACGATGTACTGCTGTATAAAAAGATATTTTTTGGCATAAATAATGTTTTGATTATTGTGTTTCATAGTGGGAATCTCTTAGAGGAATGCTATAGCTTTGCATAATTGTTAGACACTGACTATTTTTATTTATTCTTTTTAACTTTTTAGTAATCCTGCAATTAACAGAGTTGTGCAGATGCCAGGGGGATCCATGCAGAGGGGAAGTGGATCTGGATTTAAGTCTTATAAGGGGGCACCACAGAGAAGATACTAAACACAAAATGGCTCTGTTTGTGATAACTTATTACATTCTTGTAAACTCAACAGGGTGTTGAGTAAACCATTTGACTGACATTTTTTTTTTTTTTAAATCTACATTTTAATTCTTTGTTCCATAGGGGAGGACTTTTAATGATGCAATTCATTTATTCAGAGGCCTTCACAAATCAGGCACAAAGCTTCATTTGGAGCCAAATATATTCCCTCTGCTAAAACTGCCCCATATTGGTTTTTTTTTAGGCACCGCAATAATGTCTAAAGATGGTGTTTTATTTCATGAAACACCTCACAGATTACTTCAAACTATATAGATTTATTCCTGCTCGGAATAATTTTTTTTCCCCATGTTTGAATTTAAAGTTACTATGTGCTCCTTTTGTAAATCTTTGCAGCACTAACTTACTTCTGTATGTCCTGTGACCTTTTTAGGTGGTACAAATAAAACTGGTTTTTGTTTCTGTCTTTTGTGTCTATTTGAGAAACACGCACCCACCCACACACACACACACACACATCCCCACCCACACACACACATCTAAATATAACAGTATTTTGTTATTCCAGGTAGAACAAGCCTTTTTTTTTTACTTTTGTTCTTGCGTAACATCAATACCAAGCAAAGTACACACTACTGGATCTTATGGGGCCCTTGGCTGCATTCAGAGCAACCATCACATAGTTAATGTATCTTATCTGCACAAGTGCTACATTAATAGTTGACTAAAATGACCAGTTACGTGCCCAAAAATTCTATAGAATTGATAGACTTGTCTAGTTTCTGTAGAGCAGACTTTTGGAGGAACTTGAGTTTTCATTAAATGAAGACCCTATATCCTAGGTTTCACAACCAGTACTTTTCAAAGGATTCTGGGTTATATTGTGTGAGGTACTACACACTGCCTTAATAATTGAAGGGGGGGATATAACAATTCCTTAGCAGGATTGCTGCACGTGGGTGAAGTGCTTGTCAAAAATCATATGATAAACCCAATATGTAAGACTGTAATTACATGAATTGTTAGATGAATTCCATAGGAACTTACTTTTGCACCTATAGATTTACTTGTCCAGCTCCAGAAACAACTTTCTTCAGTGTTTTCATAGACATATTTGTACATGGCAAATTTACTAGTAGGTGTAGTAGAAAACCAACAGACCCAACGGTCGTGCATGCTGCTGATTCTGTGTAACGGAATCATTAAACTTGTTCAAAATAATAGCAGTGTTCAAAATTATAGGAGTATGGCGTTCATTTAGTGAGGTCATTCATTCTGTGAAAAAAACAGGTGTCAATTACATCCCTTATTTAACGAAGGAAGGCAGCAAATGTGCATACTGGTTATAGTGCATTTCTCTCTGAAACTCTTAAGTAAAATGGGTCATTCCAGACATTGTTCAGAAGAACAGAGTACTTTGATTAAAAAGTTGATTGGAGAGGGGAAAACATACAAAGTGCTGCTTAGCTAAAATTATCTTAAATGCTTTAAAGGAACAGTTCAGTGTAAAAAATAAAAACTGGATTAATAGGCTGTGCAAAATAAAACATGTCTAATATAGTTAGTTAAAAGCTAGAGTGACTGGATGTCTAACATAACATTAAAGGTGGCCATACACGGGCAAAGAAAAGCTGCCAACAGACCAAGTCGTCAGCTTATTGGCCATGTATGGGGCCCCCGACGAGCTTCCCCGATTGGCCAGATCTCGATCGGACAAAAAAAATCCCATGGGATTGTGGCCGCATCTGTTCGTTGATGCGGTCCCGCGATCCGACCCCCGTTTCCATTCGTTAGGATCCGATCGTTGGGCCCTAGGGCCCACGATCGGATCAGCCCAACGAGCGGATCTCTCAGTGTATGGCCACCTTTAGTCAGTGACTTGAAGGGGGGGAGCACATGGAACATAACCATTAAGTGAGTTTGCAATTGAATCCGTGGATACCAAGAGAGCTGAAAAGCAGGAAGTAGTGTTCTGGCTATTATATTAGACATCCAGTCACTCCAGCCTTTATACATTACATTTTTGGCTAACTAACTATATTAGAAACATTTTTTATTTTGCACAGCCTATCTATTTACACAGTTTTTATACTGAACAATTCCTTTAACGTGGCAACCAAAACCTGAAAGGTGTGGAAGAAAAAAAGAAAATGGACATTTTGGCTATTCTTCTATACATTTGAATGTCAATGTTCAGCCAATGAGCAGCTCCAGGATGATCGAAGGTTTAAAGTTACCTGTGATACTGTTACAATTAGAAGACACCTATGTGAAGCCAAGCTATTATCAAGAAGCCCACACAAAGTCCCATTGCTGAAAAAAGTGCTGAAGAGATTACAATTTGTCAAAGAACACATTGACTGGCCTAAAGAGAAATGGTGCAACATTTTGTGGACTGATGAAAGCAAGATTGTTCTTTTTGGGTCTAGGGGTCACAGACAGTTTGTCAGATGACCCCCAAACACTGAATTTAAGTCACACTAGACTGTGATGCATAGTGGCACAAGCATCATGATATGGGGATGTTTCTCATACTATGGTGTTGGGCCTATTTATCACATACCAGGGATCATGGATCAGTTTTCACTACATCAAAATACTTGAAGAGTTCCTTTATGCCCTTGAAATGGGTGTTTCAACAAGACAATAACCCCCAAATACACCAGTGAATGAGCAACATCTTGGTTCCAGACCAACAAGATTGACATATGGAGTGACCAGCTCAATCCCCTGACCTTAATCCAATAGAAAACTTGTGGAGTAACATGAAAAAATGCTTGTTTTGGGGCAAAACCAAGAAATGCAGTAGAATTGTGGAATGTAACAGGTGCCAGAAGTTGGTTGACTCCATGTAACACAGATGTGCAGCAGTTCTCACAAACACTGGTTATACAACTAAATAGTTCAGTGATTCAAAGGAAAGCAAAATCTTGAAACATTTTTCAGTTTATACACAAAGAAAAATTTTGGCTTCTGACCAGTTTTGAACTTTCACCTGTTAAACAGGTACATCAAACAATAGATCTACAGAATGCCACGTTCACATTCATCCCTCCTATTCGCAATTCCGGAGGTTCCTAATTTTCAAGCACTGTTTTGTTGTGTCTTTATCACTGGGCATTTCCATCATTGCTGTTCAAGTAAAAGCAATCTGTGTAACTACTCATTGGATTGGCTGCTCAGAGCCATTTTCCCAGCAAGAGGTTTGCAGACACACCTAGGTGTCTCCGGAAACCTCTTCGATTTTCAAATTTCCTGGGACAGACGCATGAGCAGTAGAACAAAACAGCCAACTTTTTTGTTAAAGTGCAGCTTTCCTCTCTGCTGTGCATGCACAGTCGTGAGAAGAAGGAGGAAGTGGATCACTCCTTGGTACTCACTGGAACCCAAGTCTAATTTGCCTTTTGTCTCCTTCAAACTCAATTTGGAGCACCTGCACACAGAGCTATTCAACAAAACTATTCTTGGTAGTAAAAGATCCCATATTCCACCCTGCACCACTGGCCAGTGTTGTGTTCAAAGCCCAAGTTAAGCCCCTCCAGCCCACTCAAGTTGTCTTCTTTCTAGGAGTAGCAAGGGAGTGAGATTTGAGGCATCTTCAGTATATATTTCATACTGGCTCTGCTCCTAAACAAGCCAAAAACGACACCTATTTTTACCTTCTGCTCTTTTATCTTCTCGCTGATTATATTCTCACCTTCTTAGATTCTTTCCCCTTTTATTCCTCTTCCCTTTTTCTTCAACTGTTCCCAGTGGTCTGAGCAGCTGTGAGAGGTTGTTGAAAATCATTAAACAGAAAATGAGGTTGGTCTGTCAAAGATGCTGATGCTACAGAGTTCATTATTTAATTGTGATGCAGAATGCCCTGGTTTCCATGGCGTCATGTAATTGGAATATGAATTACTAAGCACTGATGTATATATATATATATCAGTGAGTAACCCAAAACTCGGGTAACTGACAGCGGTTCAGTGTATGTGCTGTGCACCTGGAACTATAGCTTTGCAGGCAAAAGTCATATTAAACTGCCACATTCTAGCACTAAAATGAGTTAGGAGATGTGTTGTGCATCACAAAAATGATGTTTTTGTTAAAGGACAAGGAAAGGCAAAAAAATAAAATCCCATTTTTACTTTCTTTAATGAAAAAGAAACCTATCTCCAATATACTTTAATTAAAAATGTGTACCGTTTTTATAAGAAACCTGACTGTATGCAGTGAAATTCTCCTTTAATTTACTGCTGTGGATAGGAGTTGTCAGATGGTCCCTAACTGCTCTGCAGGGAAACAATCATACTTATGAACAGCAGGGGGAGCCCCCTCCTTACTTACTAGCCATGCAGAATTCAAGCAGCTTTATTTATGACGATCCCTAAGCAGCCCAGACCACACTGAGCATGTGCAGGGTCAGGGTCAGGCAAAGATGTTTAACAAAGTTACAAGATGACAGCCCCCTTTGGCCAACTTTGAAAGCATAAATCATTTGTTTGATTAGGCTTTGTGGTGCAGTAAGTTCATGCTTATGTTTAGTATACAAAATACTGCATTTCTAGCCTTATTCTATTTTAGACTTTGCTTGTCCTTTAATCTGTTCAAGCCCTCCCTGGACAGGACAGCAGAGGGTGTTCCAGCAAAAGTTGCTTGTGCAAATAAGATCTTCTACCAAACTGCTGGGCCTGTCTGTTCCGAAGTAAACAAACATTTAATCTTGGTAGAGACAAAAATGTTTATTAAGGACTTCCAGGTTTTCCCAACCTATCCTGTATGGGATCAGCATGAAAGTACAGGTAATATGTTCCATTGTTCTTGCATACACTTTACTTACCTCTCCTATTTACACTTTAATCCTTTCATTCACACTATTTTGTCATCATCTTACTAAGAGCTGAAGCCTTGCAAGTCTGCAAACTGGGACTTATATACACAGCACCTCCTAATTAACCCTACTCCTCTCCGACTAGAAGCCGTGGCACGGCCTGGTGCAAAAAGCCAACCTGCACCAATCAGGGGCAGCTTTCTATTCATTTGATTTCAGGAAATGTCTCTTCAATTGTATTTCCTTCACAAGCAACAGTATATGATGATTAAAGCATTACAAACCTAAGTGCCTATTTTCCTAAGTACCTGGTACAGTTATTAAAACTACATGATACATTCATACATGGTTTCACTTTATATATTTGTATGTACAGAATATAGAATTTACAGTATGTAGAATTTGCTTTAAAAACGTACAGCTTTCAGAGATGCGCCCTGTAACAGGCAATTGCAAGACAATAACATGGTCCAGCCATATTTCAATAGAAGATTATGCAGGACAAACTCATTGAGTTCTCTGCACTTACATTACTACTGCACCACTGAGGAACATCCAATATTGCTATGCACAGTACTTATTGTTCCTGCCATCAGTAAAAATATATATATATTGCAATGTTTTAGCAGCATATGCAATAGTTTCCTTCATCCCTATGCAAATGGAAAACAGAATTGTGTATATATATATATATCTTCATATAAGTTACATTATTAAAATTTAAAGGCACTTATTATCACAACCCTGCCACAGCCAAACATTTCATTACACTACACAAAACCCAAGCACTTTCACTGCCTTTTGGTTTCAAAAAGCCAGAATCACATTGCTCAGCAATGCATTCTGGGCCACTTTGGGAGAAAACGTTTTATATAGGATAAAATACAATAAATAGATCTTTTTGTAGTTCAGTGCTTCGATGATCCATTGTTGCCTTTAGCTATGAGGTTGACTCCATGAGTACACACCACACTTATTTGGATTCCACATCTCAAGTATAAATACTACTAAGTTGTTCCTGTAGGGAGGGTCATAGATCCCACTCTGCATTCTTCTTGCTTCCGTATCCTATATCTTTGTAACGTAATTGTTAGGGAAAAGTCCCTGTTTGCCTCGTAGTTTTCCTGTCCACCAACCGGAGTTGTCTGCAAGTGAAGAGAATTGAAAGATGAGCATGAGCTGGATGACAGTTAGTACATCACTATGTGACGTGTAAAACACAGTCTGTAACAATATAAACAACAGCTGACTCCTAAGGCAAAGTCTGTCTTTATCCAGTAATCGATTAAAGACATTTTGACTGTTTACCTTCAAACCAAATTGCAGGAAAAAAAAAGCCGCCAATTTTCTTGTATGCACCTCTGCCGTATCCGAGAAATGAAAGTTTATACAGCAGGAGTTAACTGCTCAACTTCAGTCTTTATTGCCACACAACATGTTTGGAGCCATGTGAGGCGCTTTGTCAAGTGTGACAAAAATGTGACTTAAAATGGCTCAAAACATGTTGTGTGGCAATAAACACTGGAGTTGAGCACTTAACTCCTGCTGTATTGCCTTTTTCTTGTAAACTTTAATTTTCAAGTAACCAATTCGTACAACACAAGAAAGAAGAATGGTCTACAATCGGGTTGTCCACCTGGGGCCTGATCTCCCCTTGTGTGGCCCCACACATAAAAGTCTGCCTGGTGTGATTTCTTACCATATGTAAGCTTTAAAAAGTATCAGTACTGAGATTGACTGGCCCCTGCATTTTTTAAACCTCAAATTCAGACTATAATACTCTGTATTGTTCACACTTGTAACATCTCTATTGTTCACACCCTAAAGCCCTGTACTGTTCACACCTGATACACAGACTGAAACTGCCCATATTGTTCACCTGTTCCCACCACAGACAAATTATTACTATACCAGCATTGTGTCACTGTATATAATATTTTTATAGGTTTCCCCGTCTCCTGCTCTATTCTGCCTGCCCTATGCTCCCTGTGTGTGTCATAATTTTCCTGTGTGCCCTGCTCTGCCTTTCCTATGCTCCCTGTGTGTGCCATAATCTGTGCCTGCCCTATATTTCTTTTGTGTGCCATACTCTGCCTGCCCTACTCTGTACCGTGTGGGACGTGAGCCTGGTAGGGTTTGTTTTGGGGGTTTGTGAGCATTTGGAAATTGTTGTAAGGTGTTTAATCTTGTGCTGTGGGGGGGGGGGGTGCGGTTTTATCCACAGGGGAGGAGGTGGAATATGTATTTAAGGGTATGTTTATGTTATATTAAGGGTATGACTTACATTCCTCACATATTAGTGATTTCCCTGCAGTGAGCACCAACAATTTGGTGTGTTACCACCATTAATGTGGATATGGTCTTAAAAGTTCTTGAGATAACATGGGTGTGGGTTAAAAGGGGGCATGGTTAACACTGGCTTCTATTATCGGCCCTTCACTATGTAGGCCAGTAAAATTCCGGCCTTCGGAACCACAGAAGTTGGACAACAATGGTCTACAAGATGTGGTGCTGTTTATACACAGAATCTAGAATACTTTACTCACAACTAAATAAGATCAGAATAATATATTTATCAGAGCCACCAGGGTCCACACAATTTAGTTAGCAGGGTCATCCCCAATTACCTCTGGGTGGTGGGTCCTGCCAACTAGGCCCAATAGAAAAAAAAAACTGTACACACATGTCCCGATTATCCATGTCACACTGTACTCAGCCCTGGTGATGGATCAAACCAGATTAAGAGACTAGACAAGAGGCCTCACTAACAATGCCCTACACAATGTGCAAAGTGCACAAAAAGGGTTGCAGTCACCATTTTTGCACTTTTCTATACTTCATAGTGAAAAATAGTCGAATGCCTCTGCGCTCCTCTGAAGAGCACAAAAATCGGCAGCATGTCCATGGAACAAGTGCTGACTGTGGGGGTGAAGCATATTGGTGTCCCCCCACCCACCCCTAACTCACATGACATTTGCATGAGCAAGTGAGGAATTGTCAGGCGGTGCAGTCCACATCTGGACCCTGTCCTTACCACTTGCCCTAAGGATGAATATTTCATCTGGAACCCAGTGTGGAAACAAGCAGCCGTGGGGGGTAGGGGGTGCGCTCCTGCACTTGTGTGAGGTAGTAGATTTTGGGGAGGGAAGAATGAAAAAAAAATTTTTCTACTGTTTTACCTTCTTTGATGATTTCAATGATGTCATTGGCATTGAAGCTGAGCTCATCAGTATCCTGGGCATCATACGCATATAGAGCCTTGCACTGGGGTACGTACGGTTTGGGCTTTGGCTGAGGTTTAGGCCTTCCACCTCCCGGAGGGGGGCGGTTTGTTGACTGCCTACGGGCGCTGAACAAAGTAAAAAAGAAAAACCAAACAAAATCAAACCAGAAAATAATCAATATAGTTAAGTTCTTACACAGGGTCAAATACCATTCATGGCTCTTTATAGGGTTACAGAATGAATATCTCTCTCATACAAAAAAGAATGTTGGTTGCCAAGAAACAGTGTTTTCATAGGTGCTTGATCAACAGACACTTTTTCAAATCCTCCATTCTCTCTCTATATTGCCTTTCAGAACATCCCCACAAACTGCCACACAGCTCACCCAGCCATTGTCCCACCTGCCACGTAAGCGCTAAATGAACAGCCTGCTGTGACGCTGCACATGGAAGGATTCTGCTGAGCAGCACGTACCCCACTCTTCTCATTGGTGCATGTACATTGACAGCTATCCCTTAGCACACACTACACTATGGAGGTTATATAATAAAAGGCACTACGTTTGCATTTAAGTTTGGTTTCCTCATCACATGTTTAAAAGCAAACATCTTATTGGTTGCTATAGATTACTGCTCCTGGGCAAACATACTGCCTTTTATCACATATTGGGGTATATGTCTTCAGCACCATCCAGCCTTTATTCCTTCATGGGTCAGGGATTTAAAGCCTGTGAAATGGATACTGCTCTGCATTTTTTTATTGGTGTATACATGCACAAACTACTTACATGTGCTCCGCACAAACACTCCCCCCTGGATTCCTGGAGGTGAACATGCTTATAAGAGTTAGTATCACTGCAAAAGTTATACCTATAAACTCTCCTGGGTGAAAAAAAATGTTGCCGCCCATAGACAATGCATTTCTGCAAATCTTTGCCATTTCAAAAACGTTCATCGAAGCTAAAGGAACAGTATTCTGTTCTATTTATAATATTCTATTTGCACTGCTCTGATACAAAGGAAGCCAAGCACTCAGCTCGGTCTCACCAACTGCAACCTGGTGATCAGAATTCAGATCAGACAGATAAGAAACTCATAGGACCTTTCCAATTGCTTCCTGAGCAGAGCAAGCTCACGACACTTTTCTATTTTCCTTCTGAATGTAGATTTCTCCGACCATACAGAGGAACTGAGCAGGAGGGTCATATTGGCAGTTAAACAAATGAATGTATATTGCACAACAACATTTGCTTAGGGTCACTGACAAGAGAAGAAGCAAACGAAGTGCTCGTCCCGCTGACCCTTGCAAGTAGGCAGATCTTTCACTGACACAGGTAGATAATGACTTCAAATCATTACCATTTTATTTAAAACGTTATTGCTCTGCAACACATTTTGGAATGTAAACATATGGCCGAACATATACAGTAAGTATCCCTCTGAACTCCCATCTTGTGACGAGTCTGCATTTCATTAGGCTTCTGTGGCTGTTACTCACACAATTCCACCGAATCCTTTCATCACGCGACAACAAGATGGAGTCCAACTCTTGCCGACGGCTTTAAAGCCTCTGCTAAAATAGGGACTGAGAAGGGGAAGCAGTTTCCTAATTGTGCAACATGATATTTTCTGCCTGATTCTTTTGATATTTTCTTTATTTTTTCTAGAGTCCAACAATCAGCCCCTTTTTTTATGAATTAATTTGTTTTAACTGCTTCATGTCTGCAAATGCTGGTTTGGTGGTGCAGTTTATGAGGGCCTGTGGTTTTACAGAGCTGCTGTAGCTAAATCAACATTGTCTCAGCCCTAACACACAGCCTTGGCTAAAAGCAGCTGCTCAATAGAATGTTTCTTTTACTGTTTCCCCCATTCTCTCTCTCTCTCTCTGTGTTTCATTTTCTTCTGCTGCAAAAGGGTTTTAGAAGCACTGAAAAAATGACCTTTAGATTTGGTAATTATGTAGGGTTATTGATTGTTTCCGTTATTTAGATCAGTATATAAAAAAATGCCTGAACTGTTAATATGCTCAGCCAGAAAACATTGCCTGCCATTGCTTCCCATAGGGATATATGTAAAATCCAATGACTAAGGCTGAGTGGTGGGGACAGCGAGACTACTGCTCGGAAAAAAATAAATGCCTTGAGTAACAGATAAGGTAATGAGAAAATCTGGATCAGATTTGGTGATTTATACTGTAAGTAATGGCTTGAATATTATTATTGGCAGTTATTTCCCCTGAATACATAGCAGTCGACACTTGCTGCTGACTTGGCCCCTCCACACTAAATCAGCAGATTACTGGCCTAGAAATGGGTATTCATGTGGTCCTCCCCTAAAGGTTGCTATTGAGAGCCAGGGCTGGTAATTGGCACTGTATCGGCATCAGCTTTACATTTAAAGGAACAGTAACAGCAAAAAATGAAAATGTTTTAAAGTAATTAAAATATAATGTACTGTTGCTTTGCAGAGGTAAAACTGGTCTGTTTGTTTCAGAAACTCTGCTATAATTAATATAAACAAGCTGCTGTGTTATTTACTGTGTATCCTGTACTTGAATGGCTGCCCCCATGGCTTCACAGCAGTTTGTTTATAACTTATAGTACAGTTTCTGAAGCAAACACACCAGATTTACCAGTGCAGCACAATAGTACATTTTATTGCCATTCATTTTAAGCACTTTCCTTTTTTGTTCCTTTAAGTATCTAAGCAGAGTTGAGGAGGGAATACCTGCATGATCCAATAATCCAGCTTGCCATTGCCACAATCATTTTAACATGAATGAATTAGGCTGATAAACACAAAAATACCCGCTTGTTATGTGATGGACAAAACTATGCTGTTCCAATTATTTGGCCCCCAGGTATTATCCTAATAGGTGATTATTCAGCCCTTTGGGAGAGGTTTGGTGCATTGTAAACCTATTATTTTGGCCCTTACATATAGGGAAATAAACTGCTGACTTGGTGTAGCCTGTCTGAGTTGACAGTGAATGTCTTGCCTTTGTAAGATTAGCTTCAGACGCCTACAACATAGTAACATAGTGCTCAGAGATGTATGAAAAGTAACACTTACCCAGCAACCCCTTGGTCAGGAACTCTGAGGAAGTCCAGGCTCTGTGGTTGCTGTGGATTTCTGCTTGAAGATCCAGTAACTTGCCGTGGTAAAGTTGGGTGGTCCGCATGCGACATCCGAGAGTTGGCTACTTTGGGTGGGTGATGCCCAAATGGGGGGTTCATTATTATTCCATTCTGATGACCTCCTTTGTTTAACACAGGAAAAATAAGAGAATTTCCTTCCATTTTCAAAGATAGTTCCAAAACATATTTCTAACATATACACAGCTCCGTACATGGAACCACTTCAGCACTATTAAATGCTGCTCTCGTGATTACACTAGGAATAGTTTGATTTGTATGTATGTCTATAAAACATTTCTCCTTCCTAATATGGATTGTTCATTGGCAACTACACACCACAGCAAGCAGCTTTATAGAGGGGGACCTCAGACTCAAACATTACAGAGAATAAATATTACTAATAAGCTAAAACTGATATACATATATATATATACACTCTTTACTCTTGTATTAAAAGGGAGAATCTATTACCTGGTGGTGGTGGGGCAGCTCTACTTGGGTAAGACTTAGATTTGCTAGCGTTGCCTCTTCCATTTGTAATGTTCCGTCTGGTTGGGCCTGCAATAATGACACTCAGTTAATTATTACGTACTCAGTTAAGACTGGAATGATTTGGAATTAGATATGTTGATGATTTAGAATGGAATAGCTCTGCTTACGGGAGTTCTTTGGCAGGCCTGGTCCAATGCTGACCTGGAGCACCTTGCTACTGTGTTTCATTGCTGCTAAATCTCCCTGTGCTTGAAGAAATTGCACTTGGCGGGAGCCAGCCCCTCCGCTCCACGGGCCCCAGTTTTCCTTCTTTAACTTCATATCAAGACTGTTATTTAATAAAAAAAATGTTATATTTAAAAGAATAGTTTTTTCATATGAAAGCAAACAGATCTAGTGAGGCTTCAGTGGTTTAAATAAGATTACTATGATTACAAATCAGTATTACAGGTATTGTATATAACACATCTGCAAAGGAAAACAACGATGAATATTACAGTGTTCTGTCTGTGTTCCATCAATAATATATAAAGTTAAACTATATAGTTTATACAGGAGCAGTGACCAGCTCCATGTTGTAGCTCCCACCCTTCCCAGCTATAGTCAGGTGATCCCACTGGTGTCTAATAAAAGGGCAGCCAAGTTTGGGAGTTTTACTTTGAAAGCAGCGAGTAAGTTGCAGGTAAAACTTAGTCCCTTTGTAAAATGTATAATGAAGCAGTAGAATTCTTAATGAATCAGATGCAATTTTAGTTTATTGATCAGAGTTAATTGCTGGACGGTTGGGGCTATGGGTTAATAAAATTGCACCTATGAATTCCTAACCAAGTAATAAGACTAGATATAGAAGACAGATTAGTAAGCAATTAGGATACACCTTTCCAAAAGATGGTAAATTAACAAGGTTTATTCTACAAACTTTTCTATTCATAAAAAGCTTGGTATATAAGGGCAGATGGATTCAAGTGATCTTTAACAAATTGGACATGTTGCTTGACGAATTAATGGATGTATAATTGGCAGTTATATGCATTAGAGAAAGATTCTAAATATTTATATGTTTACTTACATATTGTTAAATTTTAGAGGTAGTTTTCTTTGAGTCTTTTCCTCATAGTGCTTTGATAAAAGACTTACAAATTCTGTCTTGAATAGTGATTCCAGAAGGCTGTCATATTCTTGTTCATGGAGTATAAAGAAATCATCTTGCATAGTGCTGTAAAGAAAAGACCCAGTGTAGATCACTAGTCTTATACACACAATACACAGTCCACTGTCCAATGAAATGTCACAATACTGGCTAAACCATATCAGCCATGTGTAGCTGCGGCGGCACAACACATGGAAAGTCCATTGTTCTTTATGGAGAATTAAGGTAGTCCTGCTGAATACAATTAGGACAATCCTTTCCCTATGGCTTTCCCCATGGCTTTCCCCAAACAAGAACTTTTAGGGTGGCTGTACCTCAAAACAATTGTGTGTCATACATTAAAACCAAAGAAGACTGTGCAGAGTGCTGTAAATTTGGAAAACAAATCAGAAACTTTGTTTATCCAAGGACAAAGGTTGACATGCCCGTGACACAGAAACTCATTCGCAAAACTCACCAGAATTAGTGAGGTGAGGTCCGGGCACACCGGCCCCAGATACTCAGCCAGGAAAGCAAAAAAGAAAATGAAAATAGGTGATGGAAATGCTTTCGAGCGCCCATACACCCAGTATGATTGGCTTGGTGCACAATGATAGAGGGTTCAGCGACCTCCAAAATAGTCAAGAAAGAAAATTGTCTGGCACACAAGACTCCTTGTTGCAGGGCAAGCCCTTGCTGTTTAGGGTAAGGCCACACAAGGAGATTCGGGGAGATTTTGTCGCCTGGCGACTAATCGCCTCGTCTTTTGAGCGACAATCTCCCCGAACTGCCTCAGCGTTTTTCCCCATAGGCTACAAAGAAAAGTCGCCTGCGCTAATGCACACATGGCGATGCGTTTTTTATAGTCGCTCGAAGTTGCCTCACTGAGGCAGTTCAGGGAGATAGTCGCTCAAAAGACGAGGCTTTTATTCGCCAGGCGACAAAATCTCCCTGAATCTCCTTGTGTGGACTAGCCCTTAATGATGCGGAAGTGCAACATTTCGGGAACCAGCCTCCATGAGACTTTTGTTCATTCATATACTTTTTTCTATAATTTTTTTCCATTACTTTCTCATTGGACTTTTGTTTGGATTTTTACTGACTTATTTTTCAGAGGGTGTGTTTTGTTTAAGTATCTGCATCAATTAATGTAATTTGCTTAATTAGTAACTTGTTAAATACTTTCTGCACAACAGTCCTCACATTCTTGATAAAGGAGCAAGGGCTTGCCCTGCAAAAGGGAGTCTTGTGTGCCGTGGAATTTTCTCTCTTGATCATCACTAAGAACATTTGAAACCCCTAATTAATGTGACATAAATGTATGCCAATAAGGAAGATGTATTATTTCTTTACTACTTAGAACATGAAACTTCTTGGTCGGCTTCTGGGTTCCTGGAACAGAACGGAGGATACACAAATCCCAGTGCGCGTGAAGAAAGCGGTGTAGTAAAATAGTGGCAACAGATCTTGGAAGATCTTCCAAGCTGCACATCGGCTTTCCAAAGCCATCAGAGCACCTGTAGTAACTGCAGAAATTTGAATTCTCTCCTGCAGACTTAAATAAACCACATAGGGAATTGGCTTACCAGTTCGTTCATAGAGGGGCAAAATATCATGAGCAATATTCCCAGGCCTCCCACTTGCTCTCCCCGCCTAAATCCTGCAGCAGAATACTGTGACTGTAATGGACACAATGCAGTCTTTTATCCAGACGTGTATTACCCAACCCTTAAAGGACAAGGAAAGTTAAACTAAAGAAGAAGGCTAGAAATGTTGTACATTATGTTTTAGGCTTCTGTACCATCCCCAGGCAACCAAATTCCATCAGCAGGGAAGATCTGTGTCTCCAAAGTTGCCCCAGTAGCTCCCCATTTTCTTTTCTGCTGATTCACTGCACATGCTCTGTGCTGCTGTCAGTTACTGAGCTTAGGGACCCACTCACAATATACAGTACACATAGAATAGAAATGTTACAATATAAGGCTGATTAGTAATTAATACAGATAATAACTACATGGCAACACATAAACCAGTGTAATTAGCATCAGAATTTGATAATCAGCCCTGTAGCATCAGCTTATAATACAGGCCAACCTCATTTTCTGCTTGATAATTTGAGACAACCCCCAAGCTTAGCTTCTCAACAGCTGCTCAGAGCCCACTGAGCAAGAGAGTGTCACAGACACTTTCCAAGATGGTGACCCCCCTGTGACAAGTTTGAGGTCCTGGATCATTGCTGCTATTGAGAAGCTGAAACTTTAGGCTGGTGCAAAAAGTTCAGTGTATAAAATATGACATTTTTAGCCCTATTCATTTTTAGGGTTTAGTTCTCCTTTAGAGAGAGGCCTACAAAATATGCTAGCCAAATGATTAGTCTGATTCAGCAATAGGTGGATAGCTTACGTGGGGACATGCAATGTATGGCTGTCTTTCTATTTTTCAATTGTTTGACCTTTCTGCAGCTCCCCTTTACTTCCTCATCGTACAACCCCCCCCACACACACACAAATATTTATACAAGCACATAAATAAATATACACAGTATATCAGGAGATGAGTATTTGGGGTCATACATGGCATTCAATCAACATTTTACTTCACTACAAACCTGGGATGGAGATATTATTACAAACATATTTGTATTAGCAACAGATGAGATCATGACGCCCAAATGCTTGGTGAGAGTTAACAATGAAATGTACCGGCTTCATTTACAAGTGTAAAAAACAGGTCCAGGGCCTAAATGGCTATGGCATGTGTTATGTACAAGGCTCCCTGCCTGAAATCTCTGTGCTCTGCACCTTACACAACTGCATCTTGCATCCCTCTACTTTCGGTAAATAATCCCTGTAAGGTTTAAATATGCTACACTCCTATGGAATTCAGTCATTTACTTTGCTTGCTTGGATAGCCCAGGGGGTCGGCTCAGCAACCACTACATATGTAAAAGTCAAGCTATGTAACTCTATGCACATATCCATATGAAGAATATCTGTGTATCTTAATTGTACAGTCTAAACTAGTCACTTACCTTAAAGAGACTGAAAGAATCCGTTCTACATCAATCTTTTTTTTCAAAACCTCTTTCACCAACCCCTTCTCTGGACCTTGTTTCATCTTTTCCCGCCCAATTAGGTAGATTGATTTTGGGGTTAAAATAAGATCCCGTTTCACACCCTGAAAAACAAACAGGGCAGTTTTTCTTTGTCGTGTGTGTGTACTGTCACTGCAACAGGGAATTGTTATTAAATGCAAGTTCTCAGACCAGGTATGAGCCATTCAAGTCAATGGGAAACATTCAGGTGGCAAGAAGATTCCACTATAAGAAGTAGTGGTGGGGTAAAAAGACAATTGCAGATTTTTCCAAGTACATGTGGATATGTACACTAGGCTTCATATATGCTTTAAATCATTAGGAGGATTTATAGATAGGCTGGACTTTATGGGTGTTGTGTGGTGGGGTACTCATACACCATTTCTTACACCCGAATATGAACAGGCCTATAACTGTACTGTAGGTTGTATAAAGTGATAGAGACAAGAAAGGTCAATCACATTTGGATGTGTAAAGTGGCCATACACAATATCTTTCCCCATGGAAGGCGATATTTGTGTTAATCCGAAAGTTCAGCCCTAGGGCCAAACAATCAGATTACAATGAAGATCCAAGAAATCGTGCAGATTCCCTTAATTAACATACCTTAGACCTTCTGTCATATTTAGTAACGGTGTCTGCAAAATCAATTTTTTCTCTTTTCCCAACAAACTGGCGAAGCTCTGGGTGTTCATCCATACCAATGTAGTCACCAATGAAATTTCTGTTAATGCTATTCCGTCTTCTTTCCTTTTTGTTAAGGAACAGGTCAGATGCTGGGGAAAAAAAACCCAGTATGTTAAAGGGATACTGTCATGGGAAAAATTTTTTTTTTCAAAATGAATCAGTTAATAGTGCTGCTCCAGCAGAATTCTGCACTGAAATCCTTTTCTCAAAAAAGCAAACTGATTTTTCTATATTCAGTTTGGAAATCTGACATGGGGCTAGACATTTTGTCAATTTCCCAGCTGCCCCAAGTCATGTGACTTGTGCTCTGATAAAATTCAATAACTCTTTACTGCTGTACTGCAAATTGGAGTGATATCTACCCCCCCCTTTCCCCCCCAGCAGCCAAACAAAAGAACAATGGGAAGGTAACCAGATAACAGCTCCCTAACACAAGATAACAGCTGCCTGGTAGATCTAAGAACAACACTCAATAGTAAAAACCCATGTCCCACTGAGACACATTCAGTTACATAGAGAAGGAAAAACAGCAGCCTGCCAGAAAGCATTTCTCTCTTAAAGCGCAGGCACAAGTCACATGACCAGGGGCAGCTGGGAAATTGACAAAATGTCTAGCCCCATGTCAGATTTCAAAATTGAATATAAAAAAATCAGTTTGCTCTTTTGAGAAATGGATTTCAGTGCAGAATTCTGCTGGAGCAGCACTATTAACTGATTCATTTTGAAAAAAAAATGTTTTTGCCCATGACAGTATCCCTTTAAACAATTCATATAACTAAAGTACGTTTTACATGTGTAGTTATTTTCAGCAGATTAATGGCACAAATATTCACTTGCTTCCTAATCTCTTTTTTTGGTGTCTGGTTTGTGGAGTAGGTCAACACAAATACATGTGCATATAACATTGTTACTGTGGTGTATATGAATTAACTGTATAGCTGGAGAACTGTGGCACAAATGAAGCCACCCAAGGCATATCTAGCCATCAGGTTTGCCCACACCTAAATGACCAAACATTGGTCTCTGGTGGCTGTCGGTGAGCTTTTAGTGAGACTTTCTAAACGACACACACCATATTCTAAACTTAACATCACAGCAGACAGCTTCCAATAAGTTCTTTTGGAAAGAGATGTCGCTCTTTCTCCACTTATAGCAGCATCACAATTAACTCCACCCTACTGTCAGTTTTTGGTTGAAAATGTCTGAGCTGGTAAATGTGAGTTAGTGAGACGATCTTAAATGATCAACATCATCACATGCAGTTTTGTATCATTCTTGAATAGTCATAAGTCACAGACAAAGGCAAAATTAGCAATTGTGCAACACGTATATGGGTTAAAAAGGGGTGTGGGCTATGGCAAATATTTATTTAAATATTATTACTACCTATCCTTTCTTGCCTTCACATCTGTATCTTGGCCGAGGGAAGTGATCTCACAACACAATTCAGATAGAGACAAGTGAGAAAGGCCCTTATTAATTTAATGGAAGTTCATAAAAATGGGAAAACATACAAGAGATGTAGTATACCTTGTTCTCTCATCTGCACATATTTCTTCCGTGCAACATACTTCCTCCAGGCTTTCTGAATTGAGCGAGCATAGCCATCGTATTTCCTCTCACGCATCTCCTCCAGCAGAAAGAGCTGCACAACAACATTGAGGTTTGTCAGTAGAACATTGCACTGGATAGGAAATCTCTAATGATCAGGTGCACACTCAACTCAATAAAGAATGCTCACTATAGCAACATGTGCAACTAATGGCATTCAGGGACCCAAAAACTTGATTATATCCAAATTAACCTACCAACAAGACCCACTCATTTAGTTTAAATTGGTTGTGCAGTTTGCATATATAACTATACAAATTACAACTGCAAAAAATATAAAATGAATGAAAATGCAGTCAAGGAGGAAAACAAAAGCAGAACTGGAATTAAAGCAGTGTAAGATCAACTTTTATGTTTTAATCTGAGTTCAATAACAACAAAATATTAATACTAACAAATCATTGGAAGATGCATTTAAAACAGAAAACCCCTTACTTTATATCTCCTGATGGAAAGGAACATAACCTTAAAGTCTACTGAGAATCCACAGTATTACCATTTCTCACTCTCTTCCACTGAAAGAAGTGAATTACCATCATGCGTTTTTACTCCTTTATACAAAAGTATTAATTTCATGTTCTATGAACAAAAATGTGAATGAGCTAAAAAGATGCTAGAATAAGTGAATCAGCTCTGTGATACAGAGTATATGATATATAATACAGATGGGTATAAATAAACTCAGGAAACTTTTGCTCAGTTTTACTGATGGAGGAACTTGCTGTTGCATTCTTTTCTAGGGTCAATGTGCTCTAGATAAAAATTATAGGCAGATGCCTAGAAAATTAGGAAGGATACCATCTACAATACTGTATATAAATATACATTTATATACTCTCCCATGGAAAGCATCTATTGTAAAACTCCTAAAAATCACACAACCATTTATCTAGCTTTTGGATATGTGGCTTTAAATAAAAAAAGAGAACTTTTGAACATACACATATTACTGAAATGCATTCTGGGCTTCACAGAAAATGTAACCGTGCAGTTACAACATATACAAATAATGGTTCAGTGTATTTGGAAGGGAAGTCTGGCCCACAAATAAAGAAATCTGATCATCGTGGTGTGTTGTATGGAAATGATGCCAATAAATTCTGCACTGAAGTCTTTGTGGCTAGGGAGACCTAGGTGGCCGAATAGTCTATGTTGTTCTGCAGGGGCCTTCTAGAGGCATGCTTCTATGTGATTCCATAAGCATATCCGTGAGCAAGTAAAAGCAGTCCATAATGTTATAAAATAGAGAGACTGTTGAGAATGGCCGGATTCTTGCACTTCAGATTGCTTCTTAGTGACAGGTTACCAGCTAGTGAGGCAAACATATAAACAATGAAATAATATTTAAAACTCTATACTTCCTAGCAATTCACCATCACTTTCTATTGCCATGCTATGTCTACCTGTATTCTTGATCCTGTTCATAAAGACTTGGACTTTCCAAGGAAAAAAACAATCCTTATCGGCAACATATCATTGGATATCCACTAAATCCTTGTAGACTACTTTAGAACATATGAAAAAATACTGACATGTCATTATGAAAAAAAGGGATAATCAAAACAATTGTAGTGTAAAATGTTTGTGCTATGCGAGTTTGTGGGAATTATATTCAGCTGATATCTGTATCAAGAGTACAGACTTATTTATTCAGGTGGGGTGTGGATATTTCAATAACAAAAGGTCACCTGCCTACAGCACAGTCACCACTGCGGACTGTACTCAGGACAAGTACATTAAACACTGAGAGGACTACTACACAAGTTCTGTTAAAATAATTTATAGTTCATTATTATATATTATAATCAAATATTTCCCTTTGTTTGCCACTTATTTTATGCACATTTAAAGGGGTGGTTCCCCTTTAAGATACCTTTTAGTATTTATAGAATGGGCAGTTTTTCAATTAGTCTCCATTATTTTTTTATACAGTTTTTTAAATTATTTGTCCTTTTCTTCTTTCCATATTTCACTGACCCCAACCAAATAAACAAATGCTTTGTAAGGCTAAAAATGTATTCGCTAAATGTTATTGCATCTTTCTAGTCATATTCCGGTCTCTTATTCAAATCAATGCAAGGTTGCTAGGGTAATTTGGAACCTAGCAACCAGATGATGAAATTGTAAACTGAAGAGCTGCTGAATAAAAAGCTAAATAACGCAAAACCACAAAAAATAAAAACCATTTGCGTATTGTTGTATAATATTATTCTCTACATCATACTAAAAGTTAGATTAACGGTGAACAACCCCTTTTATTAGTGCTGGGCAGCCTACTCTTACTAAATATGTAGCTTCTGTTGCAGTGGTTCCATTGCAATATTAAGTTAAACCATCTTGTTTAGGGCTAAAAATTCTGCAGAGATGTAAAGAGTGGATTTCAGATAGTACCTCTGGGATCTGATTGCCAACGGGTGGTTCAAGTTCTTTGGGCCTTACCTGGGTGTTTTGACTTTGGGCTTAAATTAGCAATTGTGCTCTAATGAATGTCCTGATGGGACTATTTGCATATGCAGTGGTAACCATGCTAATGAATACTGCCAACATTTCTGCAGCACTGAAACATGCCTTGGTGTGGTCTAATTTCGTATGTTAAGAGGTATGTAGATGGAGTCTACATAGCAAGACAGAAGGGAATAGTGGGTGTGTAAAGATAAACAGAGAGAAAAGTAGACTTATAATTAAACTTTGTAATAAACAATAAGAGGGGGGCTGCTCTGATTACAGATTATTATTCAGGAACAAAAGTACCAACCACTGGCTCAGGAATTTTATGATCAGAAATGATCAGAATGTGTGACTTGACTTACACAGAATTAATTACTGGTAAAATATGGTGCCAGGAAATGTGCATTGATACAACGATCACTGCCAGTTCTGCATAAAGGAAGTGAATAAATGACTGAACTTGGTGGACAAAAAACTTTTTCATCCTAATGACTCAGTTGTCATCCAACAGGATATATGGCTGATTACACCAGTTCAATTGAATTACAGTTAGTCAAACTTGAAGGGATTTTCTAAATGCTAGTGCATTCAAACCAAGCACAAACGTCATGTGAAAAGATCATACTCACAGACTCTGGGGCTTTAATAAAGATCTTGGTTTTCCCAAGCTGAAACTGATCAGAGTCCATGTTGACAGAATGCAGTAGGTGGAGAACTCCTTTCTTCTCATCTCCCCTCCATGATGGCCAGGTCTCTTTGGTAAGGATTGCATATCTTTAAAACAAGACGAGGATACAATTTAGCCCAGCAACCAGGCAGTTGTGGGAATGAGAGACTGGAATATGAATAGAAGAGGGCTTTAAAACCAACAATATAAGAGCAATAGTTCTTATGTCTGTCAGGGCAAGTGAACCCCATTTCAGATGCAGAGGAGAAAGGCAAATAATAATAAAATAAAACAAAGGAAGCACAATTGAGAAGAAGAGTTGCTTTATGCATCATGGTCAACTTTCTGGGTTAGAAGGCAAACTTTTCCCTTTACATATTTGTATTGGTCTATATCCAATGCAAAGCATGTTGCAGCTTGCATGTAGATTTACATCTAGCGATTTTAACTTGATGCTCCACTTCTGCAGCAGTCTATGGAAAAAACTCTCAGCCTACGCAACATTACGGCAGCTTCCACTCGTGTTTTAACTCAAAGATACAGATACACAGTGTTCTGAGCAAGAAAAAACAAAAATAAGTGTCCATTATAATTTATTTTTACATAAAGGCACAGCAAAAGACGATGCTTTTTGACACCATTGTTTTAACAGTGTGGATGACTTTTCTGAAATCCATATGTAATTTTCTCACTGTTTATCATTATTATTAGAAGCACATACAACATACATAGCAATCTACTTCTGCTAACACAAGGATTCTTAACCTAGGACACAAAAATGGTTCCCCGTGATCTTTAGGGTGGGTCCCCTGGTCCCCTTACATACATTAGACCTCTGTAGACCTATATAAAGTACGTTATTGATGTAAAACCATTTTAGACACTTACCCTCATATGTAAAAAAAAAAAGGCACCAGGTTTGCTCAAGAGCAGTAACCCATAGCTTCCAATAAGATGTTTGCTTTTAAACAGGTGACTAGTAAATTATACCTGCTGATTGGTTGCTTTGGGTTTTTGCCCCTGGGCAAATCTAGTGCCTTTTATTACATAACCCCCTTACTGTTTTTATACACAGCAGGGAAAATAAGTATTGAACAAGTTAACATTTTTAGCATTTATATTTCTAATAGGGCTATTGATATGAAATTTAGCAAAAGGTAAAATTTGAATGTACTCACGACCCTAATGGGAGGTTATTTAAGTAAAAACTCAAAGTCTAACATTCGATTGAATAGGAACGACCCAGGAAATCCCAAATCAAATTTGAATCAAGTTTTCCTTCGAAAATAAATGTCAGAAAGGCTGTTAAGATCTTCAAATGGTTCAAGGACCTCTGCCATTGACTTCTATGTGAATTTGCCAGGTTTTAGGTGGCGAAGTATCGAATTAGAACTGTTTCCAGGGTTGAGCTGTGATCTCACATTCAAATTGGTGGTTTTAAATTTGAAATTGTCAGTTTTGACCAAAAAAAATAATTCAAAAATTTGAATTTACCATTTGAACCACGGTAAAGCTTCCCCTAGATGTCAGTAACAACCCAAGTAATCCACACAAGTATTGAACACATGAAGAATATGAGGTGCAAAACGACATGAAAAGCCAAGAAACCTGATGAAATCTGTCAATATTTAGAAAGCAATCCTGCTCCCTATCAATGCAAATGAATATCAGCTTGTTTAGCCCTTATTGATAGCCTATAAAAAAATCTCATTACCAAGGTATCACACAAGAAGCCTCTCATGATGTGTAAAAGCAAACTTGATATGCAAGCTTGATAAAGGGCCTGGTAGGCTAAAACGTTGCCTTCTTGCATATGGGCTTAATACATTTTCATCTTTGAACACTAATGCAACCAGACGCAGTGTGCTGCTGGCATTTTTCTGGATATTGATTTGACCCGGTGAGGAGTGGGTCTCACAGTACAGCACCTGGCACTACAAGAGTGTGATTTGGGGAGGTGAGCGCTCCACATAAGTGAGTCTCCTAGGAGAAGAGAGTCTGGTCAGATAAGACCAGAACTGAACTCTTTGGTCATTGCACAACCCATGTTTGGAGGAGAAATGGCAGTGCCCATCACCCCAAAAACACCATACCAACAGTGAAGTTTGGAGGTGGGAACATCATGGTGTGGGACTGTTTTTCAGCATATGATACTGGCAGACTAATTGTAAGAAGGATGAAGTGTACCAGGATAAGAATCTGCTGCCATCTTCATAAAAAAGGTCCCTGGAATCTTAAAGGGCCAAAATCAAACACATATTAACAAACTGACCAGTACAACCTAAACATGTTTAATCAAACTACATATATAGTTTTTTTGAAAAAAACTGCAGGTTTTAAAAAATCCCTTACTTTGTCAAATGGGTTCTTTCACTGAGGGAGGTCATACTGAGACTATAACAGAGACTATAACATGCAAATTTCAGGAGCAAGCTCAGATTGTAGTATTGCTCTGAGTATTCTACCCAGAATGCCTAGTTTTAGTAAACTCCTCCACTAGAAGTATCAGGAGATTTCCCTATCTTATTATGCAAATGAAGGGGACACGCTAACTTCCAGAAGGTGGCAGCACTGCTTTAACTGAGCATGTGCGAGATTTCAGAGCTACAGTTGGCTGGGAAGATATAGGTAGGAGGAGCCAGTGAAATCCAAGATGGCTGCCTCAGCTAGAACTACAGTGGAGATAGTGGAGATCTTGCAGAAGGTATAGTGAGCTGATGATTTACATTAAAAAAACAATTCTAACTGTTTTAAAAATCTGATTTCTTGAACTTTCACATAGTGTATTTACTTAGTAAATGATTTTAGTTATGATTGGTGCCCTTTAACGTTTTGAATACAGTTTGTGTGAAACAATGGGCCAAAATCACATCTGAGCAATGCATGCAACTAGTTTCTCTATACAGGAGGTGACTTGAAGCTGTGATTACCAACAAAGGCTTGTCCACAAAGTATTAAATACATTTCAGTAAGCGTGTTCAATACTTATTTCCTGTGTCATTTGCCTTTACTACACATAACTTCATTTACGGATTTATTTGTTTTGAGTTTGTTTATTTGTATGTGTGGATCACTTGGGTTAGTCAGTAGTCTCATTAGAAATACATTTTCTGAAAAAAACATTGACGTGTTCAATACTTATTTTCCCTGCTGTAAGTTGTTACATGTTCTTTCAAGCATGTGAACAAGGAGAGGGTTATATTTATATATTTATAGTTACACTGTATGGTTATATACACATCTATAGTTCCTGACTGTAGAAACATAAACCTATAGCTTCACTTGTTCTGGAGACTATAAGTACTTACTTTATACTCTTTATTTATAAACCCAAGACAGGACATATTGGATAGACAGTTCCCTTTTTCCCTACTGTAGAAAGTCACATTTATGTCCCGCATGGAACACCTACTCACACTTCCCATTGGCTTCACACTAGAACAAACCATTCTTTCACTTGTTCTTTGCATGTAAATATAAAATACTGCACAGATATGACTATTCACAAGCTCAGCTCAGGGCTGCCAGGAAGGCGTCATATGAGAACATACTGGAGACTAGAGAAACAGGCTGTTCCTGCCTTGTCGGTTTATTTACACAGCCTAGTTATTTTACTATGCTTTTCAGAACACAAAATGATGTCACCAGGAAGAGCTTCAACCAGAACAGGTTCTGCCCTCCTTCGCCCTGATTTGAATTAAGGGGAAATCAAAACATGTATTTCACAGTAACTAATATAAGCAGAAGAACTTGATTTTGGAACCAGTTGCTTAGACATGCAACACTTCTACTAATGCCAAGCATTTACTTTAGGGCAATTTGTAACACTGAGCATGTGTCCTGGTAAATAACATTTATTTCCAATAAAATTGCATTTGTGGTGCATTTTGTGAATTGAGTTGCATCATGAATCACATTTGCCACCAGTTCAGTAAATAATGGCAGACATTTAGTAATGTACTAGAACAATTTCAGCCAATGGGATCTTGGTTTAAATAAGACACAGAAAGAATTATAGAAAATCTGCCAATTTCTTAAACAAACCCAAGTTTTTGCACCTGATGGGCAACAAAACTACTTATGGGTTTTACTGCAATGACTGATGTGGAGACTGGATGTCTTAAAATGAAATAACACAACACCCTCAGCAACACTGGGAGAAAATACCTGTGATTCCATAGCAGTACACAATGATTCCATTCCCTGGTTCTCGTGAAAGAATGTTATATATCACAATAACTCAGCGGAGAATGCAAAAGCCTTGAATTGCTTTAAGCCTACAGCTAACAAGGCAATCAATCAGACATATATTTTAAAGTTACATATATTATGGTTATACAAGGGCAAGGGTGACATGCCCATATGGGTTACGATTGGCACAAGCAGCTGCAGTTCCATAAAAAACTGAATAAAACACCGGATAAACTCACATTGATACAATACCCAGCATAAGGAGTGGGGGCAGTACACACGTTTTAATGTGGATTGAAAAGGAAGAACAGTCTTGCTGTGTAAACAAAAAAGTTGTGCTTTTTTTATCCGACCTATCTTCTGATTTTTTTCACTGTTTACATGGTAGGCAATGCTGGATAATATTTAAGCAGAATGGCAGAGACCAAAAAGTTAGATGAATTAGAAAAAAAACCCCACAAAAAAGCACATTTCTCTTTTGATTTTACATTATCACCAATTATAGCTTTGCTATGAGGCTGTTCTGTAAATCTACTTTTTACTGTTTTAGCTTATGGTGTTCTGCTATGGACCCAGAAGGTCTACCACTTTAAGGGTCAGGGCACACGCTCAGATTCGAGGGGATTAGTCCCCAGCCTTGGGCGACTTCGGAAAACTAAGCGCTCCGAGTACTATACTGCCGGCGATTTACATTCTAGCGGTCGGGAGGCAGTTTGGGGAGATTAGTCACACGAAGAAGAGGAGATTTGTCGTTGGGCGACTAATCTCCCCTGCCCTGACCCTAAGTCTGGGGATATAACAGAGCCACAAGTAAGTTATGGTCTCACAACTGCATGCTTAAAGCTGGTCACAGAACTGATGTGTGTGTGCATTCAATTCCCCTGTGCTATTAAAGATAATTTCCCTGTAGTATCAACCCTGAAACTATTACCATTGGTGTGAGCACCCACTGTTACACACCTACCTCACTTGTACATGCAGAGGGCACATGCAGGAGAGGGTGACTGATAGCAAAATTCACATAATGCAAGGAGCTTGGTGGAAGAAAATTTAGTGTTGTAGGGCTGCTCATATGTAAAACCCTGCTTCATGTAAATAAACCATTTTCATAATAACTTTTTAGTAGTATGTGCCATCGGGTAATGATAAATAGAAAATTGGCATTTTAAAAATAAGGGCAGCCCCCTGGGATCGTATGATTCACTGTGCACACAAAATAAACCAAACATGTAAGGTCAGATGAGCCAATTAACAGACAAAGTTGTGTCTTTTGCTTCAACACTTCTTCCTGTTACAGTTAGAGTTGTAGTATTTCTGGTCAGGTGATCTCTGAGGCAGCACAGAGACCATTACGAAATGGTGGTTCAAGGCAAGAGATGTAAAAGGGCAATATTTACTTAAATATATATTCCAGTTTGAAAAGATTCTTGAATATGCCACGTAATTTGGTATAAACTATCTGTTGCTCAAGTATTTGGGGGTCTAGTTTTCCTTTAAACAATGAGCAGCAAACCCTCACCCATGAACTCTCCATAATAACATTGCTAGGGTTCTCCTCAGTAGTACACTATGCACTGGTTTTGTTTCCATGATGGAATAACAACCACACTCATCTCACCTTTGCAAGAATTTCTTGAATACCCTTCTGTATGCATATCCAGCACGGCGCACACGTATGTTTTCCTTCAATCCAAGATATTCAACCTGATGTTTGACCCTATAAAAAATAAAGGGACATCCAGCAATTAAAAAATATTAATGTCCCAACTGAAAGATTTTGCGCTGCATTGCATCATTATGCCAGACTTTAGAGAGGCTTGTTGGGGGCATTAAGATAAATTAAATAAAGCATATAGGTAATCCCTGTATTTAATGACTGCTCAAGGCAGAAGTTAAGTAGGGCCATCATCAGAAATCACAGGACCCCTGGCTAATATGTTAGCAGAGCCCTCCCCACCCTAAACAAAAAGAATGGATCCACCAATACAAAAAAAGCCTATGCATGCACACCATGCTCATGATCTACCCCAAACACACCCCATTTTGCCAAAAACCTCACCCACACTAGATACATTTATTAAAATATTTTGTTATATTCCTGACATGACAATTAGGGCATCACACTAAAATCACCACTGCACGCTGCAGATACGGTTTTATGATATAGTGCTCTCTTCTAGTGATGGGCGAATAAATTCGCCTGGCACAAATTTGCGGCAAATTTCCGTGTTTTGCTGGCGGAGACTAAAGTCACGAATCTCTTGCGAAAATTCGTCTGTGAAAATTCGCCAGCGTCTGTTTTTTTAGAATTGCTTGATTTCTTTCGTGAAAACGTTTGAATTGCTTCATTTTTTTGCAAAATTTCCAATTTCGCCCATCACTACTCTCTACTAATTTGTCTTATATCTCATGGTGATCGAGTAGTCAACTAAAATACATTTCAGCAAAGGGCTTGGTATCAACTTGGCTCCACGGATAGGAGATCTTGGCTTAAACACACTGACCCTTGCCCATCCTAAAGCAACTCCCATTGGCCTCCATACACACCTGCTCTCCTCCCAGTCTCTGGGTTTCTTTGTTTCATTGGGTTTGATGCAGCGAATGTAGTGTGGAGTGCATTTCATCAGAGTGTTGACTAGATCATTAGCTTGTTTCTTGAAAGGCAAAAAGAAAAAATATCAGTGCTCTGCATATTGTAGTGATAATGAACACATAACTGTATAAGTATGGGATCCCTTATCCAGAAATGGTTATTAAGAAGGCTCCAAATTATGGGAAGGTCACTACCCATAGGTCCCATTTTAAGCAAATAATTCTAATTTTGAAAAGGATATTGGAGGCCAACCAATCTTATTGAGTTTATTAAATCATTTTAAGCAGACAAGGTATGGTGATACAAATTAAAAGATCCTTTATCTGAAAAACCCCAGGTCCAGGGCATCCCAGATAATAGATACTATAATGGTCTTTAAATGTTCAAAAATACTTTGCCGATACATTTTCATGTTAAGTCAACATTGCCTTACTGTACAATATTGTATTAAAGGTAACTTTGGCAGCAAAGGACTAAATGTATTCTATACATTTTTTCAAACATACAACACCTTATGATTGGTTATATAAACTATACCCAGACCTAAAGGTGTAATGACCTGTCCACTGTGCAAACCCAGTCTCACCTTGATCTTACTGCCTGCAGTTGTAGGACGCCCTTTCTTTTCTGCTTGAAGATTTTCAGGAAATAGAGCCTGCATGAAATACCTACATAAGGAAAGATTAAAGGGTATCAAATGCCAATATAAAGAAGCCATCTTCCCTGTTGATGCCATGAATATTACCAGAACACAAAACAGTTCCTCGCTAAAGTGTCAAAAAACCTTCAAGTTCAAAAAACTCACAATTTAAAAGTAAGAATTGTACTAAGCAATTTATGGGACTCCTACCTGGACCAAGAATTTAAAATCTTTGCAACTGGAAGGGATTGTGCTTTACACATGCAAAATTCAGATGGAGAGATGTTGGGGTTTTTTTTTGTTACAAATCCTCAATTTAAAGTCACAATATTTTACAAGTTGTATTTTTTTGCTTCAGTGCAAAAATTTTTTTTAGTATTATGTCAGATACGGTTGTTTAAACTCCCAAATTTCTGTTTACAGTCCAATGTATATTGGTTAGGGTGCATACTTACTGCTGGCTACTCTGCATTAGTTCAATGAGATCCATAAATAGAACATCCCGATTTCTCTCACAGAATCCGCCGACATCATAGGACACCTAAAATGCAAATGTTACAATTATAAAAACAATAGGGCTAATCTCCATGCATTTTAAACACCAACACAACTATATTTGTAACATAAACCAACCTTGCAACATTTGTTCAAGGGTTATATCAAGGGCCGTATTTCACGGGTGGATGTCCCTAGGCCGCACGGTCTTAGCACCCGCCCGCACTACTTCCACACACGCAAGGAGCACGGAGGAGGAACCGCAGCACCCAGGAGCTGCGCGTCCAAAGTGCTCCCGAGAAAGCGGCCGGAGCGGCATGCCGCGCCTAATACTTTGATGCCCTAGGCCCGGGCCTTTGTGGCCTTGCAACAAATCCGGCCTGATTATATCGTCTCTGAACCAAGTTAATAGTTGAAGGGGAAATTGCATTCTGAAAACCTATTTGTTACTTATAAGGAGTTAAAGATTTGTGAGGCATTTCAAATGAACTAACAAACTATAAAACACAGTATTTATAAGATGGTTGCTGTTTTCTGATTTTTAGCAGCAGAAAGAAGCAGTAGGGCCACCATCAGACATTTCAAGCTTTCCATAAAAATGTGCTAGTGAGGAATGGGCTTAATTTTGTTCCCATTTCCTCTCTATTTATCATCTCTTTCTCAACCATTAAGCTTCCTAGAAGGAGACAATAGTCACCCATTCATTTGAACTCATGGACAATGCACTCACACATTCTCACAATGATCTGTTTTTTAAAACAGCAAAAGAAATGTATATACACAATACAAACACACACAACAGTGGAACACGGCACTGTCTTGTAACTGAACGTTTCGACTGGAACGACAGACGTTTCTTGAAAAAAAATGGCGTTCCAGTTGAAACGTTAGTTTGTGCCTACAATAAAAATGTTATAATTCAGTATAAGACCTGTGAGTGTGGCTTCTTCAAACCTCTACTATTCATCTACAATGAGGACTGCACTCCGGTGTGATTGACCTGATTATTCGTGAGTGCCGGCATTTATACATCTATATATATACATTTATTAAGAACAAACTAAACATTTTGTTTGTTAGTCTTGTGGAATGTCCCTGAGAGGTCAAAATGTTGACAAATAGTTTTATGTATTCCTAAGACCAATGAATGCACCATTGGCATATGAGACTGCTTTATCGTGGGTGGCAGTACCCCTTTTAATACATATATATACGCTTTATATATATAACATTGGTGAGGCGGCGTAAATTTGCCAAAATGCATTCACGTCTATGGGTGTCGTTTTTTTTGACACACGTCATTTTTTTTTTTATTCCATTGGAGCCTATGGGTTTCATTTTTGCAGTGAAAATTGTTGAAAAATTTTCATTCATCACTAATCCCGATTAAAATGAAAACATTTTGCAGGCAAATCCTAAAGCCCAGTAAGGCAAACAAGCAATAAAAGTGAGACACTGCAGAAATGTTCTCTGCTTATGAGCTAACCAAATCCCAGGATTACCTAGATTTACAGTTTCCTCTTGAGCCGGAAGTTGATAAAATCAAAAGGCTACATAACAGATTGATTACACTAAACTGCAATCCAGTTACAAAAATGAGAAGTCAAAGCAATGTGTGAAAACCCAGTCAGCACATTCTTACGCTGCAGAACAGAAGCTATATGAGCAGGGAGTATTAAAGAAACACAAGACGCCCTTCATAAAATTAAGAAGATATTAAAATTTCATTCAAAGGAGTACAAACCAAACAGATTTCCCACTAACTAATTCTGCTTTAATTCCTCAGCTTCTGGATGGCATTAATAAGCTTTGTACAAAAGTCTCGGCTGAATGGTTTGAGGCTGTATAATCATTCCCTCAGTATAAAGGTTAGCCATCAATCATGCGAGTGAAACATACTTTTATAAAATTTCATTTTTTTTTCATTATAATGGTTTTGTGTGGCCCTTGATGCACATTATCCCTTTTTGTTAAAATGCAATTGTTTACTTTGGTACTAATTCCCATTACATATGCCATTTTTAATAAACATAATATGTATATAATACATTGAATTAACATTAACATTTAATTATGCAAAAATCCCAGCAACAGCATTTCTGCATACTTTGTACATGGACTTTGATTAGAGAGCTCTGAACTCCTTAATTTCCGCTTCCATTTTAAATATCACTTCATATGATCTCTTTCAGTGCTAAAAGCAATTTTATAAATATACAGAAATGGCAGTTGCTGAAGTCTAGTCTATGCTGCAGGTCTAGTCTATGCTAAAAACTTTTGAATTTGATAAAAGCAACCCCGATGTATGAGGGAATTACTGGACCAGCTTGCAGTTTTGGTCTTCCGTAAGTTGCCATTCTCTCAGGCTATCTTGCCACAAACTTCCTTTTCCACTCCTATAGCCTATCTCTTACAAAAAGAGCAATAAAAGTTAATATAGCCTCCAATGTGCTGGAATTCTGGGGAAAAAACACGATGATCTGCATCCAAAAATTATACTCTGCCCCATGCACTTCGTTATATAGTGAATTAAGTACCCCCTCTTGTAAAATATAAGGATATTATAAGTTACAGAGGAGTTTCATGACCATATAAAAACACGAGGTTGAAGGCCGAGTGTTTTTATACAGGTCATGGAACTCCGAAGGTAATTAATAACCTTTAAAGGTAACAGCTAGTATTAAGACAATGCCACCCACTGAATGCAATTTACAGACCTTTTTGAAATCCAAGCAGTTAAAGAATCTTAATTGTTTATGATGAAAACATTCTAGCGCATGGCTGCTTCTAAGAGATAGTATCAGTCACATTCATGGCTGAGATTCAGAGGTGTATTGACAAAATACAAACATGGGTGTAACTGGCTGATGCAATTTGTAAAGCTGAAAAGCCTGATTGAATACATTGTCTAGTGTATGATAGTATCTTACCTTCCCAGCATAATGGTGTATGATAAAGCCCTGGTTCCAGCTATTAAAATGTTCGTGAGTCCCAACGGCCATCTGTAGTTTCTGAAGAAGTGTCTGATCTGCCCCTTCACCCACTGCATGCATCGTGGCACAGACATCGTCCAAAATACTCATCACACCAGGAGGATTCTGAAAACATCATGTTGTTAATGTTGTGTTTTGTATCAGCTGTCCCTCATTCAATCACACACATATTACCACAAATGGGAATTGTAAGGGCTCTTACACATGAGCGTTCCGACCTGCGCTCCCCTGCGTTCCGTTTTTTGGCGTTCAGCCGCAGGGGAGCGCAGGAATAGACGCAAGTCATTATTTGAAATGGGGCTGTACTCACTCAGGCGCGTGTAGGCGCCGAACGCAGGAAAAATGCAGCATGTTGCGTCTGAACCTGCGTTCGGCGCCTACACGCACCTGAGTGAGTACAGCCCCATTTCAAATAATGACTTGCGTCTATTCCTGCGCTCCCCTGCGGCTGAACGCCATAAAACGGAACGCAGGGGAGCGCAGGTCGGAACGCTCATGTGTAAGAGCCCTAACACTTCTGCTCTGGAGGCGTCCCCCATAGCATTTATCCAACAGAGCAGTTCTCTTCATAAACCTTAACATTTAACCAGCTTTACTTACCACTTTGTTCTCAATGAGATCACATACAATTTTATTATTGAAATATTCTATTGGGGTCCATCGGATTCCTTCTTGAACATACTCTTCCTGAAAGATATGGGGAAGTGGTGTGATAATTAACCTTAATGCAAACTATACAGACAGATGCATTAGGCATAAAAATAAATTAAAAAAAATATGTATATGTATGTAAATAATGACTAAGCAAGGATGAGTTAATAGGCTCTGGAAAAAGATATGCAAACATGGACCGACTACAGAATCAAAACAAAAGATGAATTGCAAAATAAAAACACAAGCTGTTTGTAAAACATTTTTGCTTGTTGTAGTTTAGGACACCGACATCTCTTTGTTACGCCCTTTTGTATTTGGTTAAAATGGCTATCATGCCAGCGTTGCCATGTATCTAGAAAGGAAGCCTAGTTCTTTCATTTTTGAGGATGGTGATCTGGGCCAGAACATGTTATCACTTTCATTTGTGCTCTTTAGAACTAGGGTATGGATTTTCATATTACTTAGCCTAAATGTTAATACTACTACAGGTATGGGATCTGTTATCCAGAAACCCGTTATCCAGAGAGTTTAGAATTACGGAATGCCCGTCTCCCATAGACTCCATCCACATAATCTAAATTGTTAACTGATTTCTCTTTTCTCTGTAATAATAAAACAATAGCTTGTACTTGATCCAAACTAAGATATAATTAATCCTTATTGGAAGCAAAACCAGCCTATTGGTTTATTTGATGTTTACATGATTTTCTAGTAGACTTAAGGTATGAATATCCAAATTATGGAAAGATCTGTTATCCGGAAAACCCCAGGTCATGAGCATTCTAGATAACAGGTCCCATACCTGTACAGAAAAAAAGGAATCTACCTGTTCGGCCTTGAGAGTCAGTTCTATAAAAATCTGCTGCAGTTTCTCATTCACAAAATTGATGCAGAATTGTTCGAAACCATTTTTCTGAGAAAAGAAAAAGAAAAGAAACTCAAGAGAATTGTCACATTATCATTGTTTATTATAGTAAATTTGCTAACAATCATACCTGAAATATTTCAAAACCATAGATATCCAGGACTCCAATATTATAATCTTCATGATCTTTCTTTATAGCTTTATTAATAGACTGAAAATGTGAAACAAAAAATATTTCTGACAAATATAATATTACATTGATATCACTTAACTGGATTTAGGCTGAAATGCTACTACTTAGAGCAGTGCTTTAATCTGTTGCCCTCAACTTGACTTGTACAATTTGTCATTGCTTTAAACACTAGTGCACGCTATAGTTTATAATTCCAGCATTTTCTACCCAGAGGAAAATGGGTAAAGAAAAAAAAAAAAGATTTGAATGAAACCTACAAAAACTTCACTTTCTTGAACCACAGATTTTTGTTGATTGCTGCCAGTGCCCTGCATATTTCTAACACACTCACATATACTACAGAGGTTATTTACTAAACTCTGAATCCAAAAATTCGTGATTTTTTTATAAAATCGGACAAAATCACAAATTTTTCAGAATTTATTAAACCCAGAGGATGGAAAAGTCTGAATCAGAAACTGCAGCATCTCAGACCTGTCGAGGTTGCATATAATAAACCAAATGATCATGACAATGCATAGATCTATTGAATCATTAGGATAAGCTTACCGCTTTCCAAGTTGGGCCCGGGTGCTCATGCCCCAGACCTTCAGCATAGGGGAGTAATTTACAACAAAAACAGCAATAGGCAGGCACCAATCCGGAACGTCCAACAAAAGTAGAATAATATTTTATATTAAATTTTTTGGCTCTTGGATTCTACTTTTGTTGGACGTTCTGGATTGGTGCCTGCCTATTGCTGTTTTTGTTGAGGTTGCATATAAGTCAATGGGAGAAGTCCCAATGATTTTTTGATGTGCGCTGGGTTTCGTGCAATACCCACAAGTTTTTGGATGAAAAATTCGGAAAAAAACGTGAAAATCAGATTTTTTTTCCTGGTCCCCTGAAACAAAAACAGTGTAATGGTGATGGTGGAACAATTGCTATGAAATGTTGGCTATGTGGTACATGTTCGAGCCGATTAAGATTTCTTTGCTTCACGGAAGTCGGTACCATTTGCTTTAGCCTAAAAACTAGAAATCTTTTCCAGTCTTTTCTAAGGCTATGGACACACATACGTTTTTCAGCTACGTCCAAAAAAACCAACCGATGCGTAAATACATTTAACGGTTTCAAGTTTAGTCTATGACACTTCCGGTAGCATATTTACGCAGTGGTCGGCTTTTTAAAAACCGCCACAGAAAAACTTATGTTTGGCCATAGCCTTAAAGGACAAGGGATGCCCAATTTACTAGCAGGGTGCCAATATGTTAGCCACCGCCCAGTGAAGTTTTTTTTGGGGGGGGGGCTGTAAATATAATTTTTTTATAAACAGGTGAAAAAACTATAAAGTCAGATGTTGAAAACATGCAGAAAAATACATTTGTTCCTGACACCTAATACTATTAGGATTTCTGTAAAATATGTTTTCAATGGACTATACTGTCACTATTCTGCATCGTTACTTACATCAACCAGGTAATCAAACACACGAGCATGAAGTGCCTTGGAAAGGGCATCTCTGGTGTAACAGGCTTGCTCCACATTTAGTGTCACATTAATAGATTCTGATTTCCCTCCCCATTTGCTGTCCATCTGTCTGCTGGTTAACTTGTCCTTCAGGCGGTTTTGGTCTATCCCCAATAAAAAGGCAGGAAAGGCTAGAACTGAAGGCAAATAAGAATGTTAAAAGAGGAACCACTGATCTAAAATATTAAATACATGGAAATAATATTGAAATATTAAATATTGGCCTTCAGTTCAAAAATGTACATTTAAGATCTATAACAATAAATAGGACTTGGAAATACATTCTGCCTATTCTCTTAATTAAAAGAAAACATTTTTCCAAATGTAAAGCTATTATTAAGAACTAATAGAAAACGTATTTATTTATTGAACTTGCTCTCCCCTCTAGAAACAGTTTACGTTGATCTAAATATATATACCCCCTCCCTAGCCTTGCAATAAGATTTAAATCTAGGGAAACCGAAGTTTCTTTACAACTGAAGAAGAGGCACTTAGAAGGAATATGATTACTTTGTATAAATATATAATGGGGTTTGTTTATATAGATACAGATAAATGTATTCATAATTGCTTCTTAAGTAAATCTTCACAGTAGACATTCCTTTAGCTTTGAAGAAATATGGCTATGTTTAGAATCAGAAAGACTGAGCTATGTGCAACTCTCAGAAATAAAGGAAGAATAAGAAATATTTTATAAATATATATTATCTATAAGAATATTGTATTTATATATTTTATAAATGTGTCCAAAGCATTATTATACATCACATGAAAAATACTATTTTTCAACATATTTAAGTAAACATATTCTAATAGTGAGTATAGTATACTGTAGTTCATAAAAACAACTACGCACCACTGTTATTACTCATATCATGCTACTGTATTCATAGGAAAGTCGAAGTCAGAGTGTGTATTATAACTTTAGTCAGGCCTATGTTCAGCCTAAACTCAACTAATTATCAATGACCCAATGGCTTTTGTGTTGCAACAAGTGCTGTAGAAATGCTCATTTATGCTCTTTGTCTAATTATCATGTCCACTAACAAGCTAGACAACAATTCTTTTTTTTTTAACCAGCTCCATACAGAGTTCTCTAAAAGAGTCCCTATTAAAAATGATCAAACCAACAACATCCTTCCCAGAACAATAAATGCATGGAGAAACAAAACTTCCATACTTTGTATGTGACTAAAGGGGCAGACTAAATCCAAGAGCTCCATTACAGTCAAATTGAAATAGTGTATTGAAGGTAAGACAGAAAGCCCATCTGAACAGCAGCTTTATATACAAACTCTAGCTAAGAGCTAACAAACCCCCAAAATACCAGATAATTCCATACAAGTAAATACATGCAGTATAACATCTGTGGATTTACAAGAATCTAGGTGCCAATTCAGTAGTGTGGATCATGTTTTCCAATGCAGAATGGGGGTAACGGGAAATAGTCAGGATCATTTATATTAGTAGGTGTACAGTCACTTGGAAATCAAAAAACAATGCTCTGTAAGTGCACAATGACTAGGTTAGGTACTTGCTACTCTATTGCTTGGAATCAATACTGTAGCATATGATGGCATTAAAATATCATGTTAATATACATATCACGTCATATACAGTTAGTGCAATATGTGAAGTACCTACATTCTTCATTTTCTACAGCTGCATAGTTGCCTTTCTCTTTGAAACTTATATTTCCCAAGTGAAGGACTCCCGCTACTATCTGCATAACCATGGCTTGTCCTTCAGCAGAGATTCCAATGACATTCATTGCATGCTGAGGGAACAGTAAGTTAAGTTAATATCAAAGGTAACTGCACAGCGATTTATATTGCTAACAAGGCAACTGAAATGCATTACATTTTTATTGATTTATCCTTTTCCTTCTATTTTTTGTTTTTAGCATGAATGGCTGCTATACCATAGACATAGATTTTTATTGCTAACAAGGCAATTGAAATGCATTAAAGTTTTATTCATTTATCCTTTTCCTTCTATTTTTTGTTTTTAGCATGAATCACTGCTATACCATAGACTAATAAATGTTTGGCATTTTTATTAAACTATATTTTATGGCCACTGTGAAACCCCATGCTCTGAGAAAATAAGAATGCCTTCTGTCAGATAAATGCTGTACCCTGCAGAAACCAAAACAACATATCAAAGTATAATTGCTAAATGGTAGCCAAGAACAAACACTGGTGTGCCACACAGTCATTTATATCCATGTATGTGTTCTTGCAGGCCAAGATTTATTCTTTAATGTTTCGCTTTGGTACAAAGCAATATATATGCATGTGTTTGTATATATATATATATATATATATATATATATATATATATATATATATATATATATATATATATATATATATGTTACGCAAGACTTTGTCAGGGTGAGAAAAGCCTGGTGTAACTGCGAAACATTGGCTTTGCATTCAAATTCATTTCATTGAGCTTTTCATATAAAACCAATACTTTCAAGGCCTTACCATGGTTTCCTGAAAGTCTCTCTTATCATTAATATCATCTACTTTGTAGGACCCGGACTGGTTAAGGTAGTTATAGTAGTCTAAGCTTGTGATTCCCAGACTCTCTTTTTGGTCTTTTGATGCACCTTCAATCAACTAGAGAAAAAAAGCAGGAAGTACAATTGTTAAAACAGGATGATGACAAAGCAGCAGTTGGTGCCAATGGAGCTGATAACATGTAACTTGAAAGATTTGGATGAAATCAGGTAAATAATAAGTAACATTTCTCTGGATCTCAGAATTAGAGAAGAATTTGGGAGCCCCTTCCAAAAGAATAGTTCAAGCTACTGTATTGCTTTTCATTTTTTCTAAACAATCGGCCCTTGATGGCTGCCCAGGACAAATATTAGTCTGTGTTGCTATATATGTGGACAACCCATTAGGGCTAGAAGTATAATCAATAATGTAAGAAGGAAATATAGATGTAAGCTTTTTGCTATGTAAATTTCTGTTTACATTTTAGAGTTGTCACAGTGATATGTCTAGACAAAAAGTCCAGATATATGAATTTTTAAGGACCTGTGGTATTTAAAGAACTATCAGAAAAAGCACGGGCTAACTTAGAATTGTTCATGACCAGTAAGTCATTTATCCCTACACCTTAGACTCTGTTTACAACGCTGCATGTATTTTAATTCTATAAAAGTATTAAATATAATAATGCCTGTATATAATATTCAAAGTATAAAACCTAATTCAAAGTTTATCTTTGGTTCATGTGTATTTTTCATACTTTTTCATATGTCTGCACCTATTCTTGATAATCATTGATTTATTACTTTAAGGGGCACATTTACTATGGGTCGATTTTAGGGTTAATTAACCTTTGATATTCGACCATCGAAGTAAAATCCTTCGACTTCGAATATCGAAGTCGAAGGATTTACCGCATTTCGTTCAATCGAAGGAAAAATCGATTAAATCCTTCAAATCGAACGATTCGAAGGAATTTAATCCATCGATCGAACGATTTTCCTTCTATCAGAAATTACTAAGAAAGCCTATAGGGAAAGAATATATATTCTCATTGATGCTCGGTAGGTTTTAGGTGGCGAAGTAGGCAGTCAAATTTTTTTTAAAGAGACAGTACTTCGACTATCGAATGGTTGAAGGATTTTTAGTTTGTTTCGAAGACGAAGTCGTAGTCAAAGGTCGAAGTAGGCAAAAAAAACTTCGAAATTCAACGTTTTTTTCATTTTAATCCTTCACTCGAGCTAAGTAAATGTGCCCCTAAATCTTCTTAAAGTACTTATATTTAACAAATAATTTAAAGCTAGCCATACCTGGTAAAAAATGTGAAAGCTTCTTTCTCCTGGATTTCTCATTACCACACGAGATTTTTCCAGCAAAAAATTTGAGATCTTTCCGCCATCTGGTTCTCCCCCTGGGCTAAACTGTATTTCAAAGTATTTTCCCTTTTGAAAAGAAAAAGAAGGGGATGAACAGAAATATTTTAATATTTAATCTTGAGTTTTGCAAGAAATATAAAGTGTCAAGTTTTAGAATCATTATCGACAGCTGCCTGGCTGGTACATTCAGAAATTGTTTTGAGAACTTCACCCAAAAACTGTTTTTGTTGGATAATGAAAGGAAATGTCATTCGAATCCTTTATATATTCATCACAGATTCTTATGTTAATGATTTACAAAGTTATTTGTAAATGTAATTGCTGTTAAAAGCTGTATATGCCATACATGCTGTGCACTTCTGGATATGGCTCATAAAAAATGCTGTACATAGCGGATAAATAACCTGACAGATTTTTAGGTGGAGGGTCCCTTAATGGAGAAAGTCATGGGCTTAGATGGATGAGTAACTCCGGTATTTTATATAAAAGGTGGGTTGCTACTATTTGCTTTTATAGATATCATATATAAATATCATATCAAGAGAATTTTATCATAGCCTGCTTAATGAATCCCCATGGAACTTTGTATTCATACCAAAGTATCTTGAATATACTGGCACTAACCCCTCAAAAATACAGTACTGCATGTTTTTCTTTATATGGCATATTTTTAGCTTGTTCAACTGCAAACAAAATGCAACAAACTTACAAATCTACTTGAATTGTTATTCCGTACTGTCTTAGCATTTCCAAAGGCTTCAAGCAAGGGATTTGATTGTAGAATGATATCCTTAACATGCTGGAATCATAGAAAATAAATGTTATAACCTTACAAATACAGTCACAAAGTTACCATGCAATAGACACCATTTCGATTCTGCTTGATCCCTATGTGCTCTAAAAGGCTTTATAAAGAATATAGCAGAAACCCACAGCACCAGGGAAGCAGTCTATTACAGTATGGTAAACAACAAAAATATGTTAATCTCTAATTAAATATCTTTAATCTCTCTATGTTAATATGTGAAGCCTCTGCCACCAATCTTTATGTTCAAAATTTAAAATGAATGAAGCATCTCAATATACAACTTATTTATACTTTGGCCTCTTCCCAGTGATGTTATACTGTATGTGTGTCTGGTTCCCCATGTGGCTTTACCAGGATTTATACTTCACTGGCAAAAAGCTGAAGATGCAGGCACCTAAGCTCCCAGAACTGCCACCCACTCACAGCAGGGGGTCCCAGCTAAAGTAAGTGCAATGTTCTTTTTTAAAAAAGAAAAAAAGTGGCCACCAGTTTTTTTCCATAACTTGTAAGGGCCCTGGCCACCAATGTTCTTTTTTTTTTTAATAACTTGTAGGGGGACCCTGGCCACTAATATTTTTTTTATATATCTTATAGGGGGTCTGTGGGCCTGTGGTCGCCAATGTTTTTTCTTTTTTACTTGTGGAGGGGGAAGATTAATTTATTAGCACTTGTACAAATGAGTGGGGGAGGGGTATAAAATGTAGTTGTGCGGGGTCCCGTGATTTCAGATGGCAGCCCTAGTTATGAGGTTTCAATCCCTTCAAAGTACAAGTCCTTCAAAAAAAGACAACTCACCTGAACTTTAGAACCACCTCCAGAAATCTTTGAGATGTAGCTCATGATGTATTTTGCAGCCACTGTTTTTCCTGCACCACTTTCACCACTGCAAATATAAAAACAAATTGTAAAAATAAAAGTATACTGCAGGAGTAATTAAATTGAACAATTGAACTTTTTTATTCTTTTATAGTGCAATTAATAATTTGTCTTGTGACACTGTACAACACAATCTTAATTTTAGGACTGACAGCACCACTAGCCATATTTGCATATTAGTTTACAGATTAAGCTACGTATACACGGCCAGTGATGCTTCTTTTATGTAGTCTCCTTATGAATGGAACTGTAACACTAGTGTTCTGAGAGAATTCCAATGTGTCTTCTAGTTAATCCCTTCATGTTTTCCAGACACCCCTATTAAATCACAAGGCAGCAGTCTCCACTCCCCTATCATATGGAGGGGATTACAGCTAGAGGCAGATATGGACCATTCTACATGCCCAAGTGGGTAGGAATACAAAAATGAAATACTAGCCGTATGACCAGGCCCCTCGAGACACACACAAGCATACCTTAGCCATAAATAGATATGGATATTCCAGTGGGTCTGTGCCTTTATTGTGCACAACCGAACTCAGTAAAACATAGGCTTGACCAACAGGGAGAACAATAACACGAATCTGAGCTTATCCTTTTTTTTAAAGCAGTTGTTCTGTACTTAATTGATACCTAGGCAACAGAAGCCGTGGTTTGAAGTCAACATCCTTTCCAGTCTCTGAAATTGCTAATTGTTCTTATTAAAGCAACAGAGACCTCAAAGGACTTTCCACAGGGGACGCACAACTGGCACCATTTTCTAATTAGATTTACTCTAAAAATATGCTGGGATATTAACGTCCTCCTGCAACTCGATTCTTATACCAACAAAACATCTTTCCAGGTGGGAGCTTACAAGTTTAGGACATGAGGGAAATGTGGCTTCTACTGAAAAACAGAATGAGTCACTAAATGGGCACAGGATTACAGGAACTGGAGGATCCATGCATACAATTCTGCAGCGTTTGCTAAGACAACCCTCAGATCTGCAAAGGCTGTAAAAACTACAAGATCACAGCATTTTTTGTTTTACTTTTCAGCACTGCGAGTTACCAATATCCACACATAAAACAAACGACACTGAGACATGCAGCAGTCCTATAAATTTGTATTTAGTAATATATTGTAACCTTTTCTTTTGCCCGTGGTTTTGCAGATTAATCCTTTGTGGTTTAGTCATTTATCATGTTTTTGGTGGAGTGGTTGGAACCTTACATGAATCAAAGTTGTTTGACTTCAAATGGGCAGAATTAAAACTAAATGACTGGGTGCTTACCTCTATAAGAAATAAATATGCTTGGTAAGTAATATGCTTGAGAGTGTGCCACCTAATGTAGCTAGCTATTGGCTTTGTTGTGCTGAGTGCATACAGTGGTTGAAATCAGGGAACACAATGTGCTCCTAAAATGACTAGCTAAGTGTTGCTCAGCACAATATGCCTTTAGCCTTCCCTAGTGAATGAGTCAGTGACAGTTAATCAGCCACAGTAGAACAATATTTCAATATTTTTTGGAGTGTTTAAATGCTGTAAAAAGACATATCTGTTCATAGAAGCAGTATACAGGTCTACAGAATTCCAGTTTCTTTCATTTGAAAGCAAGGATGTCCTAGTTCAGCAGCAAAGGCCAAATAAAGATGTACATTTTTTTGCACATTAAAATTATTATAACTTATGATATTTGCTTCAGAACCTGTGACCCTAGGGGCTTAATTCACTAAAGGAACTACATTTTAACACTTTCTTATACATGGCACATATAATAACTCAACCTGCTATGAGTAAACAATTTATTCTGGAAAAACAAATGGAAGCTCCCAAAAGACTTCCATACTACTACTTTCCATAAACAATTATTGTACATTTAAACATGGGTGCTGTTATATATATAATAAAAGGAAGCAACTGTTGTTTTTATTACAAAGTATATACAAGATCTATCCATATAAATATAGTAAAAAAAAACTTCTGCAAGAACAGAACAGAAAGCTGTCATTAAAAAAATTCTAAGGGTTAAGAAATAAATTATGTATGAGACAGCTAATAGTTTGCTATTCCCCTTTACTTTACAGTCTCTGCTTCCTATATTTTAGTTGTATGGGTATTACTGCCGCAGCACAGAAAGATAAACTTAACTATACAATAAATATAATCAGAGCAAAAATATTCTTCATCTACCATAAGCCTTGTGTCTTTTTAGAGTACAATAAATGGAAGATAAAATACTACCTATGCAATGATCAGTAGCTCTGCAGAAAAGCTTCAAGTAAGAAATAATCAAGGGTACTGATTGGTTATTTGGTTCAATAGCTAAGTTAAATATCTGTTTTATTTATCAAAGGGATACTCTCAATGTCTTAGTTCACAGGTATGCTGAATTCATCCAAACGTTGCCCCAGTGCAGACACTTTTTAGAAAATCAGACCTGCCTATAACCAACTTCTTTGTGAAAAGACTAAGTACTGAGGGAAAAACAAGAAATACACCTTACCTTATAATAACACATTGGTTTTCCCGGTCTATGATCATGTTTCTGTACATATTGTCAGCCAGCGCATAGATATGTGGTGGATTTTCATACTGAGCCTAGAAAGTAATGAATAACAAAGGATTTAATATCTGGATCTTCAGTTTCATGACAGTACTGCTGATATGATTGTACTTGCAGGATCAGGAAAAGAATGTGACTTTTCATTTACTTTCAGTAAAGCCTTATTTACTGAATTAATGTTAAAAAAATCAGTTATACTGCCCCTTTAGTTGCTGAAACTATAATAAAGAAGTAAAGGTGAAATTCCAAGTTTCATGGCGGCACATCTGCTTTGAGAAGTCACCAAACAAGGATGGAATAACCAGTATTTTAAAATGGCTAATTGCCTCTCAAAACAAACACATTACAAAATATAGTTTATTATGTTTTCACTTACACAACACCTTCAAAGTGTGTATAAGAGTTATGATTACAGGATAAAATTAGAACATTGTTCAAACAAGTAACAAAAAAAAAACCTAAAGGTAGCAACATGAATAGTAAGGAAGCGGTTAATCTCATTTAAACTGGTGACCCTGCAGCTGGTGTGAACTACAGCTCCCAGTGGCTGAACGTTATTGTGCTTCTGGATGATGTAGTCCTCATCAACTGGAAAGCCAACAGTTTATTTACTTTGCAAAAACAGACATGTGCCCTGCAGAAAAAAAAGTCTTTATATTAAACAGGGCAGGTGCAGCCCATGTGACAGTCCTTGTAAAAGAGAGATAAAAGCACTGATCTGGGTTGGGGCGCGGTACACTATGCTAATATTCATATGGCAAAGAATATGAACCAAGGCGTCTAAATTAGCTCAGAGCGGAAGTGCCCAGCTGGATTTCATTGCTTTAAAAATCCTAATTTTTTTCATGATTGCTTCTTTTTATGGCATTGTTTTCTTTTTAATACAGAACCTCTGACTCTGGAAATACTACTAAATACATAAGGAAACAGACTTGCTGATCAAATCATATATATCATATAATCATAAGATATTATTCAACCCTATGGTAACAGGTTACAGGCACTGCTCTTGTTGGTAGGTTAATTGTTAGACTGCTAGAGCCCCGTGACTTTTCTGGGCTTAAGCTGGCCATAGACGCAAAGATCTGATCTGATTTTTGGACCGTGTGTGGAGAATCCCGACATTTTTCGTCCGGCAGAGATATGTTGTTTGGTCGATTAGACAGGTTAAAAGATTTCTGTCGGCTGCCGGTAATATCTCTGCATGTATTGCCGATCGTATGATTTTCAGTGGGAGACTGTCACCAGCTTTTGTCGGACATAACTTTCATACGATTGCTGTCAGGGGCAGAACATCAGCTGATCTGTTCTTTTCTACTTTATTTGATCGGAATTGGTTAGTGGCAGGACGGGAGATGGGGAAGTCCAATCGTACGATGATTCGTACGATCGGATCTTTGCATCTATGGCCAGCTTAAAGGAATTGTTCAGTGTAAAAATGAAAACTGGGTAAATAGACAGGCTGTGCAAAATAAAAAATGTTTCTAATATAGTTAGTTAGGCAAAAATGTAATGTATAAAGGCTGGAGTGACTGGATGTCTATCATATCAGTCAGAACACTACTTCTTGCTTTTCAGCTCTCTTGGTTTACACTGACTGGTTACCCCGGTTACCCGGCAGTATCCAATCAGAGACTTGAAGGGGGGCCGAATGGTTCATATCTGTTGCTTTTGAATCTGAGCTGAATGCTGAGGATCAATTGCAAACTCACTGAACAGAAATGTCCCATGTGGCCCCCCTTCAAGTCGCTGACTAACTATAGAGCTGAAAAGCAGGAAGTAGTGTTCTGTTATGTTGATATCCAGTCACTTCAGCCTTTATACATTACATTTTCTATATTAGAAACATTTTTTATTTTGCACAGCCTGTCTATTTACCCAGTTTTTATTTTCACACTGAACTATTCCTTTAAGGGGAAAAGGGAGACCAAAGTGTTCTTGTCATGCCTCTGTGAGTGTGATCTACATGTCCGTGAGAGAAAGAGAATAAAAAAAGCAAGAACAGATAAAAAGGAAAAGAAAGAATGAATGACTTGAATCCATCATGGAAGTGGGGAAAGCAATATATAAAGGCAAAACCTGGTCTGGAGGACTACCTGTAAAAAGAGGATGCAGGTTAGAGGGGTACTTTGAATAAATACATAAACAATGGTGTGTGGCTCTGTTATTTGTGCAATAAATCATAAATCAAAAAAAGAAATTAAAAAGTAAAAAAGAAGAAAGTTATAATTGGGCTACTGCTTCACTAATTTTGAATTTAGAGGGGAACTTTACTGTCAAAACCATATTGATTGCAAAGAGCAAACGTAACTGATGACTCTACACTTTGGAAATGAATTAGTTGCCCACTCTGTAGCATTCCAAGTAGCAGCTTACTAAATCTGGTTGTGGACTCTCTAAACTGTTACAGTCTGATCCATTGTTTGCTGGCACTCAACTAGCTGCTTTAGTCTCTACTGAACATGCTCAGTGACAGGACAATAGACATTAGGGAAGCTTATGTGTTACAATTTGATACATCAGTTACTGACATTTCTCAATGGTTGCTGAAGAATACTAGGCAACTAAAATTAGGGATGCACAGATTCCAGTATTTCATACCTCCCAACTGTCCCGTTTTTAGAGGGACAGTCCCTCTTTTGACAGCTCAACCCGCAGTCCCTCAATTTGTACTGGAAAGTCCAGTTTTTCTCTCCACTGAAATAGTGGGGTGCACTGAAGTGGAATCAGCACTGAGGTTGAGTCTGTATAAGCAGCTGTTGGGGTTTCTTCAGACAGCTGCTACCAGAGACAATCAATCTATCCATTAACAAGCTGTGATGCAGGTTAGATACTCAGAGAAAAAGTGATGCTGTATGTTACAAAGCAGCCCACACTAGTAAGATACACTTTTATGTCTGCCTAAGCCAAACTAAGTACTGTCTTTAATAAGTTGCACATTACATCAGGAGTCTACTCTCTTGTACTGACATTGAAACACACGGAGGGTGATCCATATCTGCTTGAGAACCTTATAATCAAGGAATGTTGTTTTAATGCTTATTTTGTTATGTAGATAGCTTGCAATTCTATTGAGACTGTGAATGATATATACAAATTGGACGGTACTGGCACAAAGCTTGCCGTTAAACAAAGGAACCACCTTGAGCTCATAGTTATCCAGTACAGGGCAGTCCTCTCTTCCAGAAAAAAACATCTTAAATTCCTTATACTTTGCTATGTTTGGCACTAGTTTCTTATGTTAAACATGAACAATCACATCAAGAGCGCAACAGGAATTTTTTTCAGCAAGAATCATAAGCAGAGCAGGTAGCTGAACAATAGTTGGGTGGTCTTTTGGGGATTGTTTTGATATATATCTACATTCCTAATCATTTGCTATGCTGGCAGTGGAAAGCAATTTCCAAGCCTGGACACCTCAACAATCAAACAGGAATTTAATCAAAGATGCATTGTTAGAAAACCATTTATTTTGAAGATGTGTAACACCCCTATAAATATAAGGCTAAAGGAGTGAATACGCTGTTTTCCTATACTGCTAAGGTGGTCAGAACTGCTTGTTTGGTGACCTTGAGCCCTATTTGACCACCCATACAGTGGGCAAAATTGGGCTAACCCAAAATCAGATTTTGGCTTCCGGCTAAACCACACTATTGTCATAAACACAATCAGATACATTCTGCCCAACTGACACATTTATCTGCTTTGATGAGTCATTTCATTAAAAAATGTTCATGACAATCAGGAAAATGCTTTGTAACTGTGATAAAATTCAAACTACTAGACATACTTGATTCCACATTCTGAACTAAATCTGCCCCATGTTTCATACATAGATCAGTGCTGTCCAACGTATTACATGTAGTAAATCAATCATACCTTATATATCGTGAGGATCAGATTGAATTGACTATGGAGCCTGTAAGCAGGCCCGGACTGGCAATCTGTGCCAAAGAAAGTCACTATTTAGTGGCCTGGTGGGGGCTGTTTGGGCTTCTGTGTACCTGAAATGCCAGGGCCTATTTTAATTCTCAGTCCGGACCTGCCTGTAAGCAATCTTTGTTGGGCCACATCGGGTCTGTGGGATTCAGTTGAACAGCCCTGCCACAGATGATTATATTCCTGTAAATTTGACATTCTTTAGTTAACCAAAATCAATAACAAATAAAACATACTTACAGCTCCTTGGTACATTTCTATTTCCTTGTCTCCAAAGTAAGGCATCTGTTTAAAGGGATTCACTGAGATGAGCACTGGCCCGATGTATGTCTACAATTAGTTATGGTTAATAACGAGCACTGCTATTCACTGTATTGCTATGAAATGAACTGGTTAAAATGCAAATTGAAAGCTGTACACATGCAAAGGCAACCAAAAGATCTAACTTACAAGGAAAGGATTTAATAAGCAAATTAAGAAAAGAGGTCCGTAGTATATGTACAAATATATGAAAGACTCATTTTTAAAAAATTGTCTGTTGAAGTACTTCTTACCATGGTATATGCATGATACAAGGGGCAATGAGGAAAGGATATTTCACCATCAGCTTAAGAAGGGCTTCACGATTTAAGCAATTAGCAAAAGAATGTTCAGCACAAGCCCTATTCATAACGTTCATGTTCAAAAGGGGGGTACATACTGCCCCTTTTAGTCAATTTAAGTAAAAACACACAGTACTGAGTCCATGGTAGTGCAATATAAAATGTGCACTATGAAATATGCACTGGAACCACTACAAAAATGGCTTCCTCATGCTGCTATATCCAATCACTGCTGAGCCCTTTTCTACGAATTAGCACTTTCTAAACAGAATGTAAAAGTTTGAACATAATTAATAGCCCATAACAAATTTATGGCAACTGCTTTGTAGTAAAGTGTATGAGCCATGTCCTCTGGGTATCAATTTAATTTACATGCTTGAACATACATGCATGTATGAATTTATTTGCTCATTAAATAACTGTAAAGACTGAGTGATTTCCAGGATTCCTCTTCATTTCATCTCTGTAGCTTTTCCCAGAGGAAAGCACCAACAAAACACTACCTGCATATAATCCTGAATGGCTGTGGTTTCAGACTAAGGACCCATGATTCCTGTGACTTGACTCACTAATTATAAATAGAATTAAAAAGAAAGAGTGACTAAACTGGTTGTTTTCCTACACAAAACACATTTGTTCATGAGGATATCGCTTTAAAAATGAATAAATACTAGTAAATGGGATATGTTGATTTGTGTGCTTTTCTGCAAGTATTTGATCGCGTGTCCAATAATCAGAATTTTTTTTCAGCAAGAATCATGAGCCGAGCAGGTAGCTGAACAATAGTTGGGTGGTCTTTTGGGTATTCTTTTGATATATATCTACATTTCTAATCATTTGCTATGCTGGCAAAATACATTGTCTTTGGAAAACAATTTCCATGCCTGGACACCTCAACAATTGGAATTCAATCAAAGATGCATTGTTAGAAAACCATTTATTTTGAAGATGTGTAACACTTCTATAAGTAAAAGGCTAAAGAAGTGAATAGGCTGTTTTTCTATACTGCTAAGTTGGTTAGAACCAGTACCGTAACTAGAGGGGGGGCGGGCCCTGGTGCGTCACGCGCAGCCGGGCCCCCGCCCCCCTCCGTACGGGCCAAATTGCAGGGATTTTAGTGGCGCGCAGCGCTGCCGGGGGGCCCTGAGGGAGTGCGGGTCCTGTCCCGCTTGCACCCCCTGCTCCCCCGGTAGTTCCGCCACTGGTCAGAACTGCTTGTTTGGTGACCTTGAGCCCTATTTGACCACCCATACACTGGGCAAAATTGGAACCCAAATTCAACATTGTTCAAATGTAATTTCCACTTTTCATCAGAAATTATATCAATCAAGAGGGGAGTTTGACAATGTCATAAACACAGATCAGATACATTCTGCCCAAAATATAATATGTTGGTTTGTGTGCTTTCTGCCAGGGGCACTGGGACCAAATGTGAACATCTCACATGCACAAAGTTATTTGCCAATAAACAATAGCAGTATTTGACCGCGTGTCCAATAATCCCTGTTTAAAGTGGCACCGATTAACACTCTTTCAACCCCAACCACATAAATAATCAGTCCATTCAGTGCTTGTACTGTACTAAAAATGCATATTTCATACAATCTGGGGCCAAGAAATAAATCAGACAAAAAAAAAAACCTGTTCAGGTTTGCAGCCATGGGTAACTAAGATATAACGCTTCCCCTCTTATTTCCTCCTGAAATGGGACAATCTGCAAAACAGGAAGTTCACCTTTAATGAGATTGCTACAATACATAGTACAGGGTACGGCCTTAAATAAGCCTTTAAGCAATTTGGAATAGTTTAAAAAAATCATCTTCATTATATTTGCATTTGAAGCAAGTGCTGAGCTGATTCAATGCCAACCCACAGCTCTGTTGTATAACGGAGCAACATAATTTAGGAGGAGCTAGCGGTAAGGCTAGCTTCAAGCGCCCTAGTGCATGCGGCTCTTTCTTATTCATTTACATATTGGCAGCCAACACAATTAATGCTACACAAATGAATGAGGAAGGGACAGGATGCTATGCTGCCAAACTCTGCATCAGCTTTGTGATCAGTGTGCACTTCATATGCAAATAAAATGAATGACAGTTATCATTTTAAAGGGGAACTTTTAATGAACATTTAAAATAAGCATCTTCATTCTGTCTTCATGCAGCAGTTGGGTGTCAGATGAATGATCCAATATATCTTATGGGGGGGGCTTCCTTTCCTAGCAGGTGTATTAGAGCTCACTCAAATAACTGATTCCATTACAAACACAATCTAACAAAAGAACTGCCTTTTGCAAATTCTGCATGTAGAGAGACAGAATGTCTGCTGATTTTAATAGAGTGAGCTCTAATACATCTTCCAGACAAAAGGAGCCCCCCCCATAAGATTTATTGGATCATTCATCTGACACCCAACTCTTGAATGAAGATAGAATGAGGAGAAGGATAGTGAAGATCAACATGATTATTTCAGAAACGGTACAGAATTTTTAATTGATTGTATTTAGAAAGTTTCTTATTTCAGTATGATGAAGCGAATATTAAATCTTTATTTTCGTGATAGTTCCCCTTTAAGCAATACATTTTGCTTAAATCAGCTGAGCATCATGGCAAGAGTCTCTAAAGCTGTGGCTCATTATGCATCTTTGGGCAGTCTGGCACCTGACCTTATGGATTTAAAAGATTCTAAAGATTATGTCTTTAGTTTCCTCAATAGAAGGACTCCAGTTACTGTTTTGGTAAGATCTAATATTGGGAGTTTTCCCTGCAGAAAGTGTCCTTGTGCATTCCCATTTAGGATAATGGTGGTGGTGTGGAGGCTGATTTAAAGAGTTTGGACTATGCATTAGTATAAGAAAAATGTGGCAAGCAGAATCCCAAGAATTGCCCTGTGTGACACAGGACTAAAGCAAAGCCAGCGTTCTACTTTTTTCTGTAATGGCCAGACCACCAGCTCTGTTCCACTGGAATCTATTTTATTTCACCTGATCAAAGCATGCCTCATAACATCTGCTGTTCAAATTATTAAATACAAATGTGCAGTATGATGTCCATATGTTTGCTTAAACATTTTCAATAAAATAAGCGAAAGTAAATGCTAGTTAAAGTGTGTTTTTCCTTAAAACATACCATAAACAAGCACGGCAAGCTGGTGACAGTCTCCCACTGAAAATCGTACAATCAGCAATACATGCAGAGAAATTATCGGCAGCCGACAAATCTTTTAACCTGGCCGATAGACCAAACGACCGATCTCCGTGGGATGAAAAATTCACACACGGACCGAAAATCGTACGAATCGAGGATTCGTACAATCGGATCTTTGCATCTATGGCCAGCTTTACACTACCCTATCCTACTTGAAACTCTTTTCTTTTGAAGCATCCAAACACTGGGGCTCCCTTCCACCCAATACTGTTCAAACACAAAGGTTTCCTACTGAGAAGTGCATTCCATTAACACATTACACAAACCACTCCAGTAAGCAGCGCTCAAATCAATTAACAAATAACAGCAGATAACAGCAAATAACAGCAGATATCAATTCACTGGTATACTCTTTGACGCAAGTTTCACATGCGGCGATTGTTTTCCAAAGTCGCCCGCAGTTTCCTCGTGAGGCAACTTTGGAAAACGAATCGGCATGTGTTATTAGCGCCGGCGTTTTTTCATTTTAACCAGCGCAGAGTGAGGGAAGGTGTTTGGGGAGATTGGTCACCGCAAAAACAAGGCGATTAGACGCCAGGCAACCAAATCTCCCCAAAACGCCCAGTGTGGCCTGACCCTTATGGAGAATAATGTACAATATATGAATAGTCTTGTTAAATGTACTTAGTTCAGTATATAAATAAGTTCAAACTAAATACATTGCCAATAGAAATGGTGTGATTTATCCCCACTATCAACTATTCACCCCTTCCTTAATTACTTCCTTACATAATGTAGTAAACACAGGGCAACTGTAGGATACTGTTAACTCTGGCCAGGCTTTGCACAGCTTATTTACCTGATGGCCTGAGCAAACAGATTTGAATGGAAGTGAAAGGGAGCTTTAAATCTAACTCATTTTACTGCTCCCTCCAAGTCACATAGCAAGTGTCACCGATATAATGCTGTAGGAGGAATGAGTAGAAATGGAACAAGATTTAATTAAATTGCTACTATGAGACATGCAAGTGTATATGACAGGAAACTGTATTTTAAGTCTGACTGAATTTAACATGCTACCAAAAGGGCAAGTAACTAAATCATTGTTCCACCTCACAGAAAATAATCTTACTAAGCGTTTCTCTGGAGCTAAAGAAATGAAAAGCTGCTTTGATGTAAGAGAAAAAAACAACAATATTAGATTGAGCTGCGTAGTCTTCTCTGCAGGGAAAGTCGCTGATAAAATAAACTCTTTCCATGCACTTCCCATGGCTTTTTTTTTTTCTTGTGACAGCAAAACTAAATCTCCTTAAAATATATTTAACTTGTGAACAATGTGGGCAAATGTAAGGAAAATCTTCCAGCATTCATACTGTTTACCAACTGATATTTGCAGGCTTTACATCAGGGTCGGCCAACCTGCAGCCTTCCTACAAATTCCAGCATCCCCCCAATAGACAAAAGCTGCTAAGGGGATATTAAAATCTGCAAGGGGTGTAAATGACAGGTTTTCTTTATCACCAATGCCCCTTATGACGATCTCCGGCTTGGTTAGCACTTTATTTCTGCAGACTATGAAATAACCTATCCTCATCACATTGAATGAAAATCCCTAATGTGTTCCATTCTTTTATACAGACTACATCAACTTTCGTGACTGATTAAAACCATGGTGATTTAAAACTATACCTCCAAACAGTGTAGGTCTCTATAAAACTATATAGTTCACAGTTCACATCTAAAACCCTGCTTCATATAAATAAACCATTTTCATAATCATATACTTTTTTTAGTAGTGTGTGCCATAGGGTAATCAATACCTCCCAGATTTTGACAGCTCAACCCACAGTCCTGGATTGTTACTGAAATGTTCCGACTTTCTCTTTTATCTCCTGCACAGCCACAAAAAATATACAAGGTTTCTAAAACTTAATTGGCTTTTGGCAGAGAGCCCAGAATACGTTGCAGGTGCACGTAGATACTTTTGTAACAATTTACGATAATATGAGCAAATAAACAATTGTAGCAATTTAAGATAAGCAGGTCTCTTGGGGAAACTGTGACTTGCAGCTTAAAGGGCAATTCACCTTCATTAGCAAAACTGTAATAACACAAATAAACATGGTAATTGGGGGGGTGTGGCCACAAAATGGGCATGGTCAAAACATTTTTCACCGCACACCGCTTTGGCCTTTTTTCTATTTCAATCTGTAGAAGTATAAAGGTGTGGGATAAATCCAAGGCAGCAACTGTACTTCAAAGCTTCTTTATTGGGGAGTAGAGATACACAACATGTTTCGGGCTGCGCCCTTTGTCTTTCTATTTCCAAAATGTTGGGAGGTATGGTAATCCTAAAGAGAAAATTGCCATGTTAAAAACTAAGGGCCATCTCTGAGGCAGAACACAGTTCATCACAAAATGGTCGCTTTAGTTAAGAGATGTCAAAGGACAATCTTTGCTTAAATATATACAGTATATTCCCGTTCGTAAGATTATTTAATATGCAACTTAATATGATATAAAATGTTGCTTAAGTATTTATTTTGGAAGTAAAGTTTTCCTTTAAGCATTTAAGTACATTTTTTTTACTATAATCTATTATAGTATTTAGCCAATATAATTTAGTGTTAACCAAGGATACAAAAATGAAGTCATCCATATAACGTTTCTTTAGATTGTCTACTATAGAATCTTCTGTGATTTTGGAGAGAAGAACCATATCATCCACTCCGCTGTGCTTGACATTGTGGCTTTGCCAGTGGTATCTGTAATGTCCTTTGCTGCCCTGTAAAAGAACAAAACGTAGATCAACATGAAAAAACAGATAGACAAACAACACATACAGAGCTAAAATGTATCCAAAGACAATATTCAAGGCACATTTTTGTGCCTGTTATTCTTTAACAATGGTTCCAAAAATTAAGTAAACAGCCCTTAAAATAACATAACGTTTAAATTTCATTGGAGCAAACAACAAGAATGCACAGTAGACATGAAAGATCCTTATTCATAAATTCCCAGGTACCAAGCATTTTGGATAATAGATCACATACACATACTATAACAGAAGGGAACCTGAAAATTAGGTAGATCCAAGTAGTCTCAATGACTTGACTTGATACCAGACTAGGAAGCCAAAGGGTAATGCCACACTAGGGTGATTTGTTGTAGGTGGAGAATCGTACCTACCCACAGACAACAAAGCTCCAGAAAAATACCTTTCCCTTAACTTACTTTGGTATTGCTGTGCATAGAACACTTTACATTTGACGAACCAGCCTTATGGGAAAATGCCTTCTTCTGCACTTTTCAAGATTCAGTTAAATTGTCATAAAGGTGTTTCACACCTATTATCCCCACATTAGAGATATGTTCCCCACGTGTTGCGCAGATTTCCCATGGCTGACATATCTCCTCGTCTTTGCCCTAAGGGGCTGCTATTTCTAATGCAACACCGAAACAAAGGCTTGAGTGTGGTAACTTTTGAAGGATGTTCATATAAACAGCATTACAAACACAAACATTTTATTAGACTTCATTTTACACAGTAAATCATTATTGAAACAAAAGCTGTAATGTAATAGATTATTCTCATTTTACAGCCTTCATTTAGATATTTACAGTATATTTAAATATTTAGATGAAAGTACAAAATGTGTGATTGATTAATGTGTAAATGCCATTCTATCTGGCAAAACAAAAATACACAGCAATACAATTTCTGTAGCATGTGTTTGAAACATGATAAGCAAGATGCAGACTGTGTTTTGGAATGATCATTATCAATAAGGAATTGATTAAGTGTTGGACAGAAATACAGGGTAATTTAAAAAGTCTGATCAATTGGCGGATTATTTAAGGGTTTCTTCAAATGATAAGAGATCTAAAGATTTCTGCCTCTATTGTATTTTCTATTTGAAGTCTTTAGATCTTAGATGAATGAAAGTCTACTTCAGAGAAAAAAAGGATGTTTTAATTTATACATTTTATTTACTTTAGAACATGGGATAAAGTCAGCAAGTCTTTGTAGATAACACGTTGTCTAATTCTGGGCAGTGTCATTCTGTGGCTACTAAAGCAAATAAAGTTCTGTCTTGCATAAAAAAGGGCATTAACTCAAGGGATGAAAACATAATTATGCCTCTTTATAGGTCCCTGGTAAGGCCTCATCTGGAGTATGCAGTTCAGTTTTGGACTCCAGTCCTTAAGAGGGATATAAATGAGCTGGAGAGAGTGCAGAGACGTGCAACTAAATTGGTTAGAGGGACGGAAGACTTAAATTATGAGGGTAGACTGTCAAGGTTGGGGTTGTTTTCTCTGGAAAAAAGGCGCTTGCGAGGGGACATGATTACACTTTACAAGTACATTAGAGGACATTATAGACAAATGGCAGGGGACCTTTTTACCCATAAAGTGGATCACCGTACCAGAGGCCACCCCTTTAGACTAGAAGAAAAGAACTTTCATTTGAAGCAACGTAGAGGGTTCTTCACAGTCAGGACAGTGAGGTTGTGGAATGCACTGCCGGGTGATGTTGTGATGGCTGATTCAGTTAATGCCTTTAAGAATGGCTTGGATGATTTTTTGGACAGACATAATATTAAAGGCTATTGTGATACTAAACTCTATAGTTAATATAGGTATGGGTATATAGAATTTTAATTAAAAGTAGGGAGGGGTGTGTGTATGGATGCTGGGTTTTCATTTGGAGGGGTTGAACTTGATGGACTTTGTCTTTTTTCAACCCAATTTAACTATGTAACTATGTAACTATGTAACTAAGTGTTTCCCTGTATGACACAAAAGATCCATAAACATCATATCAACAAAACTTTAAACTGGTAAAACAAAATCTATCCTCAGATCACTTTATAATCTGATACTTAACTGAATGTCAAACGAATAAGCATGGGGTTGGGGCACAGGGTGGTTTTAGTTGAGTGATGATGCTTAATAGTACCCCATTAATCCTATTTGGCAATACAAACACTAATTCAATAGCATTCAACAACGTACTCTCACTTGGGCATCTCAACACTCAAAGTTGTAGGTTTAATTTTAAAAAAAAGAACATTGTGCCGAGATCCCAATAACCTGCACATGGTATAGCACACTGCTTTTTGTGAGGTTATCTAAATTTGTCTTATGTATTACTAAAACCAGGCCAGTCCTGTATGCCATTATTATTTTAATATAATCTGGTCCATGTTGTTTGAGAATTAATCGTTACCCTACATGTAATACATTGGGCAGCACTACCAGATTTTGAACTACACTGATATGTGCAGAACATTTTTCAAAGCCTAAAAATATTGTTTTGGAGTCACCAATCATCGTCTGACAAAGATAGGTTTCAACAGCTTTCCTTTTGTTCATTCCATTTTGTACCCACAATCTGCATGCCTGGTTCTTATGCCTATTCACTGATGGATAAACTGCTGAGTGCAGGGTTCTACAAGGCATATAAGAGTAGTAGTCATTGATCAGATTTTCCTGCTGCAGGGTTTCTATAACAACATGTGTGTAATATGTGCAGGCCTTAAAGAAAAATGCTTACACTTTTGACTTCAAATATTTGTGCATTAGAGATTTTTCATGTATAGAAATGACTTAAACTGTACCACAGGTCTAATTTTAAGATTTTAAGATTTACAGTTAATTTTATACTTTGCATTTTTATTAAATGTGACATAACCCATGATGTAGCCACGATTAACCAAATCTTGCTCTAGATCCAAACCATTATTAAAGATTTAACGAGGCTCAAAGGGAAATGTAAAGATATTATATGGAGGGGGTGGTGACTTTCTTCTGCATGCCATATTTGACCAGTAAATGTTAAGAAAAAATGCTTTTTCTTAACGCAAGTTATCTTTAATGGCTGCATAACACATGGACCGGAGATGAAAAAGCAAAGAAAAGCAACATACGGTTAGCAGAGAGATGTGCAGCTTTAGATTAGTGAAAACCCAGTAAGTCTCATAATTATTCAGACTGTTAATTACAGAAAAATTCACTATGTAGGTTATGTAACACTCCCATAGGAGTTACTCTCAAAAGTAAGCATTAAAAATACTGTCTAAATGGCAGAAGAGTCTGTTTCATAGATTTCAGATGAAGATGATTTCGGACCTTGCTACAGTATCTCCTTAAAACACATTAAATTCTTATGTTCAATAAATACTCTCCCTTAAAATATGTGTTCCCTTTATTGACCCCTATATCTAGTCACTGGCAATATTGTTTTGTTTTATGAGAATCAATAACTACAGTATATCGGAAAACCTTTAAGATGTCAGAACAGCAAAATAATGCCATTAAAGGAACATTCACTGGTTCAGTTGAAAAGAACATAAAAAACACAGCTAATTTAAAATCACCCCTGACTATGCCGAGATAAGCAATGTAAGCAATATTATTTATGAAATAACCATGTCCCTGAGCTTAAACCTGGCTTAATTCCAAGAGCTTGTTACAGGTTCTAACGATTGTTGAGATATCTTGTGCTTTCCAAGCAACAATAACTCTCGAGTGTTAAGCTGGCCATAGACACAAAGATATAGTCATATGAATTGAAGTTTCGTACGATTTTTCGGAACCTGTGTGGATTGTCCTGACATATTTCGTACCATGGCGATCAGTAGTTTAGGTGATCGGACAGGTTAAAAGATTTCTGTTGGCTAAAGATAATATCTCTGCACGTATTGCCTATCTGATGCTATCAATGGGTGACTTTCACTACTAACTTTCATACGATTGCTGTCACGGGCAGAACATCGTCTGATTTGTTCTTCTTTTTGGGACGTCCAATCGTTCGTCCAATACAAGGGTAAAATCTGTCATCTATGGCCAGCTTATGGTACCAGCACACTGAAGTTGGGTTGTTACTCAGACACAGACTACCTTAATATTTACTGTAGCTAATACAGAAATATATTAACTCTACTCTGAAGTCTATTGCAGTGGCTTACTGCCACAGAATAACTAACTACTGCATTTCTGTCAAAACTGCACTAGGAATACTATTACCACATGCTGCCTGAATGTTATAGTTCTCTTTCTGATGTGACCAACACAGCCATTAAGCAGCAATGTGTTCCCCACATGTCTCAATAGCGTTTTATATATCTATATGTTATGGTGTTTAAATGTTTGAGAAACCTTTTGCATTTTCAATATTTCTGCATAAATAAGACCTACAACATAATCTGCTTTTCACGCACGTTCTAAAACCAGTTAATCTAACTCAATTAAACAAATAAGTCAAAAACTTGCTTGGTCATTTATTTATTGAGGAAAATGATCAAAAGTTTCATACGTGTGTATGGCAAAGGTATTTGACCACAGGCTGGAAAAAGTTATAAAACTATTTCTAAAGAGTTCCACTGTACAGTACAAATAGAAGCAATTCAAACCATTGTTACCCTGTCCACGAGTGGTCAATCGACAAAGATCAGACCAAGAGCAAAGCATTACAATACTCGTAAAGAACCCAAGGCCTCGTTTGCGTAGTCGAATGGAACCCAAGGCCTCGTTTGCGTAGTCGAATGTCCGTTATGGGTCCACCTTGAGAATATCACTGAACAACAATGTTGTGCATAGCAGGGTTGCAAGAAGAAAGCCACTACTATCTAAAAAGAACATTGCTGCTGTCTCTCATTTGTTAAAAACCTTGCGCATATGTCAGAAAGCTACTGGAAGAACAACTGGAAGTTCAGCAGACAAATGAGACAAAAGTAGAACTTTTTGGCTGAAATGTAAAGTATTCCTTTGGCGAAACGCAAACACTGCATTACAGCATAAGCTTACTCATCTATGAAACATGATGTTAGCATTTTCACACTTTAGGCCTACTTTGCTGTCTCCATTATTGAAATTTTGTGGAAGCACCTGAAGGGCAAGTTCATGCCAGAAAGCAAACCAACATCAAGCTGTATGTCACGGCCGGCACCCAATACCAGAACTAGAGCCAAGCACCGTGGTCAGAGCTCTCTTCACCAGTATGTGTGACCACTTTTGGGCTTCGGGAAGGCCCTCCGCCTACTCGGGTGCCACCTGGACTTATGAGTGGGCAAGGCTAGAGTTCTGGCAGGCAATGGGGCACGGCAAGTATCTAGAGTCTTTTGGGCCGAGGATCACGGTTACAGGCAAGGATGAGGCAGAGAGGATCGTCAGACAGGCTGGGTCGAGGCAGGCAGATAGCAAGGATCGTCAGGCAGGCAAGGGTCAAAACCGGGTATCAAGCAGAAGGGGTACAGGCAATAGAGTAGTCGGGTAACAGGCACAGGTCAGGATTCAGATGGGAGCGTAGTCAGGAAACAGGCTGGGGTCAAAACGGATAACAAGCAGAATATACACGGACAAACAGCACAAGGCTTCAGGCAAAACCACAGGATAAATCCTATCACGGGCAACCAGCAGTAACAATGAATGGGTTTAAATACTGTTTGAATTTCGCGCCATTGCGCGCTGGCGTAATTACGCCAGCGCGCCTTTAAATAATGCGCATGCGCGCCGCGCACGCACTAGGACCCGGAAGCCGACGGAGAAGGAGCGCGGCGGCGTAGCGACCGTCCACGTCGCCGCAACCCAGGTACCTTTATTACACTGTAATGGCCAAGATTCCTCCAAGCTCTATGTCCAGGACCAATTAACAGTTACTGGAAAGAGTAGGAAAGAGAAGTCCTGAGTAGCGCGGCACTGTTTCTTTATATAAAAACAGTTTGCCTAATGCAGAGGGCACTTAGCTATGTCTTTCACATTTATTAAAGTGTCCTTCTGGAAGTGGCTGCTGTAAAAATAATGGCACAAAATGGCTGAAAATATAAGATGAAAAAAAAGATACTAGAGACATTGCATTCTTAGTATTCATTTATTCACATCCACAGCACTGATTTGCTTTTCGCCTCTTCTTCCTCTGTTTATGGTTCCATTCACATCCTCAGCATTGACTTAATTTTTGCCTCTGCTTATTGTTTTATTTACATCCATGGCATTGGCTTGCTTTTTGCCTCTTCTGCCTCTGCTTATTGGCATGGAATGAATGCAAGGCAGCTATACACAGCAGAAGCACAAATGCAGTATAGATGGTGTCGTTATTCTGAAATGTAGCTCATCCACTTTGGTGATGTGGCCTAACGTTATAGTTCATGCCAATAAGAACTTTTACCAAAAAAAGGAAAAAAGTTAAAGTAATTCAACTCCTCAATACATTTCCTTTTTTAACTGCAGTTTCCTGCCTTTCAGCAGCCTTGGAATCCCTGGAATTTATAGCACCACCACCAACCAAACTGAGATTTTACTAGAACAAGTCTCCTCCTTAAATGATGTGGTACTGGGTTTTCCTTTACAACGCATAAGGAATGAACATGCCTCATTGTACCATATACTGTAGTTTATGATGTATTTTTCAGAGCACAGACAGTAAAGTTTGCAGTACTGACTCCTACCCTACACAACTTGAAATCTGAATGTATCTCACAGTATCTGAAGATAACAGGGATAGATTTAATGTGACAAGACCTTGAATTCACCCTTCTGCCTATAGCAGACACATTTGGCTTCAGGTGGAGCCCTCCACTATTTGGGCACTGCCTGGTCTTAAAGTGGGAGAACCAGGGCAAAGGTTCTGGGCAAGCAAGGGAACCTGATCATAGGATGAGGACTGAGGCAACAAGAATCAGAGTCAGGTAGGCCAGGTCAAAAACCAGAACAGCAGCTCAGTACAACATTGGGATCCAGAAGAGAAGTCAAGCAGGCAAAGGGGTCAGTCCAGGCAGGGTTTAGTCAAAGTCAGGATACAGGCAGGGTTCAGAATCAGTTTAGCATAACAGAATCACTCCCAGGGACTATACTAGATAAATCTATAATGGGCATGGAAGGAAATAAAAGGTAGGGATTTATAGGCTGGATAATTGGAAATTTAAAAAAGGCGTGGATAAGTAGAAATCACCTATAGCTTCCATTCCTGTCTGGGAAACTAATGATAGTATTGAAGTCAACAAGTAACCCTGCAGCTTGCTCAAATAAGTGAGAGGTAAGGAAACTGCATAGTGAGCAGAGGGTTTCTGGTTCAAATCCAAGCAGGATGTTTCACCAGGCTATTGTTAAACCAATTCTGGCAGTAATATGAATATAAACAAGTGCAACCAGGAGCTAATGTTTCACTCTCAAAGCACTATACTTAAATTAGATGCTCCTATATGTGTTCAAAACCTGTCAAAAATACAGAAGCCTCAGTTATACATTCTGTAACCTGCCCTAAACCAGGGTTACATTTGTATTACAGTCCTGTACTAGTCAGCCCTAAGCTGGCTTCTCTCACATCAGCAGCTATGATTATATACTTTAAATGCCAGTTTAAAGACAAATAAACCAAGCTGTGTTGACTCATAGCAGTCAGCAGATCCCATTAAAACTTCACGCTAAACCCCCGTCAGCCAAAAAAGCTATTCTTTCCAACTAACTCACCCAGGAGGGGATATTTTCCTTTTTCTCTCAAAAAGCTAGAATTATAAATGAAAGCTGCTGAGGTGCTCATTATTACTATATTTTAATTAGAGTATATCTTAATAAAGCTTCCAGCTTATCTAGATTGTAAATTCTGTGGGACAGAGACCTTCCTTCATCGAAAAAAATCTATTGAAAATTGGAATTTATATTACCTGTACAATAAAATGTTTTTAACTCGTGTTACATGCTACGTGTTTCCATAAAAAAAAGTAACATTAATCTATCTGAACAGGTTCCCAGGGAATTATAGCTGTTCACGAAGTACGAAGAACTAAATATTAACATAAATTTACTATTATTATCACAAATTACAAAGCAACACATATTATGCAGTCCTGTACAATAAATGGGTGTATATATTGAATATAAAGCTTTAATAGAGAACAACAAAATACAGAACTGTTGAACAATAAGCATTTCATTTTTGCCAGATTCTTTTACATTTATATAAAAAAAAAATATAAAACAGAACTATCAATTTTTCAAAGATATATTACATATAACGTCTGTGGTCTGCCATTTGATACCACACATCATTGGCTCACGACATTCTAAAGACAGAGGCATAACTACAGAGGAAGCAGACCCTGTGGTTGCAGGGGGGCCCAGTCGGTATAGGGGCCCCATGAGGCCCTCATTAATATACAATTTCCTCTGGATCAACTGGCAGATAGGCAGGTTAAAAAAAGTAAAAAGGTTGAACTTGATGGATGTGTGTCTTTTTTTAACCTATGTAAATATTGGCAAACTCTAGACATTTTGGGGGCCCCAAAAATAATTTGCCGTGGGGCCCAGTAATATCTAGTTACGCCACTGCCTAAAGAGCTTGACTACAGTGATGTGCAGGGCCGCTGCAGGTTAGCGTTGGATGCGGGTCCTCCGCTGGTAAAAAGACAAAGAGAATCTTCAGATGCAGAGGTGCGCACAGAGGTAGTGTACAGAGCTAGAAGACGCAGGTAGAGGTTGAGCACCAGTCCTACAACATTGTGCGGTTAGGCTCAGGTATGGGTAGACCCGGATTTGAGGCAAGGCCACAAAGGCCTGGGCCTAGGGCAGCACAATTTCAGTGTCGGCATGCCGTCCAGCTGCATAACTTTCCTAATGCACTTAGGACGAGGCGCAATACAAACTTTACTTACACGCGCAGTCCTCAGTGCCGAAAGTGTGTGTGCATATGCACCTGGGGTGCGTGGGGGGAAGCAGACAGGCTGCGAATGGCCTTGGGGCGTCCAAAATAGAAATCAGGCCCTGGGTGTGGGTTATGATTTTACAGGTTAGAGTTGTGTTTTTTCTGAATCAGACATAACTACTTCACTACACTAGTAATACTGTAGAGTGCATATTGGTAATACTGGGCGGCTAGAGGGCCAGGAACACACTGCTGGGCAACTTTAATATGTAATATGATAAAGAACTTTGAGTTATTCTACAAACTTCTACTGAATATTGAATATATTTGTGGAGACAGTATAATTTTCTGGAAGTCCAGGACACTCTATGCAAAAATCAACACTACACAGTGCAGTGTAGCTGGAAGGAGGACCTGCTGAGTGGAAATGTTTAGGATTCTGTGGGTCAACAAGTTTGCTAGCAAAAAACAACCTTCCTATATTTGTTTCCTTCTTTCCTGTTAATAACACTGGCATAAAGCAGAGTTTTTACTGGCCAGGTAGAAAGCAGAGCTAGTGGCCTAGTAGCCTGTAACCAAGTGAGCAGCAGGCGGCATTTATTGGTCAGATGTTTGAAAACATTAATTTCGTTGGTTACTAGTTCTAGATCTGGGCAACCTTTTCCTTTTTATTATATCCCCCCTGAGAGTACAGTCAGTTACTTAATGTGTAAACTGATTTCTATCTCTCTGTTTTAACAGTTTAAACATGGAACAGCAACATCCATCACTGCTCTGGAATCCCTTTTTCTATATTTCTGACACAGATATGAAAAATAAATCTACTCGTTGAAAAATTTAATTTTTTTTCTTTCTAAAAAACCTGGCCCCATAGATAAAGTATTAGAGAAGTATTAGTCATGGGTAATTTGACTTTAAAGTTTAGCTCTGATTGCCCGATCGATCCGAAGTACTAAGGGAGCCTTGCACACAAATGACTGGTTTACACCCTGATTCAGTAAAGTGCTCTAAATTGAGCTCCATTTAGAAGGCAGCCAGTGAATGGTCTAGATTCAGAAGTTTGTTTGGGAGCTAGAACGTTTACATCTGGGTGTACTTCTAAATGATTATCCATTACAAGTAGACAAGTAACAATGAAGGTCCAGTTTAACCACAATTTAAAATAAGTGTGATTAACGTCCGCAAGGATATTTCTAACAGAAATTTATATCTACAAAATATGTAGACATTTGAATCCAAGTGGAATTCTCAAAAGGTACAAGAAATGGCATTTTGTACAACAGCAAATCATATGTACTTTTCTCTAGGCGTAAAATCCAATCCACTGCCAAACCTGCCAATACGGACCCTAAAATATGTGCTTGTGTCCCTTTACACCAGACTGAAAATGTAAACATTTAAACAAAGTGCACAGGAATCTAAACTGTTCAGCTGCCCAGAGCACATGAACATGTACATGTCACTAACACTACTAACAAAATCAAGATGGCGACCCCCCGGTGTACAACTTTCAAGTCCTGAATCTTTACTGTTATATACGTTTCCTTTCTGATAAAAATATGTGCAAAAGGAATTTTATTGCATTCAATACCTTAAGACATTTTTACCATTATTTTTCTTGGAAGTACCTATATATTAAGGTTCTTCTTAAAGGGGTCGTTCACCTTTGAGATAACTTTTATTATGAAGTAGAGATTTAGCATGAGTGATATAGTGAGACAATTTGCAATTGGCTTTAATTTTTTATTATTCGAGGTTTTTGAGTTATTTAGCTTTTTATTCAGCAACTCTTCAATTTGCATTTTAAGCAATCTGGTTGCTAGGGTACATATTCCCCTAGCAACTATGCATTGATTTAAATGAGTGACTGGAATGTGAATAGAAAGATGAGGAATGCCAACTAACAATAACAATACATGTGTAGCCTTACAGAGCATTTGCTTTTTAGAAGGGGTCAGCGACGCTCATTTGAAAGCTGCAAAGAGTCAGAAGAAAAAGGCAAATAACTATAAAAAATAAATAATGAAAACCAATTTAAAAGTTGCGTAGAATAGGCCATTCTAGAACATACTAAAAGTTACCTTAAAGGTGAACCACTCCTTTAAAGGTGAACTATTGTGAAAATGAAAATGTTATATTAGCATCAGCATACTGAAAAAAGAAACTTTCTAAATGCAAGCAATTAAAAATGTTGTACTGTTTCTGAAATAATCAAGTTTATGGTCATTATTCCTCTCTCAGCATCTGTTTCCGCTCATTCTGTCTTCATTCAGGAGTTGGGTCAGATGATTGATCCAATATATCTTATAGGGGGGGGCTCCTTTTGCCTAGAAGATGTATTAGAGCTCAGCTCACTATTAAAATCACCAGAAATCCTGTCTCTCTACATGCAGAATTTGTGCAAAAGGCAGTTATTTTATTAGATTTTGTTTGTACTGGAATCAGTTATTTGAGTGAGGTCTAATACATCTGCTAGGAAAGGAAGCCCTCCTATAAGATATATTGGATCATTCATCTGACACCCAACTGCTGCATGAAGACAGAATGAAGTGAAACAGATGCTGAGAGAGGAATAGTGAATATAAACTTGATTTCAGAAATACTGTAGAATTTACAATTGATTGTATTTAGAAAGTTTCTTACTTTATTGTGAGGAGGCTTATATTAAATTTTCATTTTCGCAAAAGTTCCCCTTTAAAGTTTACTCAGATACAGTTGGGCAGAGCCGTGCCCAACCTGGACCCACTAACTCACAACCCAAACCAGACCAGCTGGCCCATTATCAAGGGTTCTGTTCTGTCCCTGCTACGCAAACCTGCCTGAAACTTTAACCTGACCCAGAACCTTCACAAACCAAAGTGACAACACTCCAAAGATGATTTAACCAGGTCAGGAGGACAAAGTTATTTTAAACTTCAGGGGGTGGGGGCAAAGCGAGGTACCCGATGACCAGCTGTACTTTCAGGGAATTGTGGTCTTATTGCCTAAAACCCAACCACTTTGCAAGTATTCTTCGGGTACCTGACCCGATGCCCTGCTGCACACAGTAAATTTAAAAACATGTCAAACCTATTCTCATAGTGCAGCAAATACAAGGATAATACCATATGCTGTGTTTTTGAAAAATATACATTTGCTCGATAAACAGTGAATTGCAGTCTACCAAGCACATTAACCTAATTTTCAGTAAAATGAAAACCTACACTTTACTGTAACTGAATGAAGCCTTGTTTTTTTTTTGTGAGGGATAATCACTGTAAGACAAATGCACATTTAAGAATCTGTTTATTTTGCCAGGAAATTACCACAATTTACTGTTTAGTGGAGTCTACAAACACACATGTTAAAAGCCTGATACATATTCTTAAATGGGGGAAAACAACTATTCATAAGAAGACACTACTTTGCTGTGGGACTCACTACAGTGACGTAATCTTCAAGAGTTGTGGACAGTGAGAAGAAAATTGGCAGTCATACTGTGTTTGCATCATGAATGCTGCTTTTTTATAAAATCAATCCACTCATTTATCCTCACATCTCTTGGGAATATATTATTGATGTGTGTTCTGACAGGCTATTGGTCTGCAAACTACATAATCCCAGTATATTCACTGTAAAGTCATAATAGCTGTTCATGTACAGACAAGAAACTATTATCCATAAAGTATTTTTTCAGTAACATAATACATTATAAAATAATGATTACCATGCTATTTGAGATTAGTTGTTAAAGGCCAGTAGGGATTTGGGAAATTGTCCAAAATTTCAATCAGCAGCCATCTATAATGAACGACATTTGTGTATCTAGGGCTAGGATAAGATTTAGTGGCTACACTTGCGAATTTACCCCCAATTTTCAGCAAAATTGTGCTGTATATTTTTATTTATGTTATAGCTCTTATTAAATGTTATGAGAAAATGTTGGCAACGGTTTCTTCTATGACAAGTTTAATTCATATCCCAGTTTGGCTGCGCAAGCCTCCAAGGATGTTGCATCATGCCCATTCGTTTGCCAGACCACAATGTCTGTTGACTTCTTGCACTGGCATTATAAGCACAAGAACCCTACAGAAGAAAAGGAGCTTTTGTCCAGCCTTGTAGTGAAGTTATGCTTCAGCCAGGGCCATGTTTGCCATATAAGCACTTGACGGCCTGTGCCTTGGGCAGCAGTTTTAAGGGGGCAGCCCTTGGATGCCTATATAGTAAATACATTTTTATTAAAAAACAAAAAAAAACCTTGTCTCCTGCTGCCAGATAAATTTCCATTCAATCCGGTGCAACAGGGGTGACGTTATGCCCATGTGCAGTACACCATGATGTCACACGCATGCGTGAAGAGGTCCGTTGCCTAGGTCAACACAAGACCAGGATACATCGCTGGCTCCAGCCTATAGCACATGGGGTGTTCTCAGCTGCTGTTCTGGTGCAAGTTGCATTATTGTGTTTGCATTTGATTCACCGGAACACATATTCATGCAACCTGTATTGGAGACCCTAAAGCTACCACCAGGTTCAGGGTGGCAGTAGCTCCTAGGTTCCCCTAGTGTTAATAGGCACAATTGCACACCATTCATCAGAAAAGGAAGGATAGATACATTGCCATGTAGCAGTACAGGAGCTTGTTTTAATGTCAATGCATTAATTCAACCGCATCCTTTCTCCTCCTACTACTGTAGGAGCTCCATGCTACTATCTTCTTGGATCTATGGCACTGCCTGGGTGCCCATGTGCAGTAGATTGAAAAGCCTCTCTCTAGCCAGAACTTCACTCTACTGCACGTGTGCATCTGGCATGGGGCTGAACAGAGGATCTTAGAACAGAATGATTGTGACATGGTGTTCCTATCACAGTACACCAGGCCAGTTCTATTTTGCACTGGCCCTCACATAAGCAATTATAATCACTAGTGGGTGCCTAATATTTTGCACCCAAGTGATTATGCCTTTCTTTCTTGAAATACCATGTACAATATTTGGCCTATATGCAAGTTTTTTTGAGAACCATGAAATGCATGAAGTAACTCTTCATGTGTAATGAACACTTTTTTTTATCCTTATTATCTTTATTAGGGGATTTCAAGTTTCTGTTCCAGTCAGTTAGAATAATAACATCTATGAATCTATTGCTCTAGTCCAAAATTAGAGGCTTGAGATCTTGATCCAGTGACTTCACATTGAGTCTGTTTACTCTAGTTTATATATTTTTTAGGGCAGTAGCAAGGGTCAGTTTCAGGTACTCTGAATGAGGACTGCTGCTTTTCCTGGAAGTCACATGAGAAGCCTTTACAAAATATCTTGCAGGCAACTAACAAGTAAGAAGTGCAGTTTTTTATGTTTTGGCACCACGTTTGTGGGTTGCTTAAAGAGAACCAAAATAACCATGTGTGTGTCATTCCCATACTGTGATTGAGTGCCAAGAGCATGCTCATATTGTTTACAAGAGGTCAAAAGACAATACTTTGAAACAAATACCCTTTCTTATAAATGTATCATGTCAGATACTGCACATATAATATATGTATTGTAAACCGTTCAACTACATTTCAAAATCCAGGGACCACCCAGAGATGCTAAATAAAAATACTGTGTTAAAAGATTCTAAAAAATATAAATGCATTAACAAGATCTGCATTGTCCAGCAGTGGCTGATTCATGCAATTTTTCACATTTGTTCACTTCTTATTTTTCTTCAATAAGAATGAGTTATATCATGTGCCGGGAATTTATATCTTTTCCTTACAACTGGTAAAACAACCGGAATGATTACAAAATCAGAGAAGAATTAGAAGGCCAAGAAACAAGAGCAAAAATAAGAAAAAAAGGTTAAAAGGTTACAATATGGTCAAATTAGCCATTAAAGAAATGGCAAGTGGGCTGTATGTTAATCAGTTGGTTTTGTGGGTCTGCAGCAAAGATGGTAATTCTGACAAATGAAGGGCTTGAACCCCTGAAATATTCAGTCTGCTACATTGGTCATTCTATGGTGCAATCAAATACCTAAAAAATCCAATTTTACATATCCTGAAATATAGGGACTCCTAGACAGGAATTCAGAGATCTGAGGCACCATGGGAAATTGGTATACAGCAGTATCCTTGGTACAGTGGGTCACATTGCTTATACCTCCTAATCTACTTGTGTTACTCCATTTATATGTGGAAATCAATTACATTGTATGATTACACATTATGAAACTACCTAATGACGTTCATGGATAGCTTTCACAGAGACATAGTATCAGTATAAGCACCATGAATACCTTGTAAATCATTTCCCTTTAAACAATGCTTAGTGATGTAACTGCTGTCACATGACTCACTGAAACGTGTGTATTATAACAAAAAAGTACCTGTTGTAAAATATGAGGATGTTAGAGAAGTCATAGCAGAGTTCCACCACCTGGATAAAAGCATGAGGCCAAGGCCCAGTATGGTCATGGATCTTTATTTATATTAGCAAAAGGGAGTACTTTATTTACTATATCATACTACCAATCATATACAGTGCTGTACACCACCACTGCCCCACAAAACTATTAGAGAGAAGTACCAGAACAAAGAAAGATACGAAATGCAATACTAAAAGGAGATGCTTCCCATAGTCAGAGTCAAAACACTATTAGCCATTAGCCACAGCCTTACTGTGTCAGCATTTGTCATGACTCTTTTAGCTGTAGCAATTGAAGGATTAGGCATTAGAGGTGAAGCAAGTGCTCACCCCTTCTCCAGCATACACATATGAGGGGGCCGGGCCTCTTTAAAAGTTGCAAGCACTGCAATATGTCCTTATGGAAAGCTTTAGCAAAGCAAGGAAGCTGGATTTTGAGCAGGAAAAAAAGTAGTTTATTTTGATGCCATCTTATCAAGTTTGGTGAGTGCTTTTGGCAAATTTATAACTTTGGGTAATAAAAACCATTTCAGGGACGGCTGTGGTTTGACACCTTTGCTGGTTTGTGTCAAAGCACCAAAACTGCCCATTAAAGTCTGATGGTACCAAAGTAGCGGCTGTTAGGGTAAGGCCACACGAGAAGATTCGGGGAGATTTTGTCGCCTGAGCTAAAGCAATCGCGGCAATGCGTTTTCAATAGTTGCCCAAAGTTGCCTGAAACTTTGGACGACTATTGAAAACGCATCGTCGTGTGTGCTTTAGCGCAGATGACTTTTCATTGTAGCATATGGGAAAACACGCTGAGGCAGTTTGGGGAAATTGTCGCTCAGAAGACGAGGCCAGGGTCGGACTGGGGGGCCCGGGGCCCACCGGGACTGCTGGTCCAGGGCCCCCGCCCCCTACTGCGCCGCACCGAATTCGGCCGCTGGAACGCCGCCATGCGCATGCGCGATCGGCGCTTCTCGTGCGCATGCGCGAGCGGCGCTTCTTGTGCGCATGCGCAAGCGGCGATGCGCATCGGCGAAAACTTTTTTTTTCCGAAAATTTCTATATGTACGGGGGTCTGGCCCGGCGGGGGCCCACGAGGTTCGGGGCCCACCGGGTTTTTTCCCGGTGTCCCGCCGGGCCAGTCCGACACTGGACGAGGCGATTAGTCGCCAGGCGTCAAAATCTAATCTCCTCGTGTGGACTAACCCTTATAAGCTAACAACATGCAGAAACTATTTTGCCATCACACCCATCGACTGCTTATGTGACACAATGTCTCAAGAACTCAAATTGGCTACAGTGATGGGAATTGCTCAGAGCAAATCATTTATATGACATATCAGTCATATCTATCTCTGGCTGAGCTCTTTTAACAATGGCAAAAATGTACCAAATCAAAACAAACGAACCTGCCCTTTGATGAGTCAGTGACCTGCATTACATTACACAGGCTTTCAATAGGTGTAACATGAATGCTCTCCTCCTTTATAAGTCGAATTTGCCTGCAGCTAATGACTGTCGTCATACGCTTGTCAATTAATATACACTTTTCAATTAATAACACTGACGTGCACCATAACATTCCAGTTAAACAAGCCCTAAAATAACTGCAGTCTAATGTCATTAAATATCAAGATGAAAGCACATTGTTGTGCATGCATATCAAGCATTCATGTAACATGCATCTCACTTTACCAAGACCACTGGTCAATATTAAGCCAAAGAATTGGTAAGCTGTACACAGGTATGGGATGTATTATTTTGAAACGAGTTATCCAGAAAGCTCTGAAATACAGAAAAGCCATCTGCAATAAAAGTAACAATAATTATATCTAATAGTACCTTGTACTTAATGGCATGGTTACATGAATGCATATTGGTGGAGCCAATAATGTTTCAATGATTTCTACCTGACTAAAGATAAAGTGATCTAAATGTTTAAAAAGATACTGTAACTGGAAAACGCCAAGGTCCAAAGCATTCTGGGTAATAGATACTAAACCTTCAATATTCCCCAAGCCAAGGCCAACTCAGCTTTTACACAGACACAGATATACAATAATATGATGGACAAAATCTCCAGGACCTTAAAGGGACAGTATACCCTCTTGTTCAACATGAATTCAATGAATAGGACTTGAGTTAAACCTACTTTTTGCTACTTCATTTATTAGAAACATCTCTGAAAAAATATGTGTCAAAGTTATGGCTTCTTGTAATCCATCCATAGCACAGTGCTTCTACGGCAAGGTACAGATAACACTGTAAGAGCATTGCTCATTCAGAGCTTTTTACAACTATGCCATTAATCACTCAATACACTCTTTACTGCCTAATTATCTGTATAAACTGAACTTTTCAGGTTAAGTTAGATGGCTTAAATTTTTCTTTTGCCATTTCTGCTTTCAATGTGCATTTTTTTCAAGGCTTCGGGGGATATACTGAAAGAATGAGGAGATATACTTCCTTCCACCTCCTGCTTCCTAAAAATGATATTAATCTAGAATATTCACCAAACAAAGTAGGGAGTTGTGCCTTTCCTGAGCTACAATTTTATTTCTATGCAAGCTCAGCAGAGAATAGCTGGGTTCCTCTAGCCAAAGTATGCCAATAAAAACAGAATGCATCACTCATTACAGCAACTATATTGCCATTTTTTTACTTCAGGATTTGCAAATAGAAGAGAATAAAGTTAAAGGGATACTGTCATGGGAAAAAAAAAATTTTTCAAAATGAATCAGTTAATAGTTCTGCACCAGCAGAATTCTGAACTGAAATCTATTTCACAAAAGAGCAAACAGATTTTTTTTATATTCAATTTTTAAATCTGACATGGGGCCAGACATATTGTCAATTTCCCAACTGCCCCAAATCATGTGACTTGTGCTCTGATAAACTTCAATCACTCTTTACTGCTGTACTGCAAGTTGGAGTGATATCACCCCCCACCCTTTCCCCCCCCCAGCAGCCAAACAAAAGAACAATGGGAAGGTAACCAGATATCAGCTCCCTAACACAAAATAACAGCTGCCTGGTAAATCTAAGAACAACACTCAATAGTAAACACCCATGTCTCACTGAGATACATTCAGTTAAATTGAGAAGGAAAAACAGCAGCCTGCCAGAAAGCATTTCTCTCCTAAAGTGCAGGCACAAGTCACATGACCAGGGGCAGCTGGGAAATTGACAAAATGTCTAGCCCCATGTCAGATTTCAAAATTGAATATAAAAAATCTGTTTGCTCTTTTGAGAAATGGATTTCAGTGCAGAATTCTGCTGGAGTAGCACTATTAACTGATGCATTTTGAAAAAAACATGTTTTCCGATGACAGGATCCCTTTAACGTCTGTGTTCTTTGGATCCCTACACAACAAATGTGTTTTGTATATGTAGCCAAGGTGAATAAATGTCAGCCTTAGGTTTCTCAACTTCAAAAACTGTAACAATCTATTAACATGGACCCCTTTAGAAGATGACTTGTCCAGGAAGTCACAGCAAGTGACTCAGGCGCCCCCCTGTTGCTGCGGTTTTCACAGATGGCCTTTTGGGGCCCGGACTTTCTGCAGCAGAGACAACAAGGGACCAGAGCACATTTTAGAAACAAAAGCGAGGTACCGGCAAGGATTAGGCAGAAGCGAAGTCACGTTCAGGAAGAAGTCGGGTCAGGAGGGATCAGAAGTTGGTATAATAGGCCTAGGGTCAAAAACAGGTTTCAGGAACATACACGAGCTTGAGCTCGTTCATTTGTTCATTTGTTTTAAGATAGTTCACAAGAAAAACATTTTTTTTCAATCACCTTCTTCTATTTGTGACGGGTTTTCTAATATTGAAATGTTTAAAGTTTAATTTTTCACCTTTCATAAGCGAATATAAATAATCACCGCTTCCGACTCACTGATCAGTTGTGAAGTTCAAATGGCATGGTCTGTGGTCACAGATATTGAGTGCTCGAATCCCTTGGCGTCTCATGCGCATCAAATAGAAGAGTTCAGAATGGTTTTATAATATGGTTTTTATGAATCGATTTATGGTTTAAAAACAATTACTTTTATTTATCCACATTAAAACAGCATGTGTTTCACCTCTCTAGGTGCTGTTTTAATGTGGATAAATAAAAGTAATTGTTTTTTAACCATAAATAAATGTTGTGGAACTCCATTCTGAACTCCTAATTTTTCACCTTCTTGTGTCTTTCTAAGGGTAAGGGCACACCCGGAGCTTCGGGGAGACTTAGTCGCCTGGACTGAACAGTTTACAATTTGCCATACAGGTTCCTCTTGTGATTAAATAATGTACACAGGGATGGACATGGAAAACAGACAATTTGTCAGTGTGAGGGCATTGTGAAGAATTTCATATTGGTGTACCACACTCAACCAAAGTGAACATCAATGGTTGAGTTTTTTGGTTGGGTAAACTGCTTATCTAATAAAATATTTAATTTGGGTATAAAAATATGGTGAGAAACACATCAACACTTCCTTTTACATCATTCTATGATGGGCATGCCGTTAACCACCTCCTGTGAGTGCTGCAATAAAGTTTGGAAAGGTAGGTAGGTTGCTAGGCCAAAAATCAAATAGTTGGACAGGCCGACCTCATGAAAGCTAAGCAAAACCAGCTGCTGGCAGTGAATGAGGAAATAGATGTGAGGGTCACCCAAATAGGGATGCTAGTGATCCCTGAGTACACGGCAAGTGGCTCTAGCCAGGGCATTGTCTACAGCTGGTAAACATTTTAAAAAAAGAACTGGAACGTAGAACATTTTACTTTAAAGCTACAGAGATTCTTTTCAGCTAGAATGGAGCTCCCTATATCTCATTAGTGCTAGATATTACAAACATAAGACATGCAGTTGAAACTGCTCAGTTTTGCTGCTTACAAAATGCATTGTCAACAAACTATACAATAACTTTCTGTGTCAGTTACATGAAACATAAAATAATAGTTCTTGCTCTCAAAACAAACCTTGATGTCAGCATGAAAATACCAAACTGCTGTAATTATTAGCAGTTTCTCTTTGGAAATCTCCACCCAAGCTCCTTGATATAAATGCAGCACATTCCCAGCCATTTGTACCTTCTCCAGTTCCTAAACAGGAAAAGCAGCAGCCAGTCTCGACCTATGAACAAGAGCTGGAAAATGCCAAGGAGGGCTAAGTAGAAGGAAAAAAAGACTGCAAGTACAAGGCTGAAGCAGCAGCCTTGTTTGTGATAGCAGCCTACATCATGCACATACCATAAATGCATATGGGAAAGCGGGATAGACATCATCACATTTATGTTATGGCTAAACTATAGGGTACATCAGGACATAGACAAGCAACTTCATTTAACCATCATAGACATATTTACAAATCATCCAGCAGTAAATAAAGCTGCTTAGTGGGAGCGGCTTTTAAAGCCCCTGCATGGCAAGTCAGATGAACTCATAGGTTAAATGATATTGTAGGTTTCTTGATATAATGTATACTCTGGGATTGAAATGAAACACATGAATTTAGATGTTTTAGCTTTAATCACCTTACTGGCTGCCATCACTTCTCCACTGTAATGAAAGCTGCAGTTCTTATAAAACTGTCAGATTTGTATATATGGCAATATTTCAGGCCTTACATCGCCCTTGCTCAAGCTTCAACTAGTTTAGAAATAATGTGCACTGGCCCCCATTTGGAACATTAGTTTCCCTTTAACTTAAAAAGCAGTTTTAGTTTTGAGGTAATAAAGACAGAATACACAAGTTTGCCATTGTTCTACTGCAGGCTCCCTGCAAGAGTGCGGATATATTCTCTATGATTAAAAAGATTTCAGCATGTATTGATGATGGTTGACTGCATTGTTAAATACTGTGGATGTCCTCTGTAAAATTTGAATTTTTATGCATTTATTGTAGGATCTAAGATCATTTTGAAATGGTGGTCTGAAAACCACACCATTTAAAATGTAGGCAAATTATTTATGGGTAGTAAATAATAAAGAATATCAAGTTTTCTGGTTATTTTTTAGTAAGAAAAGTGAAGGTTATCACAGAATAATTTGTAGAAAGAGAACTAAAACTTTAGGCCTGTGAACCAATTTTTAGTAATGTTTAGCTTTATTATTAGTCTTTATTTATACTGCATGGAAGTTTTTACAGTGGGGAAAGAAACCAAAACACTTGGGGAAAAAACATAAAATCCTTGCAAATAGTGCCCACGTTAGAAGCAGACTATGTAGCTATAACCACGGGGCTGCAAGGCATAAGTGATAACCACTGAAACACTTTGACATCTGAATTAATTGGCACAAAGTGCTGCAGATGCACAGGGACCTACTAGAATGAATTTCTGCTGGTGATGCAGGGCCGCCATCAGAAATCGCAGGGCCCCATATGACAAAATTTCCTGGGCCCACCGCAAGCCCCACCTACAGGTCCACCCCCCACCATACAGTAAAAAAAACCAAAACATTGGTGGCTAGGGTTCCCCCATTAAAAAAAATTGTGGTCAGGCCCCCGCATAAAAAATTGTGGTCAGGTGGCTAGGACTCCACATGGCCAGGGGCCCCCCACACACGTTATAAGAAAATTGGTGGCCAGGGCCCCCCTTAAATGTCCATGTAAAAAAAAACTTGCCCCCCAGAAGTTTTTTAAAAAAAAATTGGTGCCCAGGGCCCTCCCCACACAACAGGGACCACAAAGGGTTACCTTTAGGGGGCCCTGCGATGTTGCACTTACTTCATTAGTGTGGCCCACCTGTTGTAAGTGAGCCGCCAACTACAGAAGGGAGGAGGGGAGCACAGGTGGCTGCATCTTCTTCCCTTATTGGTCACAGAATTTCAAGTCCAGGTAAAGCTGCATGGTGATTGGATGAGCTGGGGGGGAAGTTCAAACCTCAGCTGTCCAATCCCTGAGCAGCTCATCCGGGACTTAAACTGTGTCACCAATAAGGGAAAGTAATGGACAGAAGATTCCTCCCCCTGTGCTCCCGCCCTGCCTTCCTGAATTTGGCAGCTCTCAGAAAGCAGGGGGCCGGCTAATCAAGTAAGTGCGGCATGGCGGGCCCCCCTTACCCTCGGGGCCCCCTAGATACTCTCCCCCCTGTCTCCCCCTGATGGCGGCCCTGTGGTGTTGACCCACCTTCTGGCGAGACAAGCAGAAATGATTTAGTCAGAGATTCACAGCTAATATCCCACACAAGCATCCTTCTATTTGATTTATGTCTCTGTATTTTTGCACGTTTTTATTGCTGGAAACAGAGCTTTGGTGAAGAAGAAGCTTGTACAATGCGTTTCCAAGATTGCTAGAACTTATTGCCAAATTACAGCTGTTCCCTCTGCCCAGTCTGCATTTAAATGAAGAAACATTTATGAATGCCTAATTGGAATGTCTGTAACATGAATAAGCTCTTGATTCTCCTCTCTAAAGCAGGGATGTTAAACTCACAACAGTCTAGATTTTGATCCATAATTCCCATCATCTTCAGATGGCTGACATTGGGCTAACATTTCTATCTTGTACTCCAGCCTAAAAAAGCCCAACTGTATTATAGTTCTTAGAATCAACTAGAACCACCATCCTTCTCAAACCACCAAACACAAAATAAATTAGTCTGGTTGGTTTTATACTGATTCAGTCAGAATTCCAGGTTTTTAATTTTATTAACAAGGGACATTTTACCTGCAGCTTTACTCAAGTTAAAACTCTTACCCCAAATGCACTAAGGGTTTCTGCCCCTTGGCAAACTTAGTGCCTTTTATTAAATAACCCCCTTAATTATTAACCTACTTCTTGATTATTAAAGGGGATCCACAAAACCAAGCAAGATATTGCTTCTGTACAATATAATAGCAAAAGGAAAAGTTTTTTTCAGCAGTACATATATTTTTAAATTATACCATTCATGTCAAACTGCATGACGCCACTAACAAAATCTGTGTGAAACCTGAGTGACGAGAGTTTTTCCTCCAATTAGCTGTTCTAGAATTCTAGAACTCTCCACTTTGCCCCTGTAGATCCTCGCATTAACACTGGAAAGTTTTTTCTTGCCACTCTGCAAATTCAGATTTGATGACCAACAGAAAGGGAAACATTGGTTATTGTATTTTCCAGGTCTGTCTCAATTACATTAATGGGAGATACACTATAGTATATTTATTAAAAAGTAGGGATGCACCGAATCCAGGAATCGGTTCGGGATTCGGCCAAATCCTTCTGCCCGGCTGAACCGAATCCGAATTTGTATATGCAAATTAGGGCCGGGGAGGAAAATTGCATGACTTTTTGTCACAAAACAAGGAAGTATAAAGGCTTTTCCCTTTCCCACCCCTAATTTACATAAGCAAATTAGGATTCGAATTCTATTCGGTATTCAACCGAATCTTTTGAGAAGGATTTGGGGGTTCGGCTGAATCCAAAATAGTGAATTCGGTGCATCCCTATTAAAAAGTGAAGCTAGAGCTTGCTTTTCTGCCAGAGTGATATTCTGCCACTCTCTATTCATTTCTATGGGATTATTCAGGACATATTTATCAATGGATTAGAGCAATTCCCCCCTTTGATAAATACACCTACTGAATTACTGTATATAGTGAGCAGCAGAATTTCACTGAACAAAGGATTGTGGCAAGCTCTAATTTATGAACCGCATCATCTAAACAAAAAAATGCAAATCCTCTCCATTTACTGTTATCAATATATTTACAAGAGGGGGTACTTTATTCACTATATAATGAACAAAAGCCATGAATATCTTGTAAAGTATATCCTTATAAACGGTGAGTTCTGATGTCATCAGTTATAAACGGCAAGTTCTGATGTAATTTCTGTCACATGACTCACAGAAACTTGTGTATTATAATAAATAAAGTACTCCCAGTTGGAAAATATGAGGAGTTCCATGACCTGTATAAAAACACTCGGCCTTCGGGCCAGTGTTTTTATATGGTCATGAAACTCCTCGGTAACTTATAATATCCTTATAATAAAAAAAAAAAAAAACTGGTATAAAAGGGTACAAAAATATTCCCTCTAGGGTTGCACCTTTTCCCTCCTTTTCTGGACTGATGTCATAGGGTGGAGAGGATGTGCCGTCGCGGGGTGGGGTGATGCTGCGATCGTCAGTTTTTCTTATTTGGAAAATAAGGCTGTTAGGGTGGCAACCCTAATGCCCTCCCATTTAAAAAAACAAAAAACAGATATATTCTTTCCATTGGGTGTATGGAAATATCTGACACAAAATAGGATTCCATTTTTGTTCAAAGGGATGGATAATAGTTTCTAACCACAAACAAGGCATTCAAAAAAACAAGAAAAATACACAATTTTGAAATGCAAAATAATCTGCCTCATGGAAAGCATATCCTTTTCACAAAATCCGCCTTCTCCCCCCCCCCCATTTCATTTAATTAGCTTACGGTACCTTCGGGTAATAATTATCATCAAACAATTTCCACTGGGAAATGAATCAGTGAACACTTTTTCCTCTGATAATGTGCAACATGCACAAGCCTTCCGATTTTGAAATTACAGTTCTCCTAGTTGTTCTCTGGCTTCTACTGCCTGATGCACCAGCTTTTAACAACGCTTTGAAGCATTCCACACGTTTATGTTTATCCTATCAAAGGCAAAAGTGCCTAACCATATGGCTTTTGGCTTACAATGATTTCTCATTTTACACTGGAACACCACTTAGTTTTGTCTCCAGATTATACTGGAAAACATGTTTAAGGAGTAATGGAGTCTTTTCAACAAAATGTAAAACAAGGCCCGATTATGAAAACAATCTGGTTACCTGCAGTTTCGGCAAGGATTTAACTATAGTAATATCATGCAGGAATTATGAAAAAGGTATTTGGTGTTTTATTGGTAAGAGACTAACTCTTGTTTCTGTTACTTATATGATGTCACTAATGTACTGTAACCGGCTAAACGATGCCAATATGTTTTGAGCACACGCCATTGCAGCGGAGGGTGATGTCACAAGACGAAATCATGAGCAGCTGTTTGCAGCTGAGTAGCCGAGTAGTTTTGTTTACTATGGAGCAAGTATTCTATTATGAAACATATTTCTAGTACCAGTAGTAAGTTGCTAATCTTTCCTTGAGACATAAGCTTTCCTCAAAAGGTTTAAATCAATCTTACCTAGTTTATTAATTGATCAGAGTTTTGCTTGTCTACTGTGTTACATTAGAGCAAACATAACCTAGTAACAATGAAATCCTTATGTCCTGAAGATGACCAATTCCTTAATCCAGGATTTTAGTGAACTTCAGTTGACTAAATTAGGCTTGGTACGGATATCGTTATACACATGCACATAGCCATTTCCAAGACCATAAGAAAACAGCAGCATCTGTGACAGTTGCCATGATTTCCATCCAGAAGCAGCTGGGGAGCCACATGCTTCCTGATAAACAGCTCACTTTTCAGAAGTAGCGAGACTGCGTGGTCATAATTAATACAATATGTCCACACATATAAAATCTTCTATAGCAGCAGATTTCCACTATGAAACAGCTATGGGGAAACTGTAACATACATGTAACATGTACTTATATATAATACACAAAAGCCATGAATATCTTGGAAATTATAACCTTATAAACTGTGAGTTCTGATGTAATCAGTTATAAACGGCGAGTTCTGATGTCATTTCTGTCACATGACTCACTAAAACTTGTGTATTATAATAAATAAAATACCCCCAGTTGCAAAATATGAGGATATTAGAAGTTACCTCGGAGTTCCATGACCTGTATAAAAACATGACATGATATGGTCATGGAACTCCTCGGTAACTTATAATATCCTTATATTTTACAAGAGGGGGTACTTTATTCACTATATAATATACCTATTCCGATATAAACAAGTCAGATACCCATAGGAACATACATAATATGTGAGCAGTGTATGGTACATTTTGTATAGCAGGTGTTTGATTTGTTGGTTGGATCTTGTATATGATTGTACTCTCTCTTGCAATATAGGCTACTTCTCATCCTTTTCCATATTGGCTGCCCTTTGGCAATGTCTTTCTGGTTTCACAAAACCATCACTTCGTATTTCAGGGTTCGCAGATAAAGCTGTTGAGGGTGAGGTGAGAATCCATCTCAATTTGACCTGGGATCCGTTATCTAAAATTCTCGGAAATACAGAAAGGCTGTCTCCCATAGACTCCATTATCTCCAAAAAAATCCTAATAGTAAAAAACGATTGCCTCTCTGTGGTAATAAAACAGTACCTTGTACTTGGTACCAACTAAGATATAATTAATCTTTATTGGAAGCAGAACCAGCCCATTGGCTTTATTTAATGTTTACATGATTAAAGGGCTTTACTTACCCTTTAAGCCCAGTACATACCCTTACATAACTTGATAACCTCTTGTAAAGACGAGACGTACCCAAGAGCAAAGATTACTGAAAATCACAATGCTATATAAATACACTACATGGTAGTGTGATACTGATTCTGGTGAAAATTACAGAAGTCATAACTCCAGTCATTGATGAGCATTGCATGTCACGTACACTGATGTCATTGTCTTTATTTTGTCTTCTGCTTTTTTGTTATATAAATAAACACTACCCGGCCCCACCTATTGCAAATGATTGTAAAGACTGGTTCAGCTTGTGGCTAGCTACATATCCTTCCTACGCTTGTTATAAAGAAAGAAAAAGCAAGACCTCTAGAGTTTGTGGAGATTTTACAATTAATTTTGAAGGAAAGTTATGAATAAAAGATGCAGTCATATACAGAAGTTGTAGACACATTTATAGGACCGAGACTGTCCGCTGTTTTTGGCAAAGCCCCACTTTTACGGACACAGATTTATTCAGAACCCCCTTTAACTAACCCCCTTTGAATTAAAAAATTAAAAAAAGCTCCACTTTATATAGTGATAAGGACCAAATGTACAGTTTGTGGACCTTTTACATATTGATAAGTACTAAAAACGACTAGAGATGCACGAACACTATCCAGGCTTTCCTGACAGACTGCCAGATGGAAAATGAGTCTAATGGCGAAGCCCTTTACACCAATGGCAGACAACTGCTCATAGTGAGGTTAGTCATGTGTGAGTTTTGCCTACCAATAGAAGCCCCATAATTCTTTTGCTGAAGTTACTTTCAGAAACTCAGCAGTTCCATCAGAAAACAGGTTAAACTGTGTCCTGATATTTTTGCCATATAGTGTGTTCCCTATTGTATCCATTTTTATTTGTCTTTAGATTTATGTTGGTTCAAGACTTAGTATATGAGCAGGCACATTTCTGAGTCATCATAAAAAAACAAAACATATTTTTACAATATAATAAGTAGGCTGCACACTATTGTTTTATATTTTACACATTAGTCCCTACAGACATATGATCACAGCTTCACACAAACAAACAAAACAATATACTTAAGAAAAATAAGAATTGGGAAAATCTTGTATCCAGAATAAAACTATTTTTAGATATCTTTTTTTTTTTTTTTGAGTTTTAAAATTATCTCAGCTCTGTCATCATAAATAGCAGAACAGCGAGCTAAAATAACAATCACCAAGCCACATTCTGAAAAAAAGTTAGTAGGTCAGTCTTTTTGCTGAATCAAAATACCACTTCCAGAGAAACTGTATGGTGAGGGAGGAATTGTACGTTGGAAGGCAGGAATATAAATAAATCTACCATTTCCCAAAGCATTACGCTTTTTTCTTTTCAAAGGTAGGTTTACAGGATATGGCACGTCAGTTGCATGAAATAAGTATTGCTCAATACAGGAGAACTAGAGAATAAAAAAAAGAATATGGCTATAAATGGCTTTTTTTATTTACTGAATTTAACTGTATCAGCCCAGAGGTACAGCAGTCCTATGCAGCAATAACCCATGCTTTAAAAGGTGCAGACAGAAGTTCCCTAGCTTAGGCCTTGTATTGAGAATCAGTGATGCTACACATGCATCTGTGTGACATAAGAGAACGTTAATACAATGACACACATGGTATTATGTTCTGGGGACAAAACAGCAGGAAAATTTCTTGCCATTGTTGGTGCTCAGAATCCTAGCACGTAAAACACTCATATGGCGTAATCACACTCTCATGGCTTCATATGTATTTTCGTGCTATTATGCCATTCAAGTGTTTCACCTGTACCTGTCAGCACCCACAATGGCAAGAGCGGTCATTCATTTTTTTTTACATTGTTTTGCACTTTGTCCTGCATTTTGTAACTAGACCTGTGGCATACCCCTTGAATGGTGTGCTGCCTGCATTACACAGCACTTGATGCAAGAAGGGAGACATCATCTAGGCATCATCCCACCCATCTCTCATCTTGCACATCTTTTGGACACGCAATTTACAGAGTATCAGGAGGCACAACCTGTTCTCTGCAGAGAAAGCTGGGTTTTGGATCCAGCACTTCCTAAAGAGAGCAGCAGACTTGGGGGTGCAAGACCTCTCTAGATAAACACTAAAGGGATGAATTCTTGCACTCTTGTTTTGTTGTTGCCACAAAAAGCTACATTTGTCTTTGCCCTAAGGAACCTAAGTTTAGGGGTCTTCAGATATCATCAAAACAGGGCTCATTATTAATCAGTTATGATGCAGGTAACACTGGTTTAAATGCTGCCACATAACAGTGAATTACTTCAATCTTGTATTTTATGAGTTTTTTATTTATTTATTGTAGACAGACAGCAGTCCAGCATGTGCTGTGAAGCAGCATTAAAGATGTATAAGAACTGTCTAAACCTTTGTTCAGCCTAGTTCTCCATTTACTTCATTAACTCCATTAATCTCAACCAAAATTCCAGAACAATAATGAATGGCATGTCAGATTTTACTTCCGCATTTATGCCAATACATCCATCATGCCAATGGTGTACAACTGCACCTATTGATGGTGGGGAACCCTGGAAAGCCACTAATGTCAATAGGTGCAAGTTTTGAATGGGCACTGTAATAAAATTACCCGGTTTGACCCCTGCCTGCCTCGACCCTGCCTGTCTGACGATTCTCTTGCCTGCTCCATTTGTACCGTGACCTTCGGCCCAAAAGACTATCTACCTGCCGTGCCCCTCTGCTAGCCAGAACATCTCGCCTTGTACCCCTCGTTAAGTCCAGGTGGCACCCAAGTAAGCTGAGGGCTCCTCCCGAAGCCCAACGGTGGTCACACTACTGGTGAAGCCGAGCCGAGACCAGGGTACTTGGCACCTGTTCTGGTACTGGGTGCCGGCCGTGACAGGCACAAAGTGACACAAACCCCACTCAGAAAATGCTAGAGCCAACTAGATCCAATTTGCATCAGAACAGAAGCACTACTGAATCTGTTTCGGCACACTGGATGTTTTGTGCATACATTTTTTTTTAAGTTCAACCATCTTAGTGTGTGTATATATATATATATATATATATATATATATATATATATATATATATATATATATATATATATATATATATCCTGCCTAGCTGCTAGTTGATCCAGAGGAAGACAAAAAAAAACTCTTTTGAAAACCCTTTTTTTGAAATCCTTCCTTACTCCAATCAGACTAGTCCCTGGATCAACTTGTACTATGAGCTATCATCCATAACTCTGTATTCCCTCCTTTGCTAATAAGCCATCTAACCCCTTCTTAAAGCTATCTAATATATCAGCCTGTACAACTGCTGCAACTGTTCAAAACGCCCATGGTGCCCAAAATAGTTCCAAAATGCATCACCGTTCCCAATGACTGGACCAATCATAGCAATTATCATTAAATTGTAAATAAGTATATGTGCCAACTTGCTTGGTTCTAATATTTTTTGAAAGGGACGAATGATTGATCAATGGAAAACAATTTACAGCTTTTTCCCCATCACATGGTCAGTGTGGTTATTGTATGTGGAAGTAAAGTATGTGATTCACTTGATTTGTTAATGCAGTATTTTTTATAGCGTTTGTATATCCCAATTACTTGGGTATATCTGTATATACCACTTTTATAAAGGGCTTGGGGACTGTCACAAAATAAATTCTTCACTAGACAGCACAAGCCCTCTTGAAAACCTGTAGAAACAGAAGAATAATGCCAAGATACTGTAGGCTTGCTGTCATTACAGTCATTTTTGCAGCAACAGCCTTCAAGGTGCTCAACCCCATAATGCCCCTTTCTCTTCTTTATAAAACTACGCCATTGGGTAATTAGTGTCCCAGGCTGTAGAGTCAATTTAACAATATACCAAACCAAAACACATACACCTGAGGTAAGTATTTTAAACATTTCCACTTGTATAACAGGTAGGTCTAATTAATGTCCTACACAACAAATAGCAATCACATATTAAACTCCAGTGTCTGTTTTTTTGTGTTCTTTAACATGTCACTATGTTTTCTGTGGAGGCCGAAAATAGCCATTTTTTCTTGTAGTCTGTGTAGCTGAATGTGACAGATATTCATAGATGGATGGTAAGCATTGTGCATGTAATAAGGTATGTGAAACCGGTTCAGTGACCCTGGGGATTTGGCTGAGCAGCCACAGATGTCTTTTGGGATGCAAAACTTACTTACAAATTGCCAAATATGTCTGTTGTATTCACACACATCACTGGCTAGAATTTCTGTGGAAACTATACAAATATGGAATATTTCTGCCCATTTGCCAAGGCATAAACACCTGAACAATTACTTTATAGTTAGAATAAATGTGCCTTTAAGTTTGCAATAATATAATAATAACAACAGACTAGTTAATGACAAAAGGATTTTTAGCTGACTGAACAGTTTTGGGTGCAATCACCTAATGTGTAACATGAATTCATTAGTCAAATATAAACAGGGAAGTGCATGTGTTTGCACAACTCAGAGTCTGCCAAGTCAGATTTATTAATAGAACTCTGTACTGGTTCTTCTTTGGTTATCATATCAACTTATTACATGGTGGTCGTTAAATCTGGCAGAAAGCAACAAATCAGACAGGGCCATTTGTTTTCTGTTTTAAACATCACCCTGTGGAAGTTTTTAGATGAACACTATTCAGTATTAGCACTATTGCAAAATGTATTCCTGAATCAGCATGAAGCCCACTCTTTGTAGCACTGCTGCCTCTGAGGTTAATATCCAACCAACAGTTAACTACAGAAAATTTTTGAATACTGCCTAGCGACATCTTTTTGGAAGACAAAATGCTGAAAAACATCAGTACTATAGGTTTCAGGCACTTCTCTGACGGAAGCACTTTTTAAAAATAATTAATATTATTTAACTATCCTGCAAGTTGGGTTTCCATTGGAGCAAATAGGCATTCTCCCTAAATTTCACCTTAATTGGCCTTCTGGCTGGACTCCACAATCACAGTCTGGGAACCACTGCCTTAAGAGGTTTTGGTCTCCCATAAGAGACCAAGTACTTTATATCATTACAGTGTTATCCCACTTGTTTCATATTGTGGGTTGATTGACTTATATATTACATGTTCATGGGTAGGATTATTTTCAAATGATGATGTCCTACACCGCAACCTATAGAGAACATGAGAAGACAGGAGGCTATAAAAATACATGGGCCACAAACGGCCCATGGACGACCACAAAAGTAAGTAAAAAACAAAACAAAAAACAACTAACATGTCAGGTAGAGGAATTACATTCCTAAGCATCAGCAACTTAACATATTTTACCGCTTGTCTTTCCATTTCTTTAAAACACTAAATAGGACGCAGTGGCATGCAAAAACAAGGCATTTTAAAAAACTGACTGGCATGAAAATGATTCATAAACATTATTTTTGTACCATCTCCAACTGGTATGACCAATAATGATTAAGAATAATGACTAGTTCTCAGGTCCAAGAACCAAAACCTGATCAAATATCTCTTCAAAATTACATTGCAGAGGCCAAACAAAACACAAAGATATTTTGGACCCCTGACCATCTTAAATTTTTTTTATAAAAGATCTGAATTTGCATTTACCTAATCTGAAAATGTTGTCAAAGGCAATGGGATTAACTCTCTGTATCCATAAAGCAGACATGTCATGTCACATGGGACTCACTAAAGCAGTGGTCCCCAACCAGTGGCTTGTGCTCACTGCTCCATAAATATTATGCTACATATAAATATTAGTGAATCATTTACACCAGACAGGACTTGCCCTTAATACAAGATGCTGATTCTCAAGGAATCATTGTACAGTAGTATTCTGTAATGGATACACCTCCCCTGTCTCAATCAGCAGCAGGATGACTCAAAATTACAATGCTGCCACTCCACGAGAAGAGATTTTTCCCCCTACTTTAATAAATAATTCACATCAATAAGTTTCACTTCCTTTATTCTCAGGGAATTCATTCCTGAATTATAAACACAACAGTCTTAAAGGGAAATTATTTCTAATTTAAAGCACCCTTTATTCTACAACAATTGTGCACCTTGTCTGCGTCACTGTATTTATAGATTTAATAGGCATTTTGCTTGCCTTCAGAGAAGCATGATAAGAGAGTAGTGATGGGCCAATAAATTTGGCAGACGAGAATCTACAGCGAATTTCAGCATTTCGCCGCAAGCGAATGAATCCACGAAACTGCATTGACAATTCGCAGGCGAAAAAATCTTCCGCATCCAAAAAAAAGATTATCGTGCGTCAAAATGGTCGCGTGCATAAAAATTGACGTGCATCAAAATTATTCGGACGCCCATAGACAGACGGAATTCTACCTGATGCAAATATATGAGAACATGTCAGCAAGGTCAACAGAAAAGAAAACAGTCAGCAGGGAAGCCCGGCAGAGGAAATCAGCAACAAATAATGATATAGAAGAAGGTGCATATGGGCAGTATCTCATGGTCCTGACAAATATGAAATGGATAAACAAAGTGTGGGTGTTGAAAGCAGTAAGCTAATAAAGTCTGAATCTTTTCAGCAATGAATGATTTAGTGGTTTTCTAGGAACTGTACTTTAGGGTGGGCAGACAAATAGCTTGTAACTTTCTTAATAAATATATAAGAAATGCTGTTGGTCTAACAGGAAAAGAGATGCTTATGAGAGGATGTAATGAGATAACTTCAGCAATTGAACGCATTTGTCTGAGAGACAGCAGCTGATCCAGGAAGAAATCTCATTTCCATTTAGCAGCAAGAGAAAATAATGTTTTTCATCTTCAGACAAATCTGTAAGGGCCTTGGTTTGTTTTTCATTAGTTTTGTTTTTTCCACATTCTGGGGCTTAGACAAAATAAATTAGGTAAAGGGTTTATTAGAATTCACATGTAATTTGCATTTGGACCAACTAGACGCGCGTATAAAAATGGTTGCTCGCGTCAAAATTTATTTGACGACCATTGACTTCAAAGCTTTCGAAAATTTTTAGCCGTTTCGCAAATTTCACAGATTCACCCAGCACTAACAGAGAGCCATTAAGCAACTAGGAGCATGGAAATACTTTAAGAATTCCGCATTTCACTATGGCATCCCTCCATGCATATAGTATTAACTATTTAGAAATGTTCACAACCTGAGACTTTTACAAAACAAGATGTATGAATGAATATTATTACTGCCCTGCTGCCTGTTCTAGATATAAGGCTACAGTCATACAGATCATTAGCACAGGCAAAGGGGAAAACAAGTACAAGGCTCAAGACACGCACAGCGTTCTATAGAAACACTGCTTTCATTCACCTTGTAGGTGAAACCAGTGGGAAAAAGGGTAAACATATTACGAGTGGAAGGTGGAGCAACAATGATGGCTTTTTCTTTAGGCAGGGATCCCTGGACCTGATATCCACCCCTTTCTGCTTACTGTGTGGCAACTGGTGTCTTAACCCTTTCATTAACAAAATCTCACACAGCCAGTCATCCATGAATGCCACCTTTGCTGCCTGACCCTTCCATGCTGGTAGAGAACACTTATAGAGAGTATAAGTCTGGAACGTGGAAGCAAGTTTTAAAACAGAATTCATTACACAAGAGGCGGTGTGAGAGAGTAAGTGAGTGCTTTATTAATCTGTTTTTATTGAATTTATGTTTTTGCTTATTGATTAGAATAACAAACCGTCAACCCAACACATTTCCTGCTGCAAACTGAATCCACTATTTTGGATTCAGCTGAACCCCCGAATTCTTCGAAAAAATTCTGCTGAATAACGAACCAAATTCAAATTTTCCATTTTTTACTTCCTCGTTTTGTGGCAAAATGTCACATGCTTTCCGTCCCTTCCCCTACTTTGCATATGCAAATTAGTATTCGGATTCGCCTGAATCCTGCTGAAAAAGGGTGAATCCTGGCCAAATCCCGAACCGAATCCTGGATTCGATGCATCCCTACTGCAAACTACTCAGTTATGCTGTGAGTTCTAATCACTGAGCAGGAGCAATTGGTAGTACAACTGTGAAACAAGTTTCAGGTCAGTTTTGAGTCAGGGAATTCAGACAGCATGACAGATAAGTCTGCAGCAGGAAAAATATCTTCCTTTGATGGTGCATACTAAGTCATTTAATGTCTAAAACACTAAAGAAATACAAATACAAAAAAAAATACTAAACAGAATCAAGGTACAGGATTCAATTTTATAAAACAGAGCTAGGGAATTTGATGTCCTGCAAAAGTTGTTGTCCTATAACTCCCAATAGGCTGTTGTGGGTACAGGACGTTGTAATTTTGGAGAAACTGCAGGTCTTTCATCAGTGTTATAATGTAAACAGTCACCAAACACAGACTTTATTATTATTGTGATTATTATTATAGAACCAGCTGTTTAAAGGAAAACTATACCCCCCAAACAATGTAGGTCTCTATTAAAAGATACTGAGTAAAACAGCTCATGTGTAAAACCCTGCTTCATGTAAATGAACCATTATCATAATAATATACTTTTTTAGTAGTATGCGCCATTGGATAATCATAAATAGAAAATTGCCATTTTAAAAAATAAGGGCCGCCCCCTGAGATCGTAAGATTCACTGTGCACACATACAAACCACATGTAAGGTCACATGAGCCAATTAACAGACAGAGTTGTGTCTTTTGCTTCCACACTTCTTCCTGTTACAGTTAGTGTTGTAGTATTTCTGGTCAGGTGATCTCTGAGGCAGCACAGATAGAGTCACGAAATGGTGGTTCAAGGCAAGAGATGTAAAAGGGCAATATTTATGTAAATATATATTCCAGTTTGGTAAGATTCTTTAATATGTCATTCAATTTGATATAAACTATCTGTTGCTTAAGTATTCATTTTGGGGGTATAGTTTTCCTTTAAAGGAACAGTTCCGCGTATAAATAAAAACTGGGAAAATAGGCTGTGCAAAACAAAAATATAGTTCTAATATAGTTAGTTAGCTAAAAATGTAATCTATAAATGCTGGAGTAACTGGATGTCTAACATAACAGAACAGAATTTCCTGCTTTTCAGCTCTCTAACTCTGAGTTAGTCAGCGACTAGACAGGGGACTACATGGGACATAACTGTTCAGTAAGTTTGCAATTGTTCATTTAGCATGCAGCTCAGATTAAGGAGCAAACAATTATGACCCATGTGGTCCCCTGTTAAATCCAAATTACTGATTTTCTACTGATTTCCTTTAAAGGTCATCTCTGGGAAAGGGAATTATTCTGAATTAGCACACCATGAAATTATATGATCAGAAAGAAGGAATTTGCAGAGGAAAATATTCTCATGAAGAGCTTTGCAGCCGACGTATGACATGTTGCAGAATGGAATTATATGCAAAAAGCTCCCAATTGCTATATAATATGCATAAAAAGATGGAATAATACCAGTTTAGGATCAACAGTAATTTCTCTTGTGCTAAAAGGAAGAAATGCATGTTAAGAAGAAATGTCTTGGCCCAAAGGATTGAATCCTGTTTTTCTGCATGTCATATTTTATATAGTTTCACAATTCTGTCACAAGGAAAGATTTATGCTTCTCCTTGTTAAAAAGTTATAGGATTTTATTACTTAAGTTCATTTAACTCATTCACTACAAGCTGTGCCTGCCATTCCACTTCCCTTTTTTATCTGTAATGTCAAATGGGAGCTTGGTAAGGTGACTCTTACTAGTAGGGATGCACCAAATCCACTATTTTGGATTCGGCCAAACCCCCAAATCCTTCGCAAAAGATTTGGCCGAATACCGAACCGAATCTGCATATGCAAATTAGGGGTGGCAAGGGGAAAGCATTTTTTACTTCCTTGTTTTGTGAGAAAAGGTCACGTGATTTCCCTCCCTGTCCCTAATTTACATATGCAAATTGGGATTCGATTCGTCCAGGCAGAATCCTCAGAATCCTGCTGTAAAAAGCCGAATCCCGAACTGAATCCTGGATTTGGTGCATCCCTAGTTACTAGGGAGCATTCTATATTAGCAACATCAGCCAGGCAGACACCTGGAAAAAGTACAGTATTTGGGCATGTCCAGGAATAAATAAAAACTGCTTGTGTGCCACATGCTTGTCAGGAAAAAAAAAAAGATTATTGGCCAATCTAGAAAACACAGTTAAATACTGCTATTTATAAGTGTATTTGGGAGTGGTCATATTGCTTGTCTTGACAGAGGTATTTTCCTTCTGTCATAGTCCATAGAGAAATTATTGATAAATTTCAGCTAAACCAAGCAATACTGCAGCATCATATTTCCAAGAGTATCATTATAAGTGGGGGCACAGAAGCATAGGCCTGAAGCTTGAGCTAGGGGAGGATAAGCTGAAAAAAATGCACATCCCAGGAAAAGTGTATTAATTAAGGCATATCAAATAGCTTAGCTGTATGTGTTGTATGCACTCCTAGCACTTACTCCTAGGCTTTATGTATGATTTTGGTTTTACAAGCCTGGTTAATAGGGATGTTATTCTGAGTACCTAACATCTACATCATACAAACTACATAAGTTAACACCTCCTGACAACAATGCTGCAAGTATTTGTTAAACAATACATAATGGATGAACAGACTCCAAGCCCTTGTTCATACACATGCCAGTAAATTCCATTGATAACTGATCAGTCAAGTACAATACAATATTAATGACATGGCAACCCCAAAATAAAAGTTTGGCTAATAAAAGAAAACATAATCCTAAGCATCCTTCCAATATACATTTATTTTAAAAATGGTGCTTTTAAAGTTATTTGTAAAACAATTGCTATAATTACAATGTTGCAAACATCTTAGTTCCCAAGCAAAGACAGGTCTGTTAATCAGTTGCCTTGACTTACATTATATCAACAGTCTGAGCCACCAGGACAGAGAATAGAAAGGGGCAACCACGGCTTTCCATAGCATTAAATATACAAATAACTTGACAAACCATAGAAAATGTGCAGTGAATGTGCATTGCAACATTGCTTAGAATGATGTTTTTTTTATTAGGCAAAAAATATTTTCTGGGTTGACATTTCCTTTAGCAAAATTAAACACCTTGCTCCCTTGAGCTTCCACTCTTATAGGACCAGAGGGAATGAAAGAAAGGCTCATTCATGGGGCAGATTTAGACAAGGGATGAGTCAAATATACTGTAGATATCTAATATCTTCACATGATGTTCAGTGATAGGGGTAAGCCACCCAGCTAATTAGTTTATGTGCAAGAACAGATGTAGGAGGGGGGATACCCTTGTGTATCTTCCCAGTGGCCCCTTTCTCCATTGACATTGTCCCTAAACTGTGCATTACACTTAGCACATATACACACAGTAAGTTGGCAGGTGATTGTATGACACCTTCTTGCCTCCTGTTTACTCAGTATTTTACAGAACAGAGGCAAGAGCACAACTGCTCCCTCATAACACAAAGCCTAGAACCCAGCAAGGGCTCCCTATTGTCAAGTGCCACTTCCAAAACAGGAAGGCTGTGGCCCCAATTGAAAGGAGGGAAAATTACAGGGGAGCAATGTCCAACTTGCACCTCTCCAGCTGCTGCTACACTATAACTCTCAGCAGCCCTCTTACAGTCATTCGTGGAGAATTGCAGTTTTACAACGCCCCCATGTATATACTGATAATTCAAACAATTATTCTAAATCTGATTTATTGCCCTTTTATTTAAATTTCTGCCATAAATACCCTGTGATGGATGGGAACCTAAGGACATCCCATCTCTTGTCTATGTTTCCATTTCCCCAGCAGCTGTACTTACTGTACTTTACATTATCAGTACCTATTATTTATGCACTTTAACTCCATAGCGAAGGCAACTAATAGCCTGAGCTCACTTCACAGCTTGTTTAGATGACAGTTGAGGTTAAACTCTACTAGTATTCCTAGCCAGCTGCTGATGAGAGTTGCAGTTCGCCAGCAATAGGACGATTACAGGTTGAAGCTCTAAACGTGCAGGAGGCACAGGTGAATGGGGACTCACACATGACCCAGAACCTGGGAAACAACTCCCCCCCAAACTATATAAGGAATAGTTGTGGCGCCCCATGCTGATAGTGTGGGTACGTACCATTGTGCACGGTTGGCCAGGGGTTCACTCAGAGGGGTAGAAAGTTTCTAGCAGTAGTTTGTATCCAGCCGGGCTCTGCATGAAGGGACTCACACACGCTCTGGTACAGCAGCAGCAGGTACCGGCCACATCCAGACAGGCGGCGCGCACAACGAGCCAGTCACTCAGTTCCTGGAAGGGGAATATCTGCTGTGCCTTGGGACTCCCGTGCCACTGGGATGCTGCACAGCTCAGCCTACTGCTCCTATTCCCCTCACTCAGTCATACGACTCACAATGAAAAGCAATGTTCCAGCCCGGGGTTGTCCCTTTCCATAAATGGCAAATTCACTTTTGCATCGACCAATCACCTCCGCCGGCTACACGTCACTATTCCCCAGAGGAATTCCACAGGATAGCGGCGGAAACCAGCGCTCGCAAAGGCGTTTGGGTTATGTAGTATTTTTTTCTTATCATTCTCAGAAATGCAGTTTTGTACACGCTGTAGTATAATATAATGAAAGCATGGTTTCTTGTGGAAACTACAATTTTATGGTAGTAGAAAATATACAGCTATCAAAACAGTAATGTATCTGCCATAGTTACAAGATAACAGACAAACTGAGCCAATAGGCTTTCACTGAGTTTCAGGCATATCTCATGGAGATGAATCTGGAGAATTTTGGAGAGATTCTACCAAATATTATCCTAATCCAAACTGTGCTTCTGGCTATACCACCCCCTGCTATTGAACAAGAGGCTTACAGGTACCGAGAAGTCATACTTTCCAACTATCCCTTTTTCGGAGGGACAGTCCCTCTTTTGACAGCTCAACCTGCAGTCCCTCATTTATACTGGAAAGTCCCTATTTTCTCTGTACTGAACAGCCAGAAAAAGAAACAAAGTTTCTAACTTAATTGGCTTTTAGCAGAGAGCACAGAACACCTAACAGGTGCAAATAAGCCAGTTTAGATAAGGAGAATTATTTTCAAACTTTCATAACCTGCCAAATTTTGTAAAATGAACATGGTAATTAGGGGGTGTGGCCACATAAAGGGGCGTGGTAAAAATTGGTGCGCTACATGTGAAAAAAAATGTTGTCCCTCTTTTTACTTCCAAAATGTTGGGAGGTATGCGAGAAGTTACAGAATAATAACAAGGGGTGCACCACACCAACCAGAGTTCCTAACCCCTGCCACCAAAAGGGGGGTTTACAGTAGTGGAAGGAAGAGAAAGGGAAAGAATTGGTGGGGTAAAAGTGAATGTTAGAACAGAAGAGAAAGTCTGGATGAAGAATAAAATAAGTTAATTGAAACAAAACCAAACAAAACAAAGAAGAGGAAGACAGGAAAAGAAGATGAAATGTGGAGGTCTTGAAATGACAAAATTATATAGAAGCAGTGGCGGATTTATGAGATGTGAAGCCCCTAAGCTACACTTTCCATAGGCAATAAACCCAACTCATTGGAGGGAGCATGCGTACTGGATCTTCCCACATCCGGGCGGACACTACACATGTGCCTTGTCTGCCTTCTGCTCTCAGCAGTTGCACCCCACTGGACCCAGCAGTGTAAATAAAAATACATATTAAAAGTAAAGAAAATAGAAATAACTGAAAAAAAAAGCTAGATGGGCTCCTGATCACATTGGAAGCTATACATTAATCCGCCCCTGTGAGTAAGTGTGTTTCCTATTGTGTGTTAACTGTACTCAATACAGTGTACCTAGAAACTCCCCTTGCTGAGTTTAGGAAAAATAAAGATATTGATAGGCTAAATATGGGATGGTGGAAATATTTCAATGGCATGCGGTAACTGCAAAAAATCAAGGGTGTTGTGTGATTTAATGAATCAGGAGAAGCCATAAACATTCTCTTCAATATTTTTTTGAATGAAATCTACCTTGTGTGCACAATAACAGGCTGATTCCATGTATGGATATATATATACACCCCTTATATACACATATAGGGTCAGAACTAGAGGTAGACAGAAGAGATCTGTGACCGCCCCATGAATACAATGCTGCCTTCATTCAGCTGCAATTTATTCATGAAGGGTGAGTGGTGGGGACATATAGCCCTCCCCTCTTATCTCATACCCATCACCCAAGTTGCATGTCACTGAGACTCACAAGTTAGGGAGTGGGGGCAGCCACAGACTGCAGCAGGGTCTTTTACTTACTGCCTGCCTGGGAAGAAGTGTCTTCTTCTGCTTGGGGTAGACTTGCCTTCAGGCTTTCTGCATGGGGTGGAATACATTGTAAGGCACCATGTGGCAAACTCTTGTATGTTTCCACCTTTGGTTTAGTTTTATTATATATGGAACAAGAAACAAGTACAAATGATATTAAAACCTATTAATCAGCTTCTCTATAGTATTAATAGTAATAGTATTGAGGGCCTCTCAGTCCCACAACAGGCTTGGACTAGAATTCGGAAGAGGCCCTGGCATTTCAAGTACACATAGGCCCAAACAGCCCTTCATCGGGGGCGATCCTGGGCCCTCTGCGCCTGAGGCAGTTTGCTGTAGCTTCCGCCCCCCCTTCCCCGAACGCTCAACTTTTTGCACTAAAAGAGGACAAGGGGGGTCAACAAAGAAGGTGGAGGGGTGCCAGGACGCTAGCGCAGAGAGCATAATTGGATCCCTGCACTAGTAGAGCAGAAAACCAGAAATTCGTCTCTTTAAGTTACCAGGAGCGGCATTTTTGCCTCTCCTGGTAACTAGCGGGGCGCTGCCGTCTGAGGTGAATTTCTCAACTCGCCTCATTGGCACAGCACCCCTGCCCCTCACCAGCCCACTAACTGTCTATGGTATCTTAGAACAATCCCTGGCATTTGCCAGAGTCCACATGTAACAGGTGTAAGGGGGAGGGGTGCCCCCAATTTTTTTCTTGGTTACTGTCAGCTGTTATAGAAGACCTAGGCAAGGCTCTGATCTTCAGGTGGACACTCACTTATGAAATGGAGGAAGGGATACCACACTGGTATAGGCACACAGCATTCATTCTTTCTCAATAACTTTGGGGGGCAATGAATCTTAAAAAAAAGTGAAACAATGTATTCAACCTGCTCAGGGTGCCAATAATTTCAACCTGCAAGTTGTGTGCTCAGTTTGTTGAGCCAAAAAGTACATCAAGTGGCAACAAGTTGATTTCATACAGAATACTCTCATTCTATTCATTACCAACTTTCTCAAGGGTAGTATAGCCTGCCTCTTAGTCACCAACTCCAGGATCTAACTAATCCTGAGCCTAAAACCCTACTTATCCCACCCATCTGTTCCACTTCCTGCCCGCTGAATTGTCTGGCTGTGCAGGGGAGCCAGTCGCACTCAGCACAAGACACTGTAGGATAGGAACCAATCAGCTGCTAAGCTGTCCTGTCTTTGATTGTGTGACTACAGTGCTGTGATTGGCTGTCTCCTTCCTACTATGCTTCTATCAGGGACTGATATGACAAGCCCACCCCTCATTTGAAACATGGGCAGGGACAAGAGAACATCCAGGAAGAGCTCCAATAAAGGGACCATTTTTGAAGATAAAGATAGTTTTTAGTCCAAAGTAAAACAAACACCATATAGTATTAATTACTAATTACTAGGATAGGAACCAATTAGCTGCTAATCAGCTGCTAAGCTGACCTAATAGGTAGCTGAAGCTTGTCTTTGATTGTGTGACTGCAGTGCTGTGATTGGCTGTCTCCTTCCTACTATGCTTCTATCAGGGACTGATAGGACAAGCCCACCCCTCATTTGAAACAGGGACCAGAGAAAATCCAGGAAGAGCTCCAATAAAGGGGCCAAGATAGTTTTTAGCCCAAAGTAAAACAAACACCATATAGTATTAATTACGTTAAGGATGAACCATTGCACAAATAAATTTACTAAATTACAGTTAAATTAAAACACTTTATAACTTTATTATAGGCTCCACCAATTTTTTTAATGGTGGGGATGCACAGTGAATAAAAGGCTTATCTTTGCAGGCTCATAGGGACTACGCTGCCCATACACTTAAAGATCTGCTTGTTTTGCAAGGTCTCCAAATGGATGGAATATACTCTCCTTCAGTCCAAATGATTGGATCACAACATAGGCAAATGCAGACCATTGGGGCAAGGACTGCATCAACAATCTGATGTGTACCTGCCCACAATGGGATTTTTAAATGTAAAAATGGTCAATATCTGGGCCCATTAGAGGACCCCATACACGAGCAGATAAACTGTATCCACAGCTTAAATCTGCCCATGTGTAGCTATATTCAGCAATATTCATGTTCTCCATTGAAATAATTAATAAGAGAAACCCTGAAATGTAAATAGAAATATTGGATCAGAGGTTTGATGAATGACAAAATGTAAATAATACTGTCAAATGCAGACATTTAGTACTAAATACTATTACTATATTATCACTGTACTATACTCTATTTACCAGATTTATACCACATAATGATGATTTAATAGAGTATGGTGAGGCATGCTGGGTGAAGTAAGATCAAATATAGATCAAACAATTATTATTATTATTATTATTGGTACTGAACATAATGGCATATGATTGGTCGGACTAATATAATAATGTGCTTTGACTCATAGAATCCTCACAGTAATCATTTATTATTGTTCTCAACCTCCCTGAGTTTATGTAAGTATGCAAATAACTAGAGCGAAGTCTTCATTTTTATTTGTAGACCTAGACTATCCAGTACAGTTTTGATTTCCAGAACATGAATATTATTAAAATTTGCTGTACTTGTGTGCTTGAGTACATATTGTATCTAAAGAATGCTTGAACCTGTTATGGGCTAGCCCTACCACCAGCCCAGCATTAATAGCATTACCAACCTTCTCCTTAGCAAAGATAAGCTAGTTTGGAAGGGACACTGGTCTGTGTTGGAGAGGATTTTGGTTTGTGTGGCCTTCTATACTGAAGCTTCAAATCCAATATAGGAATGTACCAGTTTTACTTTAAGATATGATTATTATGACTAGACATATTGTCAGTTTCCCAGGTTCTCCCAGTCATGTGACTTGTGCTCTGATACTTCAGTCACTCTTTACTGCTGCACTGCAGGTTGGAGTCATATCACCCCCTCCCTTCTACCCCCCAGCAGCCCATCAGCAGAACAATGGGAAGGTAACCAGATAACAGCTCTCTTATAGATATTATAACAGCGCTCAATAGTAAAACATCATGAACAATATACTTAGGAAATACATTTTACATAGTAGAGTGAATTATTTGCAGTGTAAACAGTGTAATTTAGAAATAAAATTTACACCAAAAAATCATGACAGAATCCCTTTAATACTCTTAAGAGGATATATTTCCTTTTTCACAAATGTAAACCCTAGCTTGATTTCACACTACTCAGGTGCTGGCCAACATTTTATACAATAAAGCATGCTGATAATGCTGATTGACATTTGATCAATCATTTGATTTGATTTGTAATGATTTCTTAAACAGTATGTTATGACTAAAAGCTACTGTTTTACATTTTTGCATGTCATAATATTTAACTAGATTAAATATATGCCCCTAGATGTTGATATGTCTTTTATGTATTGCATCTGCTCTGCTAAGTTGTGCTATTTTTATAGTTCAGCAGGCTATGGTAGACAAGATATGGTCTTGCTATCTAATTGTACCAAGTTTGCTTAGAATGAGGAGATTTTCAGTTTTCTTCTGTGCTGGTTAGCTTTGGTTTTGTGAGTGGAAGCAATTCATATTACTCTTTTCATTGCTTCCTACAAATGTCATGAGGAATCTTGACCTTACATGGTAATTTCCTAAATTTTGATCCTGTGGATGTATTAATCAGTGCAGGGTTGACTTTGTCATTAGTCACCTAATAACACAGACGTGGCACTCAGCCAGTGTTTGTTATTTGGCACCACATTAAATCAACAAGGTAAGGCTCATAGGCATCACAGTGACTCATGATCTAACTCAGCCTAATTTGAATGGATGTGATTGTCTCAAGTGGCCAGATTCCAGCACTGTTCTAGGCGTATTGTAGTATATTTTAAGTTATCCCTCCTCTTATTTCCCTCTATGGTTAACATTTCAGCTGGCATAAAAAACAACATTACCAGATTTCCTTACTAAGACTATTGTTTTGCTATTATGTTTTTCTACATGCAACATTATTTGTGTGTGTGTATGTGTGTGTGTGTGTGTATGTGTGTGTGTGTGTGTGTGGGGACCTATAGGGTTGACGCTATGGCTTTAAATGCCTACACTACAGAAACTTTCTAAATACAATCAATTAAATTTTCGGCATTGTTTCTGAAATTATCAAATTTATCTTCACTATCCCTCTCTCAGCTTCTGTTTCTCTTCATTCAGGAGTTGGGTGTCAGATATTGATTGACAGTTAGATTCAATATATCTTATGTGGGGGCTTCCTTTCCTAGCAGCTGTATTGAATATCTAGTATAGGTAAATCTAAAAACAACTGGACTTGCTGAGTAATCAATGAAGACGTTTCACTACTCATCTGAGCAGCTTCTTCAGTTCAACTGACTGGTGTGGGAAATTCTCGGCATATAAACTCTTCCACTAATCCAATCACAATGGCACATTGTAACTCTTCAAAGAGGTGACATCTCAAGAAATTCACAGAGGTGTAGATTCTGTGTAGTTACTGTGATAGGATTATCCAATGTGTCATGCAACTCCTAGAAAGAGGTGTTACTTGTGAGAGTTGCATGAATGGACGCGTGAAGTTTTCTGAAACCGCCGGGGTACAGATGTTAGAACAGCATTGTATGTAGCAGACAGGTGGTGTCGAAGGCCCCCGCCTCTGTTTAGAGATGGTTTCTCCACCTTGACATGAATCGCCTCTTTCACGCCTCGTTCAAACCAGCGGTCTTCTTTATCCAATATTTGGACCATACTATCTTCAAAGGAGTGTTCCTTGTCTTTTAAGTGTAGAAAGACAGCTGATTTGCCCTGTAGAGTTCGCCCTCCTATGCTGAGCCAATCGCTTGGGGAGCAGTTGTTTTGTCTCCCCAATGCATAGCTCTGTGTACTCCTCGCTACACTGGACTCCGTATACCACATTTCTTTGTTTTTCTTTAGGGGTTGGGTCCTTTGGGTGTACCAGTTTTTGTCTCAGTGTGTTGCTAGGTTTGAAAAACACAGGGACATGGTGTTTGTTGAAAATCCTCCTGAGTTTCTCAGACACACCAGCTACATATGGGATGACTATGTTTCTCCTACTACGTGTCTCCGGGCGGTTATTTCTAGTGGTGTTCCTATTGGGCTTGGTTGCTGCTGTTTTGACAAAGGCCCAGTCTGGGTAGCCACACGCTTTCAAAGCTCCTCTAAGATGTTTTTGCTCTTTGTCTTTGGACTCTGTATCAGTTGCCACAACTTCCGCCCTGTGGTGCAGAGTTCTAATGACACCCAGTTTGTGTTCCAGCGGATGGTGGGAATCAAACAACAGATATTGATCCGTATGAGTGGGTTTGCTGTATACTTCCGTCTTCAAGTTACCCCCCTCTTGGATGCATATCAAACAGTCCAAAAAGGCAAGTTTGTTCTCGTGGACATCTTCCGTTCAGTTAATGTGTTCTGTAAAGGCCGCCACTTCATTGGATCTGATTTTAACCCAAGTGTCATCCACATACCTGAACCAGTGACTCGTTGTAGTTCCCTGGAAAGTAAGTAAGGCCCTCCTTTCCACTTCCTCCATGTACAGGTTTGCTACAATAGGAGAGACTGGAGAACCCATTGCACAGCCATGTTTCTGTCTATAAAAAAGGTTCTTGTACGTGAAGTATGTGGTGTTAAGACACAAATCTAGCAACAAACATACTTGGTTGGGACTGAGCTTCGTTCTGCTGCTGAGGGTGTTATCTTGTTGCAGTCGATTTCTTACAGTCTCAATTGCCTCTGTAGTAGGTATACATGTGAACAAAGAAGTGACATCATATGATACCATTGTTTCTTCTGCCTCTAGTGTATTACCGTGAATCTTGGTTACAAAGTCTTTGGCATTCTGGATATGAGGCACTGTATTGCCTACCAACGGGGCTAAGATGTTAGCCAAGAATTTTGCAATGTTGTATGTCACTGAATTCATGCTGCTGACAATGGGTCTTTGTGTGGCTCCTTCTTTGTGTATCTTGGGAAGTCCGTATAAGCATGGTGTGGCTTCTCTGGGGTACAGGCGGTAGTATAAAACTCGATCGATGGCTTTCTTCTTTTCAAGTTGTTGTAGGCAACCTATTACCTTTTTCTTGTAACTGTTGGTTGGATCTTTCCTTAAAGGTTCATATGTATTGCTATCACTGTCGTTCATTCATTCAACTCTCACAAGTAACACCTCTTTCTAGGAGTTGCATGACACATTGGATAATCCTATCACAGTAACTACACAGAATCTACACCACTGTGAATTTCTTCAGATGTTCACCTCTTTGAAGAGTTACAATGTGCCATTGTGATTGGATTAGTGGAAGAGTTTATATGCCGAGATCTTCCCACACCAGTCAGTTGAACGGAAGAAGCTGCTCGGATGAGTAGTGAAACGTCTTCATTGATTACTCAGAAAATCCAGTTGTTTTTAGATTTACCTATACTAGATATACCATGACCTGGATGAATGAAAATCTTGTTGTATGAAGCGTAAGAATCTGCGATAGTTGAGCAGCTTTATAGTAAAAGGACAAGTTAGGAAATCCCAAGCCCCCACAGTTTTTGGGTAACCCTATAGTTATCCTACTAACTCAAGGATGTTTCCCAGCCCAAACAAACCGTCCCAACTTCGAATTGAACCTAGTCAGGTCCTCCTGGAGAACTGGGATTGGGAGAGTCCGAAAAAAATATAATAATTTCGGAACTATTATCATTTTAATGGAGTTTATACGTCCAACCCAAATATGTGGTGGTGTTCCCAATTACTCAAAGTAGAACAAAAGCTCTTATATAAAGGAGGGTAATTGAACTTATAGAGAGTGTCATAAGAACATGTAAGCTTAACCCCCAACATTGATATATAATGAGGCTGCCAGCAGAATTCGAAATTAAGCTGTAACAATTTCACCTCTTGGTGCGAGAGGGATAAATTAAGAGCTTCTGTTTTACTATGATTAATTTTCAGACCAGATAGGGTACCAAATCTATCCAATAAACTATATAAATTAGGGAGGGACATCAAGGGTCTAGAGAGGATTAATGTGAGGTCATCCGCAAAAAGACTAACCTTATGATGAGTGCTAGATGTTGTGATACCTGCAATGTCTGGGTTTGCTCTTATGGCCAACGATAAGGGTTCAATCGCTAAATTAAATAAAATCGGGGACAAGGGGCACCCCTGTCTGGTACCTCATGTATAGGAAAGGCCCTGGAAAAAGAGCCCATCATAAACCAAGGCCACAGGTTTTGAATACAGGGAATGAACCCAACACAAAAATCCCAAACCAAAACCTCATTTCTCTAAAGTGAAATATAAATAATCCCAATTAAGGGAATCGATTGCTTTACAAATATCTAATTTGGGAAGCATAGATTTAGATTGTTGATTCTTGGTTACTTGCATCAGGAGAATAAGACGTCTAATTGCATCTGATGCTTGACGTCCTGGGACTGAATCCACCTGGTCCTTGTGAATTATTTGTGGAAAAAAGGAATTTATCCTATGTGCCAATATTTTCCCCAATAGCTTAATATCAGTATTTAGGACTGAAATAGGGCGGTCATTTTTACATTCAAATAAATCTGGCTTCGGAATAGCTGAAATTTTGGCCTTCAAAGTTTCTGAATGAAATTTCCCATCTCTCTTCAAAGTATTTAACATAGTAGTCAAATAGAGGCATAATTCTATTGAAAATTTCTTATAGTACACATTAGATAAACCATCTAAACCAGGAGTTTTGCCAGCAGATAATGATTTTATTGCTAAGGACACCTCCTCCATGGTAATGTCCTGATCAAGAATTCCCATAGGGAGGAAGCACACCAAACATTTGGCTTTGCCTTTTAAAACATTTATTCAGTAGAGTTGGCACAAGCTTTCAGGGTAAACCCCTTCCTCAGGTGGCAAAACATTTTTTTCGCAATAAACATACGGTTGCCCAATTAAGATGGAATATATTGGAACAAGTAACTACTGAGAGGGGAGGTAATATAAGAAAACGGTTGCTGCAGCGAGAAGCAGTGTGGATAAAAAGATTGGATTCCCTGACACCTATGGGATTGAATGAAAGTTTTAACATGAGATGTTTTTTATAATATGTAACAAGTTTCTATTAGACTACAATTGTAGCATTACTGGTTGAAGGATAATTTGTAAATTGTTTTTGTAAAGGTTTTAATATTGTTGCAAATAATGTTTGATACAAGTATGTCTTAAATGAGTTATTTATAGTATTTATTGTTATATTGCAGGCAATGAATTTTCCTAAAGGGATTCTTCCTTCCTTCATGAATTTTGGGATACATATAAATCACTATATAAAGATGAATGGGATCAAGCACTAAACAGTTAATTGTATCACATGATAGCTCACATGGTGTTAAAGGTATTTAATGCAATTGTGTTCACTTGATTTTTATTGCACCTGAGGAAGGGGATGACCCCGAAAGCTTGTGCCAACTCTGCTGAATAAATGTTTTAAAAGACAAAGCCAAATGTTTGGTGTGCTTCCTCCCTATGGGAATTCTTGTATGAAAACCGGGCTTGGAAGTAGCTGGAGGAGTTGAATGCACCCTAAGGAGAAAAAGTAAGAAAAGTAAGTGGTGTGCCGAAGAAAATGTATGCTGGTAAATGTCCTGATCAACAAATTGAGCCTGGTCCGTAGTCAATTGAGGGAGATTTAAGGTAGAGAAAAACTTTTCTAAAGTACTAGTAGTTACTGTAGGCGTTTTGGAGTAAAGGGTCTGATAAAATTGGGCGAATTCGTTAGCTATTGTATTTGGGTTCCCCGACAATGGGCTCTGGGCCGTTCTAATTTTATGAACTGCAGGAGTTTTATATATTTCGTTTAATCAGAAATCACCTTTTTTTAATCTGTATATAATCTTTTTATTCAATCTCATATCTTGCAACCTTTTTTCAGTTTTTACAATTTGTCCTTGATTTTGCAATGCAGAAATCATAGCTGGCTGCCAAAGTGTGAGCTGGAAGTGAGTGATTCCCCTATCTTTGACCATTATGGACTCCTGTCATGACACAACTGAAGAGGACCCTTATGCCATACACCACTGAGTGTTGCTGTCATTTCCACTTTTCACTTTATCATCTGAGGCCTTTAATGACTCCGGTATATTGTACCGGCCCGGGCCACAAGGGGGGCCCGGCCGTGCTGCCTTTTCAAATTAGCAGGTTCCCCCTCACCAGCGAGGAAGTGATGCCGCCGAAAGAGCTGATGTCCCAAAGAGCCCTGATGACCTGAATTGCGAATGAGCCGTAGAAATGAAGAGCTGAAGCCACGAAGCCACAAAAAGACTGAAGCCACGAAAAGACCTGAGTTGAAATCCTGAAGCCGTGCAAAGACCCAACGCCACAAAAGTAGCTGAAGCTGAAGATCTAAAGCTGCGAAAAGACCTGAAGCCGAGAAAAGATCCAAAGCCGCAAAAGGAGCTGAAGAAGCTAAAGAAGAACCTAAGGTAAGTTCCACTGAACACCAGAAATTTTTATTAAATCCCTGGTCACCATTTTTTTTAAAAATATTCTATGACCACCAATTATTATTTTTTTTTACTTGTAGGAGGGCCCTGACCACCAATGTTTTTTAAAAATACTTTAAGGGGGGCCCTGGCACCAATTATTATTTTTTTATAACTTGTAGGGAGGCTCTGACCACAAATGTTTTTTTTAAGAAACTTTTATGTTTGATCCTGGCTGCCAATTTTTTTTTAACTTATAACTTATAAGGGGCCCGGACCACCCCGTATTTTATAACTTGTGAATGTAAATACAGGTATGGGACCCGTTATCCAGAATGCTTGGGACCTGGGGTATTCTGGATAACAGATCTTTGTGTAATTTGGATCTTCATACCTTAAGTCTACTAGAAAATCATGTAAATATTAAATAAACCCAATAGGCTGGTTCTGTTTCCAATAAGGATTAATTATATCTTAGTTGGGATCAAGCTTCTTTTTTATTTTTACAGAGAAAAAGGAAATCATTTCTAAAACTTTGGATAATTTGGATAAAATGTAGTCTATGGGAGACGGCTTTTCTGTAATTCTGAACTTTCTGGATAACGGGTTTCTGGATAACAGATCCCATACCGTACTACATATCTGGTTTTGAAATGAGGTGCTGGCCAGGCAGACTTCCTTCATTTTAAATAAAGTTAAATGATAATTTACAGCTGTTAAAAACTAAAAGACAGGATGTATTGCCACCTGGTGGCTGAGAATAAATATAAAAATGTTTCACAGTACATACAGAAAATGTTTCTATATATATCCAAGTTTGGTAAAATTGACTTTTTTTAAAAAAAAAAAAAAAAAAAAGGAAGGTAAAGTGAGAAAGAAGATTGAGAGGTGTGTAGAAGTTCAGTTTTGGACTCTGGTATAAAAATGGGACAAGGCACGCTTAAAGCAACTGAAATTTACTTTTATCATGTAAATTGACAATTACATAAGAAAGGGTGAAGGTCTAAGCATACAAACAATGAAGCATTTGTATGTACTTTATTGCCTCTGTTTCATGTTTCCCCAGGCCCTTTATGCTGAGTGCATTGCCCAGTTGAATTCTCTCGGCCCCCACTTTGTACCCTGTGCCAGTATTTTTCTTTCAGAAGTCAATAGGACTGTATTTGCAGTAGCTGCAGTCCTATCAAATTCTGATAAAATCACTGTAATATGTAGGTGGAAGAGGCATGTAATTATTTATTTATTCTTTTACTTTACCCATCAATGGCAATTCTGCCTTTTCAAATGTGTTGTTCTGCAACGGCTCCCAGAGCAGCTGCATTTTGGGAAAAAAACATGGCAAATGCACTTGAAATGCACTTTGCGTACTGCATTTGGACAAATGGTGGAACAACAGGAGTGTTGTCCCATTATGATCTACATCCATAAAAGCATTGTTAGCATTCCATGGATAAATATTACTTAAATATTATATAGATGAGAGACCTTAGATTATTATGTTTAACAAACAACTATTTGTTATGTAACCGTAACATAATAAATATCTGAATGAAAAACATGAAACAGGAGGGTGATTTAAACAAGCTGTTTGTTGACAGTGTCTTGAGATCTACTGATAACCAGCTAAAGGTCTACTGGTAGATCCTGATTTACCTTTTGGGCATCCCAGATGTAAAACATAGGTGTGAACTTTTTGTTTGTTTCTTAAATAATGCATCCACCTAGTAGAGGTATAACCAGACAAAACAACATGGAGGTTCCCGCCTACTGTGACCTAAGTGTGGTAGCAGCCCCACACCCTCATATACATTTTACCTCAGATATACAATGTGCAGTCTCTCTCTTGCATCTAGATTTACAGAGGAAGTACCTGTTTTTGCATGGCAGTAAAAAGAAGAAGATAACTTTTACGCAACAGCATTTTTAGCATTGTCAGCATAAAAAAGAAATAAGCCTTTTAGGAAACTCCTGTATACAAATTGTTACTGGTTCACACAATTACTTATTTATGAGCAATGTTGATTTCTTTTACAATGAACAACTTTTTCTTCCTAGAAATACCAGAACCTTAATATAAGATCCAGCCATCACTGTTCTGTTTATACAGACTTATAAATTCTATAGGCACATTGCTGTTGTAACTATAGAACTAAAAAGAGTCGCCATGCTGAACTTGGCTGTTACTTTTGTACGGGACGGGTAAATTAGCTTCTCCTTTAATTGTATAGTCCCCTAAGGTTTGGCCAGCTAAGTGGACCTTATTATGTGTTTAAACAGCTATGGGGGTCCTTAGCCATAGGAGGAAAGTAAGCTCCTTTTCCTGGATCAAAGCATGACCTCTACAGTTCTCTAGTTCGGCGACAAGGTGACACAATATTAAAGGAGAACGAAAGGCTAAAATTAAGTTAGCTTTATCAGAAAGGTCTATATAAATACACCTGTAAACCCTCAAAGTAATGCTGCTCTGAGTCCTCTGTCAAAAGAAACACAGAATTTCTTTCCTTTTATTGTGTACACATGGGCTTCTGAATCAGACTTCCTGTTTTCAGCATAAACCTCCAGGGCAGGGCTTGAGCATGCTCAGTTTGCTCCTCTCCCCTTCCCTCCTCCCATCCCTGCTGTAATCTGAGCTCAGAGCTGTAAGTGAGCAGGGAGAGACTCGGGTAGGAAGTGATGTCACACCAAGCTTATATGGCAGCTTCTATCCTAAACAAACAGAGACAGTGTCTAGAGCTGTTTACTCGGGTATGGTAAAGCATTCTGCAGAATAAATATAGAGTTCTAGCTTGCACTATTGTGGCTAATCTGTTGACAATAAACTGTATTGGAGCTTTCCTTCTCCTTTAAAGTATATAAGCTGAGTGCGCATGTGCTCAGGGTCTATTTTTTAGCATCCCTTGCCTGAGCAGTCAGGAAGTATCACATGGAATCTAGGTAGGTAAGACCTAGTTAGTGGTAGGTTATACTCTTTAATAGGTCACATAGACAGAGTGTTAGTGGGGTTAGTTTCCAAGGTGTATTGTTTCCCAGAAGTAGAGAACCAAAGGGGTTATTTACTAAACTCTGAATGCAAAAATCACGAAGAATTCGTGATTTTTTTTACTAAAAATCTGACTTTTAAAAAAAAATCACAAATTTTTTGGAATTTATTAAACCCCGAGGATGGAAAAGTCAGAATCTGAAAATCTGGCATCTCAGCATGTCGTGGTTGCATATAAGTCCCAATGATACCCTGGAGTTTTCGGGTGAATTCTCTGGAAAATGTAATAATAAATAAGCGTAAAAAACCAGAGCGGATTTGATCGGAGTTTGTAGCAGAAAATATTGAGATAAATTCGGACTTTGATAAATAACCCCTAAGTGTACAGACTCAGAGACTAGAAAGGTATCACTGGGTTCCACTTAAGACAAGGCATGAAAGCTTGGAGTGCATTTTTATAAGATGCTGTAATTGTCATTGCTCACCCTGGGTGGATATATATGCTGACCGATGTGCACTGTGAGTATATGCCTAAACATCATGTTCTGCTTAATGTACTATTCTGTTAAACTCCTTTGATTGTGTTAAAAAAATCTGTTATTGGTTAAGTTACGAATTTACTGTGCACTACATGATAATTGTCAGGGCCGGATTTACATAGCGGGCGCCCCTAGGCCCACTGCCGTTTGTCCCCCCTGTCCCCTACCCTTTATTCATGCAAATTTTCATGGAGATTGTATCTCCTGCGCATCCCCAGTGTTTTTGAACCAATGTGGGTGTGGTTGGGCAGCATGCCGCCCCCCTGAAATCCTGCCACCCTAGGCCCGGGCCTAGACGGCCTTCCCACAAATCCGGGCCTGATAATTGTAGTTGAACTACCCTGCCTCCAGTACAAGTGAGGGCTCATGCCTTACAAAAGAGAGTCTCATCGGTGCAAATAAAATGTAAAACTCAAAGACCACAGAAAGGGGCCGCTCAATTTTACTATAGACTTATACTTCTATTTTCTATTTTCAATTTTATCATTAGAATTATTTGATTAAAATGGTGTCTATGGGAATACACCCATCTCACCCATAATTCACAGCTTTCTGCAGGCCTGGATTTGTGGAAAGGCCACCAAGGCCCGGGCCTAGTGTGGCACGATTTTAGGGGGCAGCATGCTGCCCAGCAAAACCCAAATTGGTTTAGACTGGGGATGAGCAGGAGATACAATAGTTTTTTACATTTCCTGTGCGCCAATCCCCATTGCTCAGGTCCCGATGATGAAAATTTGGGAGAATAAAAGGGAGGGGATGGGGGTGACAAATGTCAGTGGGCCTAGGGGTGCCTGCTATGTAAATCCGGCCCTGTGTAATGCAGTGTAATGCAGGGGTGTGCATCACTAATGCAAAGACAACTATTACACCCTCTGCACTAGCAGAGCTGAATTTCTGTTTTAAAGGTTCTCACCTTGCCCCCTGATTATACATTAAATAAAATGAATTCTTTGAGGTCAATGTGTGTTTTTGGGCGCCAGCAATATTAGCTCACCATGTGTAGGGGGATAGAAGTTAGAGACATTTTTAATTTTTTTTTTCAATGTTCACTTTCTTGTTGTGCTCATGTTTTATGAGATTAATAAAGTTTTTTGCAGGAAAGTATATCTGCAGGCCATTATGGCAGAATGGGACAGATGTTTGCTTGTTTAGGGAAACCTTGGGGAAACCCGGGAATTCATGTTGCAATAGACCACGCTGTACTGTAGCATCAGAAATGTGTTGATCTGTTGTACAAGTATTGTGAATAAAATCTACAGATTCTGCTGAAATACAGTTGGGGGAATATAATGTTGGCTGCTAGTGCAAAAATAGTTCACAATTCTTCCACAATTCGTTAGCAATGCTAATAAATGCTTGCAAAGTGAAACATTTTGCCTTTGTGAACACTTTGCCCTTCACGCAACAAGACGGGATAGGATAGCGACTGAATTTTATAGTTTGCAATAGTGTATGTAATAAAATTTCTTAATGAAAATTGTTTTTTACGCTTGCTCCAAAAGTTTATGCCACCTTCAAACAAATCTTAATGGTTCGCAAGACTCAGTTAAGATTCGCAATGCAATAAAAGCCTAATGAAGAATATTACATTGTGACGTGCAAATTTTTATTGGCAAATTTGTTCTCTTCGCAAATTATTACATGCACCCATTGTTAACTTATAGACAGATGCAAAATTTGCATCAATATCATGGTGAAGCAGTGAAGATTTAAAACAAAACATTTTTGCAGTTGGCACATTACTTATTTTTAGATAGGGAGGTGCCTTAAATATAAGGAAGTCCTTTCCACTTCTCTTTAGCTGTTAAAATACTTTCATAGAAATCGTTGTGCAATTGTGTTTTGACAGAGACTGTAATATGGGTTCTGTCCTCTCGATGAATTCTGAGCTTCTGTTTGGCCTACTGCCTGCCATTGTCACCTTGTATCAGCCTTAGGAAACTACTGCTACCTCCAAACTTCCCCTTATATCTCCAGACCCTGACTTCCCCATTAGTTTGTCGAACGCCACTCTTTGTACCACTTATTACTGCAATCAGTTTACATTTTCTGGTCAGCATCATCTGTCCTTTGTACTTGCAGTTCCAATGCCAGAGAGGTCAACTTTTTAAAAATGACCTGCAAGGGGGGGGGGGGAAGTGTGGAATGCGCAGCGAGCTGGCCAAAAGATTCCAGATTTGTGATGTCACCAGACATGACATCAAGTGGAAGTTTCATAGTTTTATAGTTACATCAAGTTCAACCCCTCTAAATGAAACCCATCATCCATACATGCACACACTAACACCGACACTCCATACACTCACTTAAACTGCACATACAAATATCTATACCAATAGTACATTTTATTATCACAGTAATACGCTTATTATGCTTGTCCAAGAAATGATCTAAGCCACTCCTCAAAGAATTAACAGAAATTAATATAAAGGTCCCTCCCCACCCACTAACAAGGGCCTGATTTCCCTCTGTGGTTCCCCTAGGCCATATGACACTAGCACCCACCCATTCATATTCGCCAGGGCACTGGGGAGCTGTGCGTCCCCAGTGCTCCTTAGGGATGTGGCTGGATGGCATGTCACCTCTAAAATATTGGCACCCTAAGCCTCGGCCTTTGTGGCCTCAACCACAAATACGGGCCTGCCACTCACATGTGAATTTTTGGGGAGTAGAGTGGCTATAGAGGAAGCAGAATGGGCCTGCCCTCCACAACTGCTGGTCCTGCTTCCTCTATTATTAAACCACTGGTAAACCATGTGTACCTGCAGCTTGTGACTTCCATCTTGCTATAGAAACCTTCGTTATAAGCTCCAGTACTCTGTTATTTATTGGCTTTGGGGTCTTCTTGAGAAAATGTAAATACTGCTTATTGCTAATGACAATACATGAATTACACATTTTCAAATATTTTAAATTAATTTGTAAATGTTATTGCTTTGGAAATTAGTATCAGTCTGTGCCTAACCAGTGTCGGATTGGACCCAGGCTCATCCACGCAGCCTGTGATCTGAACACTCCACCCCCAACGACGCACACAGTACGTGCTGTCGGGGGAGGCAGCAGGGGGGCAGAGTGTCATTTACGGTTGGGAGGGGGCAAGGGCCTTGATCCACCAGCCCTCCTGGGCCTTGCTGGCCCAGACCCACTCCACACAGCCTGCTGATCAGGAAGGGGGGCTCTGATGCAGCAGCCCCAACACTGTGCCTTGTTATTCCCTCCTCTGCTTATCCTGACTACATGTCATGTACACATTGAAGCAGCTCTTACAGCCATGGCTCTCATTACCAAATCAACTTTGCATGCTTTTTTGATAATCATATTTAAGATGTATATTATTTACAGAACCTTATGGCATTGTCAAAACTGGAGGCTTAGAACACTGTTAAATTGCTTTAATGGTTCATGTAGACGATAGTGATATGCGGGTCTGCCTGAAACCTGCAGGAGATGAAAATTAGCTGCAGGTCAAATGAGTTTGGCCTGACTAATGGCCCCCAAAAGTGGGCCAGCCAAATTTGACGCCACTTGGCAGCTCCTATAGCTTCACTTTGCTGTACCAAGCCACACAAGTGACAGACAGCATTAAATTGTTAAATTGTTCAACTAAGCTCCATTCGTTTCCAAAATGACAGTATTTGTTCTTCATCCCTGAAGATGCTGGAAGATGTTCTACAGTACTAAATTGCCATAATACACATGTATACAAATTCACACAGAAACCAAATGCAACATATAGTTCTAGATCTGGAGGGCTATGTTAATTCAAAAAATATATCCTGTTAACCGGGGTATAAACCCTCTACACAGGTTTATGTAAAAGGGCAAATGGGTTAACCATAAAATTCCAGCAAAACTGTACACACAAAAGTGCAGCTGAGTTACAGAACTTGCTATTTCTATTATCAGGCACCAGAAAGATTGTGTGACACAGAACAATGGAGAAAATTCCATCAAATGTAATGGAGTGAAATGTATTAACACAGAGAACAATGCAGGAATTGTTTCATTATCCTGTCTCGCAAATCTTATTTTGACTCTTATTAGTTCCAGAGGTGGCACGATGGCAGTATTAGGTTTTGTTGGGTTTTTTATTTTGTGTATTTTAAGGTAGCAGGGAAACAAATTACACTGTGAATCTGGGGGTCTCAAAAGCAGGTATCATCCCCATGAAAAATAGATGCTTAAATGCACAAATACATCTCTGTAAGTATCTAACAGAATGCCAATACAGTATTGCACACATTCATTATCTAATACAGTTGTTTTATTTCAGGAAATTATTTCCTGTGGTCACAATCAACCTTTGGTAGCTGCATAGTGAATTGCCAGGAACCCCCCCCACACACACACAGTGATTATAATGCACTGGGCCAATTGTTCTGTTAGCTGAAGACTGCACTGGCCCAGTTACTGTGAGCAGCACAGAGTTATCTTCCTTCTTCATTTTTCAGAGGTGAAAATGGTGGTAGTAATGGGCAAATCTGACCTGTTTTGCTTTGCTGAAAATTCACAAAATGGCAAAAAATAAAATCACAAAAAGTAAATGGGCGTTTTTGTGTGTGACACTTTTCAATCCATGCAACATTTTTTTAACTATATGTTATTAGAGTCTATGGGCATTTTTTGCAGCAAAATTTTTCACTCATCCCTAAACAGGAGGGATGCATAATATTTTCACTTCATGCCAGAATTGATGTGCAAATAAGGAGAGTGTAAGGGAACACCCATAGCCCAGACATGCAACTATCTATCTCTTTTCTGGGAGCTCCAAAAGTTGCATCCGTCAGGGCTAGGCTTACACCTTTGGAAAGGAAGGTATATTGTGGGTAAAATACATGGCACATTGGTTTTTTTAGTTTCTTCCTGGCCCCCCATTAAAATTGAGCCCTAATGATAATGAACTTTCCTTTAATCGCTCACTATTGCTAGTCCCTTGTTATAAGTATATTTTAATGGATTGTCCTGTATCATGAAAACATAAACAAAATGTTCTGTTCATTTTACAGGTCAGAATATCTTCATTGTTGCTGGATTGGCAGGAGGAATTATTATTATAAGTGCACTTATACTGATGTCCGTATGCATTCATAAATCTAAAAGTGAGTTTCTAATGAAGAAACCATTTTTTTATATTTAAAAGGATGAATGAATCTTCTAATGTGTCCCATAATTCATCCTTTTTAGAAAAGAAGATGAAACAACAAAGGTATGAAATTACTTTAAATTGCTTACTGATTATATCCTGTCTTGAATATGGATTTAGTATGGTAACATGCTGTTGATAACATACATCTCTGTCTAATAATTAAGAGGACAGTATACCCCCTTGTTGCAATGAACAGGGCTTGTGCTGAGCCCTCCTGTTTTAGTCAAATTCAGCCCTCTTCTATTAGCAAACTGCAAACTGTATCATTGATTCAGTAAGTTCTGAATCAATGAGGTACTCTTCTGTGGGGGGGTTTAAGAATTAATAATGAGTGAGCAGTTTACAGATTTAGGTGTCAGAACCAGCAGTGCAGAGAGATACAAAGTAGGGATGCACCGAATCCACTTTTTTTAAATTCGGCCGAACTTCCAAATCCTTCGTGAAAGATTCGGCCGAATACCGAACCGAATCCAAACCCTAATTTGCATATGCAAATCAGCGAGGGGTAAGGGAAAATTTTTACTTCCATGTTTTGTGACGAAAAGTCACATGATTTTAAGGATTCGGATTCGGTTTGGCCAGGCTCAAGGATTCGGCCGAATCCAAATCCTGCTGAAAATGGCCAAATCCTGGCCGAATACCGAACCGAATCCTTGATTCGGTGCATCCCTAATACAAAGACCCAGACAGATGTTACTTTCAATAGAAATTAAATATACAAAATGTTTTAATTCATTTAAATTGGAAGGTTGATTAGAAATACTTATTATTAAATATTATTCTCTTTCATTATGGCCAAAGTTATAAAACAAAAAGGAGCAGACATTTAATTTTCTGTATACGTTTAAATTTTATTACTTATGGATGCCTTTGTGACATCTACTTGTAGGTGTGGTTCTTGCACAGGGAAATACAACTTGTAAGTGACATATGTCAGTACACAATAACCTATACAGAACCAACTACTAATATATATATCCAAACTGGATAGCTATTCTACATATGTACGCAGCCCTATATAGGCAAAGGGCCACTGCATGTGGCTGAAATTGAAAGTGGCTGAAAATGCTGGTGCTGTTAGTAGTATAGCACAGGCTGGTGCATTTTATATGAAAAACAAGGTCAATAATTGTAATGATTAGGGATCATTAGGGTAGGGATGACGAACAAGCACACAATGTAATTTTCTTTTTTTTTGTCCTTTAAGCTTTGTCAGGCTATTCATAATAGAACTTTTGAAGGAAGTTTCAGGAATCTCCAGTCAGCATTAGGATATGTTTAAGTTTAGAATTTTTCTTCTTATCTGTTTTTTCAGAATGAGAAATCCAGATACTGCAGACTTACCTAATGAATATGAATGTAAGTAACCAGCATTGTGTGCTTTTAAGTATTCAATCAAAAACAATATTTGCTAAATTGATTAGAGCATCAGCTTAATAAACGGTATAAAACAAATACAGCTGCATTATTGAAGGGGTTGTTCACCTTTGAGTTAACTTTTAGTATCATGTAGAGAGTGAAATGCTGAGAAAATTTGCTATTGGTTTTCATTTTTTATTTATTTATATGGTTTTGAGTTATTTCGGTTTTTATTTGGCAGCTCTCTAGTATCTAGTTTGCTATTTCAGCAATCTGGTTGCTAGGGTCCAAATTATCCTAGCAACCGTGCATTGATTTGAATAAGAGACTGAAATTTTAATAGGAGAGGCCTGGATAAAAAGATGCATTTTAAAATGTAGCAATAACAAAAGAAACGTAGCCTTACTGAGCATTTGTTTTTAGATGTGGCAAGTGATGCCCATGTGAAAGCAGAATAAATAATGAAAGAACTACAAGAAGGAACTAATGAAGACTTGAAAAGTTGCTTAGAAATGGCAATTCTTTAACATACTAAAAGTTATCATAAAGGTGAACCACCCCCTTAAGTGTATTTGTAACATTCATATACTGTATAATTCCCTTATATTTTACAACAAGGGGTACATAATTCACTGTATACATAGCTAAAATAAGGATAATAAATTGGATTTGGTGTTGTATTCTGTCTATTATTTTAGTTAAAAAATCCATATTTCCCTAATGATTTGTTATTCATAAAGAACTAATGGAAAATTGGCTTGCTTTTCACTGAACTTACTTGCCCCTCTCCCCCCATGAACAGGGTTATTTATTTAAAGGGAAATCAGGATCTCTGAAGAAACAGACCCCTCCCTTCCCCAAAGTGCAGCCACTAAAATAAAGAACAGCAGATGGCTTATCTGTGGTTGTAATTTGTTTAATCATCCTCAACCTCTGCTCAACAGAACCAGAATATTTGTTAATTTTTCACAGGAAGTTAGAAAATAAAATAGTTTTTGTTTTCTTGTTTAATGCTAGAAACAAAAAAAAAAATGAAGTGATCGGTTGAAAGTATCTACAGTTCAAGCCCTGTTCAATGAGCTCATGATAAAAAAGATGTTGATGATGCTACTACTTTAAAACACTTTTACTGATATTAATCTTGTAATCTGGTCCACGTTTATACCCTATTCTTTGTTTCATATGCACACTTATTTGCAATTTAAGATTCTATATGTATTTCCCATTGCAAACTACCTAGCCTAGCTGGATAGCTGCCCAGATAGGAATCCTATTAATATTTTCTTAAATTGTTTTGCTATAGGTAAACCTTATGCAATAAGTGAGAGAAAAGACATGGGAGAGAATACAGACTCTGCATATTCAGTGGTGAATAAGCCCAAAGAAGAACCAGAAGCTGACTATTCAGAGGTGGACATTTCACCCACAGGAGCTGATTTATGTGTTGCATATGCTGTGGTTAATGTAAAACAAAATGAAAATCAATAAGTAAGTCACTTTTTATCTGTATAATTATTTTGTCAGTTGCATTTGTCATTGTTCCGCTCATCTATGTCTATCAAGGACTATGCAATATTGCAAGTGTGCAATTGTCTGCATGTGGACCCTTTCACACTATTGTTTATTATGTACATTTTTGTGCCGGTGCATGAATTTTGGCGTTTATTGATGCATGAATGCTGTAAAGTCTATACAGTAAATAGTTATTAAAGGACAAGAAAGCCCACTTATCTTCTTTTTCTATATTAAAGGACATACTTTAATAACATCAGTAATTTTCAAGCAGCACTATCATGCTGAAATGACATGCATACAGCGGGCTTAGAACTAGAACTTGAGATAGAACTTATTGCAGCTCTAGTATCCTGTTTAATAATAGTGAAATATTATATTAGATATTTTGAGAAACGCTACCAACTATAAATATGATACATTCTTTAATTAGTAAAAATGTTATAACAATTGTAATTTTATTGCAGAGGCAACTGGATGAACATTACTTGGATGATTCTGGAATGTTTAATTGAGTGTGCTGGAGTGGTGCCCCATGTAACCTCAACATTTGCCATAGGCAAAGTGTTTTCTTTTCTTCTCAACCTGGAAAAGGTGTTCTAATTACCATGCCACTTTCAAGTAGAAGCATTATATAGGCAGGTAAACAGGTAGTAGCTGACTAGCTGACATATATAATAGTATGTTCTGAGCTCATGTTACTTGAGAATGTAATATTCATTGAATGTGAACTGAAGAAAAAGAAGACCCAGATAGGGACAGACACACATGTTCCCCTTTTACAGCAGAATTTGTGTTGTTTTTTTTTTTACTGGTAATTCTCTTTTAAAGCATATTTAGCATTGGAAAAAGAGCAGAAATATGGCATAAAATAAATAGAATTTTATTTACATAATGCTATACATCAACATACACACTTTCTGTTTATTGAAATTCTTGTGTTTAAATATATTTCAATAATATCATAAAGAAGAAAACATGAAGAAGAAAGCATACTGCGCACCCTCATGTACACAGAATCATCTAATTCAGTGCTGTCCAACTGGCGGCTTGTGTAATGTTACCCTTTAATTTTTTATAGAAGCTAATAGCTAGACATCTGTGTTGAAATCTGTTTTGGACTAAGCAGCTTTTGTTTTGTCTATCAATATTTACATCTTGACATTTCCAAATGAACTGGCACGATAACAGCAACTCTATCTGAATTAAGCCAGTCAATGCAGAGAGAAATTTCAGTTTACATGTGCACTGCTGAGCTGCTGTGAATTGTGAAAACTCAAGTTTTGAACGGAAAGAATCAGTTGGCACAAGAACAAACCAAGCAACACCACTAGATGTCACTGTTGAATTTCACATAAGGTATGAAATAGACACTTGCATTCTTCACCCGACACACTCATTGTCTCCTGACAGTCTATCCAGACTATCTATCCAGACAAGTAATTTCGGTATCATTTTAATATGGCAGTATCCATTTAATAGGGTGTTTTGGTATTACATTAACCCATGTCAATATGTTAAAAAAAAATTGCATCCTTTTTTTAATCTTTTAAATAAGATTACTAATAAAAATCTCTTTTTATTTTGTTAGTCTGATTTAAGGTGCAGCTTTAGCTACGCCTCTCTCTGGCGCATTTTCCTGGAGGTAAACCAAAATGGTTGCCAAATCTCACAGGTTCTGTAGGTCAGTTGAAATCCAATTTTCAATATTTCTGCTGGCAGAAACTATAACTGGCAACAAAAAAATATTTATTTCTTGATAAAGCTTTGAGAAGAATTTCATATTTATAACATGCCTTGTCATTTCTTTAAAAAACAAGCAAGTGGCCTTTCAATCAAATCTCAGTGCTTGGTTCTTAATTATGGAAAATAAAATGTAAGCCTTTTTAACCCTTTTACAATCTGACTCCGGCTTTACTACTTCGTGGGTCCAGGCTTGTGCCAGCCTCTTTTAAAGTTTTCTGATAGATATCTGCACCTTTTCAAAAGGTGTGCTGTCTTGTATTATTAGTAATGTAAGTGTGCTAGCTCTTGTAGTCAAATGTTACTTTTCCATCCATCCATCCCAGTATGGTGATTTTTTTCCCCTTTTACTCAGCCAATGTTTTTCCATTTGCCAAAGCATAAATTTGTTTTCTGACAAAGACAAAGTGTTTGAGTCAGCACACACTCCTTCGGGTTTTCCAGTGCACGTTCCGATAATGGCCACAATCATCCTGATAAAGCAAAGTTTCGATAATGGACAGCACCGTTTTTATGAATAAAAAGCCTTTATTGTAACTTGGCTACGACTAAAAGATACTCTGTATCTTTTGGTCGTAGCCAAGTTACAATAAAGGCTTTTTATTCCTAAAAACTGTGCAGTCCATTATCGAAACTTTTCTGACAAAGACAGAACAGTCAGGGATTGTTCACCTTTGAGTTACCTTTTAGTATGATGTGGAGAGTAATATTCTGAGAAAATTTGCAATTGATTTTTATTTTTATTATTTGTGTTTTATTGAGTGATTTAGCTTTTTATTTGGCAGCTCTCCAGTTTCACATTACCCTAGCAACCATGCATTGATATGAATAAGAGATAGGAAATAGTAGAAATAACAATACATTTGTAGCTTTGCAGAGAATTTGTTTTTAGTTGGGGTCAGTGAAGGCAAATAATTAAAAACGTATAAAAAAAATAATGAATTAGCCATTCTATAACATACTAAGGAGCAAATTTACATACCTTTGAAGTTGCGCCAGCATTGACTTCGCCGCACTTCGCCAGGCGTAGATTCGCCCGGGCTGTGCAAATTCACGAAGATCCGAAGTGGCGCACAAGTTACCGATCATTTGCGAAGTTGCGCAAGCGATGTTACAATCAGCAGTTAGAAGTCACGCTAGCAATCAGAAATTTGCATACAACGTGCAGTTAAAGTACAATGGCTGGATATGCAGCAGAAAACACATTACACTACACAAGGCCAGGGAACCTTAATAAATGTTTTCTAATGCCCTACACATGTGCCCACAGTATAGTTTTGGTGCCATATGTTATCAAATGTAGGGGGGAAGGAGGGTATCCTAAAAAATATTTTCAATGTTTTTCAGCCTATCACCCTCTAAAAAGTAAAAGATGCCAACTTTTTTTTGGACCATCCCTATCTACTCTATTGCACTTCGCCTGGTCTGAGGTGGCGAAATAAAGTCTGGCGCAAGAGGTAACGTTCATGAAAATATGCATTTAGTGAATTAGCGTAATTACATCCCTTCGCCATAGCGCAACTTCGCCTGGCGTAAGAGTGCGAAGTAGCGCTAGAGTAGGTCCCCTTCGCTCACGAATTCACGCCAGCACCCGTTAGTAAATAGGCGAAGTGGCGAATTTTCGCTACCGTTAGCCACTTCGCTCTTAAATTTGCCCCTTAAAGTTAACAACAACCCCTTTTATGTTGCACGACTTACTAAGTGACTTATATGATAACATATTGCATTATGTACAGTATATGGGACACTAGGAACTGGGAAACGGCAGGGCCATGACATGGTTAGGGAAGTAGGGAACCTGATTTGTTCAAGATAGTAACTATGGGGTATGTTGTTTGTTCAACCTGTTAAGAGGGGTGGAGTTACTAAGGGTTAATGAGGAAGGAAGTTAATGGGGAGCTCTCTTTTACCTTCAAAAGTGCCCTCTACAAAGAGTGGAAGCACAGTAGAGTCGCAGAGAGAGACTACCCTGGGGGAAGGCCTGGATTTGTGTCGAGCCACAAGGGCCGGGGCCTAGGGCTGTATGCTGCCTAGCCACAACCCTAAGAAGCATCGCCGACGTACAGGGCCTGGGGGGGAAGCTGGTGATAGGGTTATGAAATACAGGCAGGGCCAGATTTCCATTCACAGTGCCCTGAGGCCTTGTGGTCCTCACACACATGCTGGGGAATGCCGAGTTCCCTATACGGCTTGGCAGCAGGCCGCCCCTAGAATTTTACCACCCTAGGCCTGGGCCTTTGTGGCCTACCCACAAATCTGGGCCTGAGTACAGCGTATAGCAGGGCTCAGGCCTGGGGGCCAAAGTGATAGAATGGGCCTGGTGGAAAAGGTGTGAGTTATGGAGGAAAAACTAGGAGTGGCAGCAGGTGGGTATCTTCACTCTTGATTATAATTGTTTGCAGCTATCAGCAGTTACATGACATGGGCAGTTTCAAGTCTTGGACCCTTCCATCCACCAGCATCACCCCTGAAATTAAACAGTCTACACATCTTATAGGTTGAAAAGGCCACAGCCAATTTTATTAACCACAAGTTAACTGTCATATACAGTACATTTCCAAATGTACACAACTTGATAATATACCCCCTGGATCTCCCCCACCTAGCTGCTGAAGGCTGCTTTTATGGAGATCCCCTGTTCCTTAAATCTCTTCAACCCCGAGGCTAGCCATTTTTCCCTTTAACCCCTCCTCCACAACCGTTAACCTCAGGCCTAAATCCTTTGTGCCACTGGCTGTGACTGTTCCCTCAACCTTTTCCGTTTCACTATCAACCCCATAAGGGAGGGTGGATGGGGGATGCTAAGGTAAAATGGCTGCTGACTCCTCCTGATCACTCCATTTCACACACTTCTCCCTGCCTCTGACGAAACACCTCCTGCACTACATTTCCCACAACCCCTTGCCCCAAACATTTAGTCTCCCTTGCTAGCCCCTGTCATGGCCCTCAAATCCTCCACTGGCCTACGGTTTGCCGGGGCACCCTGGAGGTTATTGTTAAATGTTTGATGTAGTGTTCACATTGCCTACACTTTACAGATATTAATGTTCATATATTGATTATTCATGTAAATTTGTTAATAAACAAGCTTCAGCCTTGTTTGCCCAAACTAAGTTATGTAATCCAGTGTGTTATTATAATAAAAGGGGAGGGAGGAGCTTGGTGTTGTTGGGAGGGGCCTATGAAATTGATGCTGCCCCTGTCATGAATATATTACTGTGTAACTCAAACAATAATATATCCTATGTAGTCCTTAAAATGTAAGTTTATTGCCCAAGATAAAGGGAGATTAAGTGACTTGCCCAAGGCTACAAGGAGAAAGCAAACAGATAACATGAAGACAAACAAGGCTGCAGACAAGAACAGAATTACAGATGAATACAGGAACACAGGTGGGAGAGCTGAATAACAGAATGTGATGAATGAACTTTCTGTAGAACAAGCCAGAGGAAAAGTTAGGCACCACTGAATAGTGCAGTTAGTAACTAGTAATGAAGCAAGAAGCATTCAAAAAGGAATTTATGAAAGTCATAACCAAAGACTGGAATATATATCTAAAAGTGATCACACTGATAGGAACATGTCACAAAGACATGGAGGCCTGAAAGAAGAGATATCATATACTTTGGTAACATTAGTACAGGAATGGGATCCGTTATTTGGAAACCCGTTATCTAGAAAACTCTGAATTAAGGAAATGCCATCTTCCATTCTATATACAGGTTTTTAAAAATGTTTATTTAATGTTTAGTAGAATGAAGAGCCAAATTACCGAAATATCGAATATCTGGAAAACCCCAGGTCCCGAGCATTCTGGATAACAGGTCCCATACCTGTAGCACTAAACAAGAGGGAAAATATTATTAGTTATTAGCTATATTATAGGTTATTAGCTATATTATTAGTTACAGGACTGGATGCAAAGTGAAGGAAAATGGATGCAATCCAACATGTTATTTGTGCTTCAAGAATACAGTGCTGCTTGCATTTGGCAACACTGTATTCATGATCGGTGGGAACAGGCATGTAGACATCTACTGTACCTGTTTCCTAACTTTCATGCAGACACATACTAATTAAAAAATAATTGATGTGGCCCTCTGGGTGTTTTTTTTGTGGTTCTCTGAGGAAGTGTTGTATCACGAAACGCGTCAGACCTCAGACGCTATGGCTGTTTGATTGATCTTATGCCTTAATAAAGTATTTACCTTTTAAATTATTTGGAGACGAGCGATTCGTGTTGATGTCCAGGAGTGCGCGGCCTGCAAATTCTCTACTTGGTTTTTGAAATAGCTAACTTTAGACTACTAATATCAGGCTTTTGGCTCAATGCCTTTCTTTAAAGGCTAGTGTGTCGGCGACCCTAATCATCTATGTATTTTCTATGTATTTTCTATGCACAGTGTATAATCAGTTACCCTATGGCTGATGACTCTCTGACTTTCAGAGCGACCTGTTGAGCCAAAAAAATGTGGTGAGTAAGTTGATGTTTTTGTGGACTTAAAAGGTACAGAGTATAAAGGTGGCCATACATGCAGCGATCTTTCCCATATCTGCCCACCTTGAGAGTCCAAAAATTTGATCACAACACTGAAATTACAGGCGGTTAGACTGAGAACTGTATCAATGGACTGTATATGGTTCCAAACATTATTTTTACTGTGTAGAAATGTTCATTAGAGCAGTCAGTGAAGACAACAGTTATTGAGTCCCCAAAAAGATTAACAACTACTAAAGGTTTAAATGGCAATGGAATGAAAGGATCCTCAGCAGCTGTTCATTTTCTGTCATCTATGCTACTTCACACTTAATTGAAATAAACTTCCTGGCAGTGTCTAAAGGTCTGAGATGAAACATTTCATAATACCTTTTCATATAAAGAAAAAAACAACAACCTTCTCTTCTAGTATACCTGCTTTAGAAATCGTTCTTTCTGGCATTCAGCAGTCATTGAGTGGTAAGGAGAATGCTTTGGTTTAGCCCCAAATTATTGTAAAATTATAATTTGGCCTCAAAAGGCTTGTATTAATTGTAACATTAGTGAATGCAACCTCAATCACTAATCTGATACCAAGTACATATCAAGATTGCGTTATTTTAAGAGTGCTTTCCTTCTTAATAGAACAACTATATTTATACTAGGAACCTTTAAATCTAAAAATGAAAATTGTTAATTGTAGCTGCTGTACAGTTTGTTTATATATTTAAGCAATATACATATTTAAATCTAAATTTAAAATCAAGTCCAGTTAAGACCAGGTATGCCCCCTGTATACCCACAAATACATCATTTTAAACTTGCTATTCAGACTTGCCCTACCTAAAATGAAACAATTTGGGGGGGGGGGGTAGTTTAATAATTTCCTTTGAAAGTATTCTTTTTTAATTACAGTGTGTTACTTAGCAGCACTGTTGTGTTCAGCCATGTTTTTTGTGTTGTCTTAATAAAGCCTTACTCTGTCTATAGTGTTCAATTGAACTTTCTATAATTTATGATCTGTCCCCAAAATCCCTATTAAAATAAAATGTAAATATGTTCTCGATCTCAATACTGTTGGCTTACTAATGATGTGTTTTTCTTTCTGCCGCTGTAGATATTACTTTTTTTGTTCCATCTTCTGCTCCTCCCTGAGGAACCAAATCAACTTAAAGAAATGGGAACAGAACATGAAGGTCACTCGCAAGTATAGTCCAGAGGCAATCACCCTTATAAGAAATGTTACCACATACGTAGATTGCCCTGTTATTTTTGCTAAGCATGCTCTATAATGTAGCTCAGATAAAGCTAAAAACTCTAATCATCCAGTAAAGCTATATTTAGCTTTATATTTCTCAAACCAGGCATCAACAAAATAAAATAAAGATCACAAAGGCAGGCAAGCATTTTCTAAAAACATGTAATAAATGCTTTTATAGTGTTCCAATCCTAAAATATTGTACTTCTTTCTCCCCTGCAGTGAAATGGTATAAACTAATCGTATTGTCTTTCCACTTGAAATTAAATCAGATGTTAATCCATTACTAAAAATGGCAAGATATTTGTATGTAATAAAAGCTGAAGCTTTGCAGGGACTGAATTGATTCTTCTACCTCAGATAAAAGACACAAAATCCAGAACAATATGTAAGAGCACATAAATTGAATTCTTTGTATTTTTGCTGTGAAAATAGCAGAGTGCAATTGGCTAAAAAGTGCTTTTTAGGACAGTAAATTGCTGGACCATTGAATTAGTATTGATGTCTCAAAGAAGAGAATGTTTATGTGTTAGGTATTTAAACGGATGCTGCAAAAGTGAAAGTGCCATCTAATTATCTTTGTAAAATATTGCTCTTAATGCATGGCAAAGTTTAAGTTTGCAAAAAGATTTGAATTGCTGTACAACAGGCTTACTTTGTGCTATTTGGAAAGTATTTTTTGGTTGGTTTGTTATACTCCAACTTGAGTTTGGTACATATTATTTTGTGCTAGTTTTGACTTGTCCTTCAAAAGCTCAGATCTTCTTGGAGGTGGAGCACAATTAAACATTTAGTTGGCCATAGTTGTCACAGCTGACATTAAGAGCAGCCTAGGAATAATTAGATGTTGTTACCTGAAATGCAAGCAGCCGACAATTCTCAAATGCAATTTTCTTAGGAGTATTGATCTTCTTGGGGAAGTCAAACATTTTAGGTTCTTGAGTGAATGTGTCATTTGTGTGCCTTGTCCCCTAGTGACATTTTCATCACATGTTTGTTGATTTTAAATCACTGCTTAAAATAAACCATTGTAGCAAGTACCTAAAGAACACTTTTTAGCTACAAAAGTCTTACACTTGTTCGTAATATGGAAGCTGTGATTTATTGCATCATTGTTACGTAGAAACCATATCTCACAGCAAGTTATGATTTGTGCAGATACGCAAAGAGTCCCCATATCTATTGAAATTACAACTTTTGTATACACCTATTGTAACATTGTACATCAAAATTGTCATCTAAAGAACACCAAAACATAAGCAACATACAGTACTTACTATTGCTTGTGATAGGTGTTTTTTATTTGCTTGTCCAAGTTGGAGGCATCTGACATGGAACTTTGGGCTTTCTTAATCCATGAGACTGAGAGAAAGCAATTCATTTCATCTAAGCCTGTTTATGACACCAAAGAAATTATTGACAATGTGTTACTGGGTATAAGCCGAGTTTTTCAGCCCCCAAAATATGCTGAAAAACTCTACCTCATCTTATACTCGGGTCCAGGGGCGCGCCGCCAATGAGGCAAGCTGAGCCGCTTGCATCAGGCGGCAGCGCCTGAAAGTATTCCAGGGGCGGCAAAAAGCTGCTCCTGCACCTTTAAGAGCCGAATTTCCGGTTTTTGAACCGGAAATTCAGCTGTACTATTGTGAGAGAGCGCAATTGCGCTCTCCGCAATAGTGTTTCTGCCTCCCCTCCAGTAAGTTGGTGAGGGGGGGCGGCATTGCAGGTGCTGCCTCAGGCGCCTCCTTATTCTGAATCGCCGCTGCTCGGGTCAAGCGCAAAAACGGTCACCCACGTCTAAGAATAGTCTACGGCATCCAAGAATAGTCGCCGGCATCCAAGAATGGTCGTCGGCGTCCAAAAACGAGACGCCAGAAGAAAGCCAGCAGCACACTGAGTCTGGTTGCAGTTGTGTTCAAAAGGAATAAGGAGTATACTGTATATAATGTTGGTGATGTCACTGGAAAGGGGGCCGGACATGTAGTCACACCCCCTTCCTCACTTTAAAAGAGCATTGTATGGTGTAACACAGGGCTTGATAAAGGGCCTGGTAGGCTCGAAACGTTGCCTTTTGCATATGGGCTAAATAAAATTTCCTTTTGAACACAACTGCAACCAGACTCAGTGTGCTGCTGGCTTTCTTCTGGATATCAATTTGACCCAGTGACAGGGGTGGGTCTCACAGTACAGCACCTGGCACTACAAAAGTGTGAACTAGGGAGGTGAGCGCTCCACATGATTGATTTTATACAAAAACGAGACGTCGGCACCTCCAATGGGAGCAGACACCCTCAATTTTTTGATTGAAACTTACCAGAAGCTGCTGCATTTCTCACCCTAGGCTTATACTCGGCTTATACTCGAGTCAATAAGCTTTCCCAGTTTTTGGAGGTAAAATTAGGTACCTCGGCTTATACTCGGGACGGCTTATACTCGAGTATATATGGTAATATATGATGATACCTTGTCACCAGAGTCCCCTAATGACACTTAATGAACCTTTGTCATTCAAACAGCTCTGATTACTGCTAGAATCAAATAAGTGACATATACCAGTTCATAATAAGAGAAAGATGTGATTTCTAGCCCAGTGGATATATTCATGCTTGGTGAAGTTAGTACAATCATTGTGCAGGCTTTCAGCTTTATCCACTAAGGGCTTCAGATGGAATCACCTGGGGACATGGTATACAAAGTCCTTTAGATTGCTCATCTTGTGTGGAAATGTTCTTTTGTTTGACAAAAAGAAGAAAAAAAAAACCAAGAGTAGAAATATAAAAAAGTTTGTGAATATAATTGTATTTTTCTTTATAGGTTACATTTAATTTATGACATCTTCAGAACGAATTGGAGGTTTTAACAATTACAAACTGTTTACGTATGTAAATCCCAGGGATGAAACAAGACAAAAAAGTGCCCAATAGATGACTATTTTGGGTACCTACACATACAAAATGCAAAAACAAAAGTACATAAAAAACAATAGATCACTATACAGACGTCTTTGAGGTCTGGAAAGGTCTGGCAACCAGTACATTTACACGGCACCAGTGGTTGTTTTATCTCTGAACAGATGGGCCCTCAATGAATAACTGGTGCAGGAGGGAATCTATTTCATAACAGATGACTAGAGAATGGAGTAGTAGGGTAGCTTGACATGTAACACAGTCCAAGTTGGAGGCATCTGACACGGAACTTTAATGCCTACACTTTAACAATACTCACTGTGCATCACATTCACATGTTATCCTTTACAAAAGGGATACCCCTTGCTGCAGCCACCAGCTGCCAACCCATTTGCTGTGAAGCAGGTAACTCCAGACATATATGGATCCAACAGAATTGTGCAGGGACAATTTGAGGGAGTTTCAGTATTGCAGTTATAAGAGTTTTGGGCATGTGAGCTGGATCACAACATGAGATGCAAATGAGCACAAGTTTGTCAAATTGTTCCACTTGTCACAAAAGTTCCACTGAGGGTGGTAGTATCACAGGTGCTCCAATGATAACCACCAGCCTAGGGATTTAAGTGTAGAGACTGAGAATGAAGGTGATGTCCACTACTCTGTCTGAGAATCTGCTCTGTGACTGCTGGAGATGGCACTGGTTATGAATACTATAAAGCATCTTGCTTTGAGTTATCTATTTATGTTGATTTCTTTTATTTGGGTACTGTATTGCCTAATTTTGATTAATAAAAGTAATTAATTGTTTAGGAAGCATCTGAGTGAATCATATACATATTGGCTCTCTGTTTGCAATAAAAAAGCAATAACTTTGCCCAAGTTAGTAACCCATGGCTACCAAAAGGATGCTTGTTTATAAACTGGTCACCTACCAGTAAATGGTAACTGTTATAAAAAAATAAATAAATAAACTTAAGGGGTTATGTAATGAAAGGCACTAAGTTTGCCCATGAGCAGTAATTCATAGCAACCAATCAGCAGGTAGCATTTCCTAATCACCTGTTTTAAAGCAAACATCTCACTGGTTGCTATGGGCTCCTGGGCAAACTTAGTGTCTTTTATTACATTTGAGGATTAGTGTCTTTTATTACATAGCACTAAAGCCTACAATAGCGATATCATTGAGTGTAATTAGTCAACAGTTTAACTTATGCAAATAAAAATGGGGATCAGAACTCAAGTTTTCTCTTTCTAATGAATTGGTGCTCCAATAGCCAACAATGTCAAGATCACTGTATAGTAAGCTTCCAAAATAAAAAAAACATTGCAACAGAGTTATGGAAAATGCAAGGTAAATGCTTTGCATCTTTTAGACACGTTACTCAGTTTTCATTTGTTGCTGCTGTTCCACTATGTTAAGCTAGAAGGGCATTTCTGATTTAAATAGCATTGCAGAAAATAAGGAGGAAAAAAAAAATATTATTATATTATTATATATATATTATTAATAAGTAAATAAGTATATATTATATATTTCAGAACCTAAAACAAATCATAATGCAATTACATGGAGTATGTTAATTCAGGAAAAGAAAAGGTTAAATCCTACCTACCCTGTGTTATAAAATCCTATAAGCACAACATATATAGAAGTTTAAGTAGTTAATCCCAAAAGCTTGCAATCAAATAAACTGAGTATTGTATAAGTTAAGATTCCACATTAAAAAAATAATATATATATATGTTTTTTTTTTTCATCAGTCAGTTGCTCCAAATATGATAATAAAGTTAAGTGTAAGGTAAGGTAATTCAGGAAAGGAAAAGGTTAAATTTTGAGCGACAGGGATAAAAGGAAATGAAGCTCTGCTGCCCCTTCTCCACCTCCTTGGAGGCTGGTATAAATCCCACAAGCACAGCTCATATAGTAGAATGAAAGGGAGATCACCAATCTCAGGCTCACGTGGAGCAGAGCTGGAAGGAGCTGTCACATCACAGCTGCAGCCAGGGCTGAGCTTGGCGTTCTACATGGGACTGCAATCAGCAGCATCAGCATGAAGCTCTCTCTGGATTTTTCCTTGGAGAAAAAACCTCCACGTCTAGCCTATAACCTTTAACATGTCAGACTCGATCCCCGGGTCTGTGATCCCCAGCAGCACTTTATATTAGCTGTCACTCTCCACTGAGTCACCATAACCCAGCTTGTTTGTTATACAGCTAGCAAGCTGCTTGGATTGCACAGAAAGCAACTGATCAGCCGGCTGCTCGATCTGGGTTTATTTCTGCTGGATCATAAACTTTTTCCTTTATTCCACTGGTCATTTTACAGATATTTTTCTTCCCTTTTATCTCCGGCGATGGGACGTGGAGAGTTCACTGTGTGGATGATTATAGCAACCTGCTTCATAAATGGTAAATGGAATTCAGCACTGCCTTGCTTTCCATCTTTATTAAATGGAGATTTATTGCAATTAAATAGAGGTTCATCATTTCACCCAGATCATAATTAGATTCAAACCTTGCTCTTGTTATCATTAGATGATATCCAAGGACAGAGATGTTATTATTATTATTATGTAGCAAGGAATGTTGTTATACAGATGAATGCATGCTTGGAAATCAGGGAAATAACGCTCTGTGTGACAAATTGCTCTTTCATTGTATTTGTGTTACTAAGCTAAAGTGTCCCTGCAAGGAGAGCACCAGAGGAAGCTGTACAAGGAATTAATGAAAAATTACAATCCATTGGAGAGACCGGTGTCCAATGATTCCCACCCTCTTACTGTCTACTTTGGGATGAGCCTCATGCAGATTATCGATGTGGTAAGTATTCATGAAGCTTATATTTATTTGCAGTGCATCCATATAATGTAGTCTGATTCTATGGGCAAACCTTAAACTTGGGGCGGGCTATTGTCGGTCTGTCTTCTGCAAACTTGATGTAAAAGTGTAATTCCATTTTTAGCCAGGACTGTGAAGCATGTGCTTGTCATTTAAGGAAAATAAACATGTGCATACATACAGAGGCAAATATATATATATTACTGTAACCTTTATCCTAATATAGCCTGGTTTGATGCCATCATGGGGTGGCCCAGGGGTGACTGCTTTGGGCCCACACATAGAACCACATAGATACGTAATAGCTCAGCTGTCCAGAACCATTTTACCTCTAAGGTAGAGAGCTGTGGATTATTATGCTGCATTATATAGACATGCTAATAATTATAATAATAATGCTCCACTTCACAATACATGTAGTTCAGCAGGTGAATGGGGATAATAGTATCTGTAAATGGTTTCTGGCTGCAGGATAGTAGGTATAGTAGGGAGAGATGGTGCCTATAGTAGCAATGGGATAATAGCCTCTGGGAAAGGACTGTGTAGTATAGCAGGTATAGTAAGGAGAAGGGGTAAATAGCAGAGGAATTGTGGGTAAGCATGCTCAGTGGGGTAGGATGTCTGTAGCAAAAATCAAGTATAGTAAGTAAAGATTTTGTCTTTAGAAGTGGGGATAATAGCTTCTGTCAGAGACTGCAGGAACAACAGGTACAGTGATTAAGTTAAATAATATTTTATGCCAGGGAAATCCAACAGGTGGCAATTCAGCTGTTGTTGAATAACTCTTGAGCCGCTGTTCAGCATAAGATACGACTGTTATTGAATATGGTTCTAAACATGTCTAAAAAATAGATGGATAAGCTAACATAAAAACATTTTCTGTTGATTGGCGGGGAAATTGTGGGTTGCTATTTGCCTCCTGCTCCCATCCGTTTATTATATATGTGTGTTCTGTGATATTCTGTTGTGATATGTATGAAACTTTACAAGAGTATATATGACTTCTTAATATAGAGCTGTAATGTATTTCTTTTTTTTTTGCTTTCTCATTTACTTGAGTGACAAAATAAAATAGGACTTTCCTTATAGGTTACAGATAGGAGGCCACAGGAGTATTCCTATAATACAGTCATATGTAACTCTCTCCAACTGTAGCAGGGCCAAAGCTCCCTAGAACTCCTGTCAGCTCTCTGATTTATTTAGATTTGTGTTACAATTATATTGTCTACTTAATTATTTTTCCCATGATCTTGTAACCTTGAATTACTAAAACATTTACGAAATATAAAGCCTCTCAGGTTATAAATTAATACTATAGGTAGTCCAATGAGCTGTTGGAGTCTAGTATAAGTATGACTTGGTTACAATTAAATGATGGCCAAGTGCATTTACTGAATGGTCTGTGTTTTGCTTTAAATACTAGGATTTGTTTTATTCTTGAAGAACTAAGGATACAGAGATAGATTCTGTCATATCATTGTATTCTTCCCCAGAATAAAACTATTATTTCTAATTACAATAAAACTCTTTTATTTAGACATGACCTATTGCTTGTCTTTATATTAATGTGAAACATAGAGGGGCTTATTCAATACCATAAGTGATAATTTGGCCCTACTGTAGCTCCAGCGCCACTGCTAATTGCTTGCTCAGTCCTTACATTTTTTCCTTATCCAGGTATGGGATCCAGAAACTCATTATACAAAAAGATTCGAATTACGGAAAGGCCATCTCCTATAGACTTCATCAAATAATTCAAAATTTTTTAATTATTTCCTTTTATTCTTTTTTTAGTAGACTAAAGGTATGGAGAAAGATCCTTTATCTGGAAAACCCTAGGTTCCTAACTAGCTAACAGGTCCCATACCTGTATAGAATGTATTATCTAGAATGCTTGGGACCTGGGGTTTCCTCATAAGACATCTTTCCATAATTTTGGATCATCATACCTTAAGTTTGCTTAAAATCATTTCAAAATTAATTAAACCCAATAGGATTGTTTTGCCACCAATATGGATTCATGCAGATTAGTTACCTTCAAGTACAAGCTACTGTTTCATTATTACAGAATACAGAAATAGCAAATCATTTTATTAAAATGGACTCTATGGGAGATGATCTTCCAGTGCTTTCTGTATAACAGGTTTCCGGAAAAAAGGGATCTCATACCTGTATCAATTTATGAATCTCTTTATAATTTATAGTATAATATAGTGTGTATCCTGATGTGTATTTTATATAATATGTGCATCTTCTTTTTCTGTACCTTCCCTCAATACTATAAACTTCCTTTTAAAAAGCAGTGGGCCTATGCAATATGGAAAGAAAATAATACATGTGAGTGTAACAATTCTGAAGGTGCAATTTGCACATTTTGATACTTGCTTTTGTTTGTTTCAGTGCAAATTTGCATCAAATCAATTAAATTTCAGTCACAAGGAGGTGAAAGTGAATTATAGTGTAATTGTGGTTAGCAATGTTTCAGTCACTGTATTGTTAATTGGATCCACTTTTCAGAGTATAAAGTGAAAATATACCAGACAAGTGCGGAAATCTATTTACAGTTGTATTGGAAATGTTAGCTGGAGCACAATACTAAAAATAAACCCAGATATTATTCTTAGACTTGTAAGTGGATTTAAGAAAACTGCCAGTTTCAGTGGACACCAAAAAAATATAAGAAGAAAGTAAAGATAAAATTTCTATTTCACTTTAATAATAAAACCGCACCTTGTACTTGATCCTAGCTAAGATAGAACAAATCCTTACTAGAGGCAAAGCAATCCTATAGCATTTATTTAAAGTTTATTTTCTAGTAGACTTAGGCTAAGGCCACACTAGGCGATAGCGCCGCGATTTGACTCGCGGCGACTTTTCGCCGCGACTTTTCGTCGCGACTTTTAAGCAATCGCTGGGGAAACTTTTGCGCTGGCGTCTATGGGGAATCGCGTAAAATCGCCAGCGTAAAAACACACGCGGCGATCTTTTCTCTACTGTCGCTCGAAATTGCCTCGCTAGGCGATTTCGAGCGACAATAGAAAAAAGATCGCCGCGTGTGTTTTTACGCTGGCGATTTTACGCGATTCCCCATAGACGCCAGCGCAAAAGTTTCCCCAGCGATTGCGGCTTAAAAGTCGCGGCGAAAAGTCGCCGCGAGTCAAATCGCGGCGCTATCGCCTAGTGTGGCCTTAGCCTTAAAGTATAGAGAAACAAATTACGGAAAGACCCCCTTATCCATTTATTCTCTGCCTGACCCGACCCGGCCAGATCTGACTACTCTATTTGCCTAACGTTGTTTAGAACCTTTCGCCTTGCACCTCTCGTTTTAAGACCTGGTGGCATCTGAGTAACTGAGGGCTCCTCCCGAGGCCAAAGGCGGCTGCTACAGGCAGAAGCACAAGCCGAGACCAGGGTGCTTGGCATTGGTTCTAGATTCAGGGTGCCATGGATGATGAAGGTCACGCCGCTGCTGACACTACTCCTTCCACTACTGAGGCTCCTTACCACACTGCTACAGCGCTTGGAAGACCACGAGCTGAAGCAGGATTATTTGATGCAAGGCTTCCATAATCTGACAATACTAAAAATAAAACCACATATGAATGATATTATTCTTAGACTTGCAAGTGGATTTAAGAAAACTGCCAGTTTCAGTGGACACCAAAAAAATATAAGAACAGATTAAAGATAATGAAAGTAGGCAGGTTTCGGGAAATATCATTATAATCTAGTAATAAGCCTGTAGGTTAAATACATTTTTGAAGGATGGTTGGAGTTTATATAAAACTGCAGAACTTTAAAATTGTATTCATGGCTGCAGAACCTTACTACAGAATTACAAAATCAGAAAAAGCGATGAAGAAAAGCAACAAATCTGCTGAGGTACCTAATTTATCTCAGTGCTGAGTATGAATGTCTCAGCGGTAATGGTCACGCATGCTACAGAGCTTGCTTCTGATCTGTGTCCCAAATGCCTGTAGAAGGGCTTATTCTTAGCTCCCATTTACATGGATAGGAACCGTTAACCAGCAACTCATTATCTAGAAAGTTCTGAATTACAGGAAGACCTCATTTTATTCAAATAATTTAACATTTTAGAAAAAAATTCTATTTCACTTAAATAATAAAACCGCACCTTGTACTTGATCCTAGCTAAGATAGAACTAATCCTTACTAGAGGCAAAGCAATCCTAAAGCATTTATTTAAAGTTTAAATTATTTTCTAGTAGACAAAGTATGGTGATCCAAATTACGGAAAGACCCCCTTATCCAGGAAACCCCAGTTCCTGAGCATTCCTGATAACAGGTCCCATAACTGTATTCACAGTGAGAAATACAAGGAGAGCTAAGCACACAAAAGAAGATCTAAATATTTAGCTATCTAAGAATTTCTACTGCATAATTATTATTATTTATTCATATGGAATCATTGTGCTCCATGGTTCTCAATGGACTCATGGGTATACATGCAAGGCAGGACACATACAGCATTAAAACATCAAAATGGCTATAAAGCATTAAATATGGTTTACTGGCAAGCTCAATGCACAACAACATAACAGATGGCTATGAGAGTTTCTTAAGGTGACCACACATTGGCCAACTCTTCAATCAAATGTCCATGTGCTCTGTAGACATGTGTGTTTATATTGCAAAGCTCATTTACTCCTGAATATTAATGAACTGACTTATTCGCATGATGTCCACAGGTATCTGACCCAAAGCTGAGTCTTGGTTTTTGGCACATGTTTAAAGTTGTGTTTTTGTACGTATAAAATATACCAACGTTTTTCTGAGTTCATAGTCACACTGTAAAAAGCATTGGTACATTTCTTTTTTTTATACAAATGTGACATGGCAATAAAATGTTTTATAGCCCCGTATATGGGACCCTACGGAAATTCCATTTTACTTTGAGGAAGCAGCTCTAATGGTAAATGTACTGTAGCCTTGAAGAGACTTCATGAGACTGCCCAGGCTGTGATGCTGCATGATCATCGTTTTATAATGCACTGGACATCTTGTCACCAATGATGAACTGCTGACATCTTGCCCTGGATACAATATGCACTGCAACTAAAGTTTTGCTTCTGTATAGAGCAAATACATAAATAAGACAGCCTGAGGCAAGGTCCTTCCGAGGAAAGTAAAAGTAATTTATGCTTGAATAAGTTTTTATGAGCTTCTTTGGTAACTGTGATTTCCACTTGTTGTATTCAGGTAGGGACTAGTGATATCTATAGCTAACTGCAGGATGTATAAGGACCCCTCTCATGCACTCATACTAAAGATGATGGGCGTTAGTAAAACATACACACGCTACAGATGCAGATATTTTTTTTATATCATTTTTAAATATAAAATATACTAAGCTACATATAGTAGTGATATAAATAAATAAAATATGTACATATACAGTAATGTCACAGCAGTATTGCTTATTTCAACAGATATAATTAATAGAACAAAGTTTCGGACAAAAATAACTACCACGATCTAGCTTGCATCTTGCACAGATAAGATAACAGAAAATCATTAGTGGTTGAATGCAGTAGAATGTATTGTTCTATTTCTCTAAAGACCCAATATAAACATGTCACTGTATATGACATTCTATAGGGAATATTTATGGAAGGGAGAAATTACATTTGTTCACAGACTTTTCTTTAAAACTTTGAATTTTATGGAGAATTGTCCCTTGAACACTGCTCACTACCCCATGATAGCAATTACTGTATGTAAGGAAGGCAGAGGTCTGTATGCGATTGAAAGGCATACTGTATACAGGAATACTGTATTTGTACAGAATTTGTACAGTATTTGTTAAGAATATGCCTTCCTTTGTCTTAAAGTGTCTTAAATTGTATATACACCAAAATACTATTCACTGTTTTTAATTGAGATGAGCTCAAAAAGCTTCTATGAAGTTATTGTCAATGTAATAATGGAAATATAATAAAATCAGTAAAATATTACTGAAATCTAATTAAGTTAAAGTATAGTAAGGAGCTTGACAAAGTTGCTAAAATATTGGTGATTTCGTGCTGCATTATCTACTATAAGGGGATTCCTTCATCCTCTAATAGTTTACTAGTAATAGTGGTATTTAATGTTTTGATCAAACAATGAATGAGAAAGATTTTTCCAAAACAGGAGTTTTTGGTAATGAAATAGGGCTCATTTACAACCTGCAGTTATGGTTGTGCTAAAACTTCTGCAATAATTGACTACATTCATTGAAGGTACTTGTGTCCAAAGCCACTCCTTGCACTTGTGCATTTTTGCACTAAGGGTCAATGTCCTCACCAGTTTGTTCAGAGGTGGCGATAGCTGCTGGGATCCAACTGTGGCCATTATCAAAATGTGTAGTGAAGAAGTGGGAGTGATGCAAGTTCATGTGATTTTGTTTTTGTGCTGTAAAAATAAATATTTCTGTAAGAGAGTATGAGTATGAGAGTATGACTTTTGTATTTATGTGTGAAATAATTATTTGTTGGTTTGAGCCAGGAGGTATCAAAATTGATTTTTTGTAAAAATACAAAAATAGGATTCAGCAAAAGCCCTTTTAACAATAGTGCTTCAAAAAAAGCATTGATTTCTCAATCCAAGCATTATATATATATATATATATATATATATATATATATATATATATATATATATATATATATATATATATATATATATATTGTACGAGAAGCACTGGGAAACAGGTTGCTGCAGTGCATGTCACACTGTATGTTTGGTACCGACAGCAAAGTTTTGCAATGGGGAGAAATAAAATACTTTGTTTTACTATTGTTCGGCTTAAGTAAAAGCTGGCTTATGAAATTCCTGGAGTCAATGGAAAAAATTGGGTGAGTCATTCATTCCAGTAGGCAGCTCCAGGTGAATTGGGGTCCCAGACAGGTAGCTGCATGGTGATTAGGCTGCAGCTGCACAGGGGTTGACTCTCTAAGAAAAGAAGCTGGGTTTTTCAAAGGAAGAGAGAGAACCTTGAGGAAAGCAGGAGCTGTTCTTCTGTGTGCTCTAACTGCCTTGTAAGAGTGCATTGTGGCTGCATTTTGCTTTGTAAGGGATGGGGGCACAAGGCCCTTGTCCTGGGTTAGTAAAGGAAAGCCTCTTTGTATTAGTTAGAGCCAGGGCCTGATTTACATAGCGAATGCCCCTAGGCCCACTGATGTTTGTCGCCCTCTGTCCCCTCTCTTTTATTTGCACAAATTTTCATCATCCACATACCCAAAAAAAATGTGTTTTTAAATATATATATATACACTTTTTGATGTGACATTTTTCTCTTTCTGATATAAGCCTATAATTTCTGTTATTCCTCTTTTCTAACTACTGTTAGACTTTTAGCGCATACATGGATTATGTCTGCTGCATTATACATACGCATGTCTGCATGAACAGTTGTCATGCCTGCAATGTAAATTTCCTGTGGTCGCAACCACTTTTGTCGCAAGTTGTGGGGGTGGAAACTAAGGGGGTCACACTACTGTGGGTCTGGTTGCACTGTTTGATACCTGAGGAAGGTCCCTGTGGGGGACCGAAACGTTGAGCAAAACAAACCTTTGGATGCTTGATTCAGCAAGTCATGTGAATGTCGTTCTTCTGCATTACTTGTGTTGTTTCTTATATAGATATATATATATATATACTGTATCTGAAATCTAATCTAATCTAATCTAATTTCTGAGGTTTAAAGGGTAAAATTATCAAAAATCAAATTAGATTTTTTCCATGATTGGAATTTTTTCTACACCCAAACTCACACATTCGAGTTATATTTTCGAAAAACTCTAATGTCTGGTTTTTATTAAGCAAAAATAACTTGAAAATTCTAATGTAAAAATTTGCCATCTAAAAGCTGTCAAGGTCAAGTTTTTCGGTTGACTTGAGGGTTTTCATCTGAAAATTTGACTGATTTGAGTTTTCGGGACATAAACCCGATCAATAGAGTTTTTCCCCATTGTTTTTTTTACATTTGGATTTTTTCATAAATTCCCAAACATTCAAAAAGAAAAAAAAATAATAGTTTATTCAAGGTAGAAAAACCCTCATATAACTCACAAATTTAATTCTTGATAAATATGCCCCAAATATTTTCCTTCTACTTTGAATAAACTCACAGTTTAAATAACTCAAATCTGTTTATTTATTAGAAAATCAGAATATAAAAACCTCGATTGAATACAATCATGAAAAATTATAAAAATTTGAATTTCTTTACAAGCTCAAAAAACCTGAAACACTCGTTAAAAAGCTCTAAAATCGAATTTTTTTGAGTTTACAAGCTCAAAAAACCGAAAAATCTTAAATTAATAAATTGCTTGAATTTTGCCATTGACTTCTACATGAGCTCACAAGCTTTTAGATGCTGAAGTTTTACATTTGAGTTTTTCCAGTTTTTGTATGCTTAATAAATACCAAACATTCAAGTTTTTTAAAATAGAATTCTAATTTGTGAGTTTATGTGCAAAAAAAAAAATCAAATTATGACAAAAACTCTAATTTGAATGTTGATAAAGCACCCCTTAAGGGGCGTTTTTATTAAAGGTCTCATTTTAGTGGTTGTAGAGGTTTTGGAAAACCACTACTAAACTCACAAACTCTAAAACCACGACTGTCATTGAATTTATTAAACGTTCTGATTTTAAAAAGTGCAAACAAAAGAAAAGGCTGAACAATCGGAAAAAAATCCAAATATCACAAAAACCTCTAAAAATTTGAATTTTTTGGACAAACCATAGTGAAAATAAATCTGAAAACCTCTAACATTCTGATCTGGTTTGAAAATGGTCCAATAGGATCAGTGCTCCTCCCACTGACTTCTATTGCACCTCAACTTGGTGAAGTTTAGCATGAAAGGCTTTCTTGTTTTTTTTCACTGGATACATCTCAAATTTTTAGAGCTTTTTAGAAAAAATAGGAAAACAAAAATTTGTTATTTATGGGAAAAAAATTGAAAATTCAATTGTTTGTAAATGGGCTTCCGAATGTAGAGAAAAAAGGCCTTATGTGCTGTCCCTTATGCAAATCTTGAACAATTTTACTGCTTGAAATGCAGATGTGCCTGAGCAGTGTAGTTGCTTTTTGAGAAAACGGTTCTGTGTTGTGCTATATCTGGATGCTAAATGTGTATAAATGAAAACAACAAACAATTGTAAACATAAGCATAGCAGAAATATGTAACACAGATGTATTATAAAGTATTCCTTTCTTATATGACTTGCAAATGTGTTAAATGAAATGTATAGAAGGTAATTCTCTATGACATTTTAATTTCAAAACCTCTTCTGCATTTTTCTAATTTCACTTTTTTCTTTCCTATTACACATTTTTTATAGGAGAGTACCCTGTCTTATACATGGGGGAAAATAACACAAAACTGTTTGGTGGCAGAATTGTTAATAGAATAAAAAAACAAAAACAAATGAAAGAAACAGTAACTAATTTATAGTGTATTGTTGCTCTACAGTGGTATTTTTTTTTATTGGTTTCAGAAAGACTACTATAGTTTATATAAATAAGCTGCTGTGAAGCCATGGGGCAGCCATTCAGAGAAAAGGCTCATGTTTACATAGTAGATAACACTCTGTAAAATACAATGGGAACTTTTCAGTTATCTACTATTTAACCTGTGCCTTTTCTTCTTTTTTCAAACTGAATGGCTGCCCCCAACAGCTTGATTATCTAAACCTGCAGTAGTGTTTCTAAAGCAAACACACCAGTTTTACCAATGCAGGGCAAAAGTACAGCTTATTTTAATTACTTTAAAACACTTTAATTTTTTGGTGTTGCTGTTCTTTTGAAGGGAAAAACAAACCCTATGGGGTATATTAATCAAAGAGTGAAGTTAGTGATCACCATCATCGCCAGAGTGAAATTCCACCACTCTCCATTCATTTCTTTGGAATTTTGAAAGGCATATTTATCATAAGGATGAACTTTCACCCATTGATAAATACTCAAAAAAAATCCCATAGAAAAGAATGGAGGAATTTCACTCTAGAGGACTGTGGCCATCTCTAACTTCACTCTTAGATAAATATACCCCTATGTATGCAGCCTTTACAATTACATTGTGGTCCTAAAGGGCAAATATAATATGCTCAGATTTTTCAGCAGAAGTGTGCTTAGTACAAGTACATTTGCTGCCACGATTGAATAAAGCCCAGAGAACTGTCTATAATATAAAGAATGCTATTTATGGTATTTATGTTATTCCATGATCATGAGAGCAAGCTCTCTCCTGGCTTTTTGTAATGGGTTTATTAAAACTATAGAAATTTATGAGGACCTTGTGGCTAAGTCTGCTTGAGACACTTCGTCAAGGATAACTTTGTAGAGTTTGGGATACTAAAGCAACTACAAAATAATTATATATGTTTAACTTTAAAGAACGAAAGGACCTTATTTAAATACATAATCATGTTTATAAATATGAGCGAATGCTACAACATTGCTTTGTCTACAGCACAAAATGAAATATCATTCATTCTTAATGTGACTTACCAAACAAATAAGAATAATCATATTTTAACTAGCAACCAGCAACAGGTTTCCGAACAAATATACTAAGAAATATATACCCTAACTGACAAACCTGAAGGGAGTGCTTATTAAGCAGAATAAACGCAATTCATAAACTGTAGAAACTTATAGTGAAGCATTTCCCACATAATTCCCCTGATTGGATGCCTGGCTCTTGGCCATATCAGCTACATACTGGCATTGTGCCCTCCCCTTGTGACTGACATTTACTTTAAGAAGGGACAGCCAAGGTGAAGAGAATTTAAAGATATTGTAGGTGAGGTGGTGCTAAGAAAATATTAAGTACTCTGCAAGAATCTATAGCCAGAAGCACTCCAGCCATTGCTTAACTGTCACACCTACATTCTCCTAGTGCCATTGCTAAACCATTATCTACAGCAAAACACTAATTATTTACTAAAAACACTATTATTTACTAAAAAACACTATTATTTACTAAACTCCGAATGCAAAAACCACGAAAAAGTTTGTGATTTTTTAAAAGTCAGATTTTATTAAAAAAATCAAGAATTTTTCAGAATTTATTAAACCCAGAGGATGGAAAAAGTCAGAATCTTAAAATCCCGCATATCAGACCTGTCGATGTTGCTTATAAGTCAATGGGAGAAGTCCCAATGATTTTTTGAAGTGCGTGGGTTTTTGGCAATACCCCGAAGTTTTCTGAGTTTTCGGTTGAAAAATCCGTAAAAATAGTGAAAATCGGTTGAAAAATCTGAAAAAATCGTGAAGATCTGATTTTTCGCGATTTTAACGGATTTTTCTCCGCAAACAAAATTTTCGGAAAAGTGTATTAATAAATAAGCCCGTGCAGATTTGGTCAGAGTTTTTTTTTCAGGAAATATTGAGATAAATTCGGACTTAGATAAATAACCCCCTTAAAGAAACAGTAGCTCCAAAAATAAAAGTGTTGGAATTATAATGTATTGTTGTGGTGCACTTGTACAACTGGTGTATTTGCTTCAGAAACTCTACTAAAGTTTATATAAAGAAGCTGCTGTGTAGCTATGGGGGCAGCCATTCAAAGCTGAAAAAGGAGAAAAGGCACAGGTTACACAGCAGATAACAGATAAGTTTTAAAGTATACAATGGGATTCTTCATAATTTATCCGTTATCTACTGTGTATCCCATGGCTACACAGCAGCTTCTTATATAAACTGTAGTTGCATTTCTGAAGCAAGCGCACCAGTTTTACCAGTGCAGTGCAAGCATATACTGTATTACATTATCATTCCTGTAAGCCACTATAATTTTTTGCTGTTACTGTTCCTTTAGACACACCAGATTCCAGATTAATTACAAATTTAGCTGTAATGATTCTCAGCTGTTACCTTCCTCTTAAAAAAAATAAACAAATAGGTAGTACTGGGTTGAAAAAAATACATCACATTTCCATCAAGTCCATTTTGTGAATATTATGTTATTAATGTTTAAATGAAACCTTCATTACAAAGTAACATCCTCTTGATAGTGTTAGAAATCTAACAGTGATAGAAATCCAATATGCCTTTCAAATAAGTCAGAGGGTTGCGGGAAATGAGAATGGATTGTACCAGAATGTATGGTTTCCTGAATCAGCAAGTCATGCTTAAGTACCGTACTATGAAAAATTACTTTGCAGCACAGAACCTTTTAGTAATGAGGTGTAAAGAGTGTATTGGATTCTATCTTGTAAAAGTGCAGACAAAAGAAGTGAACATGTATATGTTGCATATAGAGCAATTTGCTTTTTTTCTTTTTGCTCTATGTAATATTGAATATATCAAAGTTGCCTAATGAAATAGTATTAAAGGTTCAAGAGCTTAACACCACACTAATGGGAAATAGAGATAGAGAGATATATTTTTGGGCAAGGAGCTGCTGGTAGAGCAGATGAGATTCACTTCTGGGCTCTTGTTTTGCTCTCTCTTTGAAATTATCTGGCAGTCTTGTCAGGTGTGGGGGGGTTTGTGGATGCACACCTAAGGCCAATTTCAAAAAGTATAATTTCAAAAAGTATAAAGCCCTGTCTAAGTAATTCAAGTAAATATGCCAGTGCATGTAATTTTGAAACAGGGTTTTTTTGTTACAAAGTTATGATCATAATATTGATAAGCCACCATACCACGTCAAGGTAAAACCCCACATGGTGGTCCCTAACTTATTTATCTTTAGTCATAGTAAACAAGGTACATTACCTCTCTGTAGTAGCAATTCTTTGTATAAACATCTCCTGTGCCTTGGTTTCAACTCTGTGCTAGATCCTCCCCCGCCAACTGCTGAGCGGCTTTTAAGAGGGAGAGACTGCCTTAACCAACGCCCATTTTAGAAAAGTAGAAGTCAGGTGTTGTAATTAAAATCCAGGTAGAGTGATATGTGCAGTTGCACAATAGTGTGTATACATATGTGAAGTGAAATGTGAAGGTATGTATGGTAGTGGTAAAGGAAAGTGTATGTGTATTTGGGAGTATATGTGTAAGAAAACATAGAATAAAAGAATGTAAAGAAGAAATAAATGAGAGACATAATAAGTGTATGTGTACATAGAGTAGTGTCTAATGGGACGTTGGTTTTTTCACGGCTAGACCCTCCCATGCCGCCAGCACTTATGGCTTTTAAGAGAGAGCGATTGCACAAACCAAGGCACAACAAGTGAGGGGGACCACCAAAAGTATAAAGGGGGGGGTATGAGGGTGCAATAACCACATGAGCTTAGCCAAAGCTTCACTTATTATGTCTCTCATTTATTTCTTCTTTACATTCTTTTATTCTATGCTTTCTTACACATATACTCCCAAATACACATACACTTTCCCTTACCACTACCATACATACTTTCACTTTTCACTTACACATGTATACACACTATTGTGCAACTGCACATATCACTCTACCTTGATTTTAATTACAACACCTGATTTCTACTTTTCTTAAATGGGCGTTGGTTAAGGCAGTCTCTCCCTCTTAAAAGCCGCTCAGCAAGTTGGCGGGGGAGGATCTAGCACAGAGTTGAAACCAAGGCACAGGAGATGTTTATACAAAGAATTGCTACTACAGAGAGGTAATGTACCTTGTTTACTATGACTAAAGATAAATAAGTTAGGGACCACCATGTGGGGTTTTACCTTGACGTGGTATGGTGGCTTATCAATATTATGATCATAACTTTGTAACAAAAAAACCCTGTTTCAAAATTAAATGCACTGGCATATTTACTTGAATTACTTAGACAGGGCTTTATACTTTTTGAAATTATACTTTTTGAAATTGGCCTTAGGTGTGCATCCACAAACCCCCCCATAGTCTTGTCAGGTGAGCAGATTCACAAACAAATATTTCTCTGAACCAGTCTTAACCTTTTAAGACACAAAGTTCAATGATTTCTGGCATCCTAGTGGCATATGCCCATCTGGTATCTTATTCCAAGGGGCAGATTTATTAAGGGTCGAATTGAAAATTCGAATATTCCAATTTTTTTATGGTCAAAACTGTTAAATTTGACTAGGGAATTCTGCAAACTCGTTTCGAGTTTTTATCATACTCTGGTCCTTTAAGAATTCAAAGTTGACTATTTGCCACCTAAACCCTGCCGAATTACTGTATGACTCAATGGGAGAGGTTCAGGGGTCAATTTGGAGTTGTTTGTAGCCTTCCTGACATTCAAGTTTTTTTTTCGGGAAAAACTTGATTCCTACGAATCAAATACGAATCAAGTTTGTTTGAATTCTAATCAAATTTGATTAGCGTTTTGGGTCCTTTAAATTCGTCCGACTTTTACAAATTCAATTTTTATAACAAATCTCCCCAAGTTGAATTTTGAATTCATTCGAATTTAAGGGGGTTTAAAAAAACTCACATGAATTTGAAATTCGACACTTGATAAATGTGCCTCTTCAAGTGTACAGTTTCTGGCACAAACATGGTTACCTAGTTCACTCGGGAAGTATTTGCATTTTATTAAATTAGGCTCCCTGCTTATATTTGCTGAATGAACACTTAGGAGCATGCTTTTGTTTTCCTTAGTGCTTATATTTTTGAGCCATTTCATCAGCTTACTCATTTAAGGATGGGAGAAATAGGCCTGTTGTAACACAGCAAATACGATTATTGAAATACTTAAATAATGCCCAGTTTTGGAAATTATTACTGTTTTGTGCAGAAAAGGCAACCTTTATAAAAAAAATGGATTCAATTCATGCTGTCATTTCTCAAAAGGTATGAATACTTTTTACTTTGATTTTGGCAATGCTCTTCAAATTCAGTGCATTGGTCCTGCCAATAATGGGCCAGTAGCTGTTATAGCAATATCTGATGGTTGTAGAAGAGGATTACTGGTTGACACCTGCATCTAAGGGGGTTATTTACCACTTTGAACAAACTCCCTTCCACTTTTTTTATTGTATTTATCAATTTGCTCAAAAAAATCTGGTGTGGGAAAAGACTCTTCAATTATTTTATAGAGTTTTTAAATACAATTTTTAAATAAAAATGATTGGGATTATTGTTTGAAACCTAGCTCAGCTCGTGATATCTTCCAATTGTATAAGGGACATCTGCCATAGACTTCTACATGACCTCGGCAGGTTTGAGATGGAGTACCTTTTTATTTGGAGTTTTAGCAACCTCTGTGTTTAATAAATCTCGAAAAATTTAAGTTTTTCCCCTTTAAAACTCCGACCAGAAAAATGAATAACCCCCTAAAATGTCCTATATATACTTTAAAATCAGGCATTTTTACAGGGTAACTGCTAAACTCATCAGCAGTCCTTCCTTTCTGTGCTTTCTGCATTTCTTATCTCCTTGATGTGCCATACTGCAACTCACAGTCATAGGCATTTAACAGTAAACACAATCACAGCATACTTGAAGACATTATTTGTGCAGTGGGGATATTATTCTTTAACAGTCTCAATAAAGCTTGTTGTCATTAATGGAATTAAATCTTCTAGTCTTTGAATTATTTTACCCCTGTCACAATGGCTAATGCTTCCTGTAAAATGTGTGTATAATTCCTCTCTGTGGTGATTATAGTCTGGGAATAGTAGACAACAGGAGACTCGAGAATATCACTTACAGTATTACCTAAACAACTGTTAAGTTTCTATGGGTCACAAGGCTGCAGAATGAATCACATCAATACATATAAAAAAAGAGTTTTAATGATGTCAAATTTATAATGTCATCCATTCATTTTAAGACGTTTACTGTGGAAATAATTGTGTGCTCGATAACAAACACACACACACACACTGACAACGTATTAAATAAATATAAAACCACATTTTATAAATACTGTTTAAAGATGTTATTTTCTGGTTAATGGCTTGTTTCTGTTTTAATAAGAACATATCTCAGAATGCCCTTTAAATGCAGTGTTCATTAAAGCAACCAGGCTAGAAAATGACCAACAAATCTTAGGTTATTACTTTAATGAAGGTTTAAGGCTTGTGGTTCATGCGTAGTGGCTCTGCAGTAATAAAGAATAAACAACGCTGCATTGCGTGGAGATAGTAAGTAAAGCTGCAAATGATGAGCCTGATTTTATTGCTTTTGAGATTGCTACTTGTCACATTTTGTCATCAGCATTCCAGACATGGGGACTATTGCATTTGTTACCTGCTATGTGTTAGCTGAAGTCTTTATGAGAATTAGGTGACCACAGTCAGTTGGATAGAATTGGTCCAATTCTAGCAGTACCTTGGATGCTGATGTAGTTGGGTATAAATACATGGTGCAATTTTAGTACAACTCCAAAGTATTCACTTTTCTTAGATGCATGGAAGCAGGGTGTATGTCTGAGTTCCATGCAGTTCTATAAATATGGATGCAGATGGAAATTTCTGTAATACTGCATAGATCAATGAGTGCACATTCCCTAGACCTAAAGAATAGAAGGATCAGCATGTGAGACAAATGCTTTGATCAAGAGACATATCCAAAAAATGCAGTCAAGCAGGGAGGTGCCATCCTATTAAAAGCATCACCAGAGCAAATGGGTATGTTGGCTTGGCAACTTTGTGATAATAAACTTGTAACTCAAAAGCCCTGTTTTCAAAAAGATATGCATTTGCTAATATTTACTAATATATGTTAATATAGGTCCAGGTAATGCACATTCTTCACTCCCCCCTTTTTTGTGAGTCTGAAGAATTTTTGGATAGGTTATTTGCATTTTCATTTTATTTTACCTTTTTTAAAATTAGCCTTGGACTGCTTCCCAACCCACTTGGCATACTACAACTTGTCCTTATCTCCTAATCACATAAGTCTGCTAAAAATCATTTAAACATTTAAAAAAATCCAGTAGGATAGTTTCCCCACCAATAAGGATGAATTATATCTTAGTTGAGATCAAGTGCAAGGTACTGTTGTGTTATTACAAAGAAAAAATGTATGTTTTAAAATTTGGAATTGTTTTTATCAAAGGGGAATATATGGGATGACCTTCCTGTAATACAGTGCTTTTTGGATAATGGGATTCCTGATAGTGGATCCTGTACCTGTATAATTAATAATTTTGGCTTCAATGTCCACTTTAGTGGGGAACCACTAGTAGTTCAGAAGAGCTTGTCTTCTTCTTAAACAAACTCCTGTTATCCAGGGCTTCTGTACCCTCAAAAGAAACCTTGCCTGTCAGGAGCATATGCTCTTTGTTTAGAATTTTAATATTGTTTTGCAAAGAATTATTAGGAAAACAAAGTCAGCATAGTCACATTGTGGGTATTATCTGTAGTATTGACTTTAACATTTAATTTCATGTTTGCCAGCCCCAAATCTACTGTGTCTTTTACACACACTCATTTTCTACTCAGGAGGTAAAAATGTCAGGGAAGAGGAGCACTGACTTGGTTCCAAATTGGCACCACAGAGTGAATAGCGCTTTACTTGTCCTTTAACAGATTTGTCTGGGAAGAATATGTTGGATAGACTGATCTGAACATATATATATGGACAGGGCTGCCATCAGAAATCGCGGGGCCCGCACAACAATTTTTTTGTCCCCACCCTTCCCCACCCATCAGAACAAAGGCTACACAGGCACAAGTGCTAAAACATTTAAGGCCATCTACAAGTTAAAGAAAAAAATTGGTGGCCACAGAGCACGTCCTACAAGTTATTAAAACATTAGCTGCCAGGAACCCCTACAAGTTATAAAAAAAAAAACAGTAGTGCCTGGGACCCTACAAATTATTAAAAAAATAAAAACATAGTATAACAAAGTTATATAAACAAAATTCCCGGGCAAGGCCCCTACAAGTTATACTAAAAAAATGATGGCGAGGGCCTCTATAAGTTATATAAAATAAAAATTGGTTGCCAGGGCCCCTACAAGTTATATAGAAAAATGGTGGCCAGGGCACCTTTATGTTATATAAAAAAAATTGGTGGCCAGAGCCCCAACAAGTTCTATTAAAAAAATGGTGCCGGGGTCCCTAAAAGTTACATAAAAATTGGGGGCCAGGGCCCCTGTAAGTTCTTAAAAAAAATAAGTGTACTTACCTCAGCTGCAGAGTTCAGGGAAGCTCAGGTGTTTGTGTCTTCAGATTTCCTGTGCTCTTATTTGCCAGCGAAATGTAAGTTCCTGTAATGTTGTATGGTGATTGGATAAACTGGAGGGGAGGTTCAAATCTCACCAATCCAATCATCATGCGGCTTAACCGGGACTTACAATTTACTGACAAATAAGAGCAGTTAGAAGATGCAGGCTCCTGCCCACTCTCCCTTCTGAAGTCTCCAGCTCAGTGACAGCGGGGCTAGATATCCAAGCAGCATGGGCAGGTCCCCCTTAATTTCTAAAACCCTCCGGGGCCCCTGTCCTCCCCTGATGGCGGCCCTGTATATGGAAAGTGCTCACATGCTTATTATCTGCAACCTTAGTTACAGTTTTGTTGGCTTAACAAAAAACACTCATACTGAGTTAATTACGAGGCAGGCTGCAAGAAGAGTTCTCTTTTAAACATAAAGAAATTTGTTACTACACAATAAACAATATCTGCTTATCTGCTCTCATGACAGGTGGATAGATTATTTGAAGGGGCTAGGTAAGATACTTAATACCAGAAAAGCAAAATTATCTTGCAAAGAATATATTATCAACACATGTATACTGGATATTTTGGACATATTTGGACAATACTTTCCCAGACATTAAATTATCCCAGCTTCCAGATTGTATAGTAAGAATAGAAATGAGAGGAAATAGCAAGAATAATATGAATATGAAGACTATGCCAGTGGATTCTGAAAAATAAACTAGTATAAAGACTGCAAAAGGAAATTGTACAGCTTCAATTAAGCTGACAATAATATAAAACAAGTAATAAATTGGCAGATAAAAGTAAGAATAATCCCAAAATATACTCTGTATCTATATCAATAATAAATATATACACATTGGGAATGTTACCCCATAGAAATACATACTGTATGCTATTATGAGAAGAAATATATATAACACCCTTTCCTGATATATAGACTAATAGAGGAAAGCTTGTATTGTAGCTGTACAGAAAGCCTTAAGTAATTGCTGTTGTCCTCGGTTGTCATAAAACATTTTTCATAAACATTTAGGCAAAGTTAATGTCAACAAAGCTCTGGGGCCTAATGTGGTATACCCTTAGAAAAGGTTAGCTCAATTTTAGCCAGAGGATTATATTTAATTTTCTTCTCTTGTCTGGTAAGGTGCCAATGGTACACATTTGATGTAATACCAATATTATGTGCGAACTCAAACTGGTAATTTTATATCTGTCAATTCTACATTTGAAGTGGAAAAATTACTTGCCTTTTTCTTAAAAAATCACATTTAGTATTATGGTGAGAATAATAATACATTAGATACCTTATAGTATAAGGGCATCTCTGCAATATATTATCTGGGAATAATATCTGGGAAAGAATTACACAGTAGGAAAATGGAATGTCTTTAAAATCCTGCTTTATAAATATTCCTCAATATACAGTATTCCCATTGAAAGTTAGGGACTTGCATTAAAGCATTAAAGTTAGTTTGGATGGCTGAAACTTTGATCAGGTACAAGGAAGCCAATAAAGCATAAAAAAAACTATTAGACACGCTAAAATAGAAATGAAAAAAGGTAAGAGTAAAGAGTAAAATGAATTCAAAATGATTTTTTAAATGTGTAATCTGAGGGAGATCAATTGGTTGATGAGAGCAGGGAAAAAGCAGAGATTCTTAACTATTTCTCCTCTGTTTACACAGCAGACGAACCATCAAATGAAGGTTTCCTTTTATAATATGCCCAATTGTAATAATATAACTATTGATTTAAGGGTACATGAGTGGAAATTAAAAATAGAATTGAATATGTTAAAGTAAACAAAGGTAAACCCAGGGTACTAAACAAGCTCAGTTCTATTATTGCCAAACCAATATATTTAACTTTACAGGATTCCTTCTGGTCTGGGATAAGATACTTGAATACATACCATAGTAAAACTATATAATAGATCTTGCCCATCTACTTGATTGCCTTTTTTTGAGGAAGTTAGGCTTTGTTGAAGTTTTTATACAGGACCACTTAGCACTGTACTGGTTAAATTAAGGATATATTTGCATTTTATTTGCATTTTATTTTAATATTTGCATTTAGAAATAGAACTGGCTGAAGGATTACAGAGTGGTGGCAAATAAAACATTTTCTAATTATTCCAGTGATGTTAGTGGGGTACCATAGAGGTTAGTCCTTGACCCTTTGCTTTTAATTATTAATGACCTTAAGATGACCTTGATGTGGACATTGAAAGTACTGTAACTATTTTTGCAAATTTATAAAAATAACATAAATGCAAGTTATACACTAAATGGTAGTGTGTTGTGGGTAATTGAGGATGATCTGTGGATAACAAGCTGTGTAATTCTAGGCAGTGACATTCAGTGGCTACAAAAGCAAGCAAAGTATATAAAGAAGAATGCAGACACTGTTGTTTTTTTAACAGCCTAATATTCCCTTTTTTCACTTTCTGTAAAGGAATAACACAAATGTGATACATACGAATTTGAGACTGTACATGCATGACAAATGATTTATACCCTACAAGGCAAAAAAAAAAAAACCTGGGGTTCATAGGGTAAGAGTAACTTCTTGTAACTTTAAGAGCCGGATTTCCAGGTTTTAGCCTGGAAATTCGGCTTCGTAGTGCTACCCTCATAGTTTAAATTTTCTATTACCAGATTAGTTGCATGTCTCTGCACTCTCTGTAGCTCATTTATATCCTTCTTAAGGCCTGGAGCCCAAAACCACACTGCATACGCAGCATTATGTTTTTATCCCTTTTTTATGCAGCATGCTGCGTATGCAGTGTGGTTTTGGGCTCCAGGCCTTAAGAAGGATATAAATGAGCTACAGAGAGTGCAGAGACATGCAACTAATCTGGTAATAGAAAATTTAAACTATGAGGGTAGCACTACGAAGCCGAATTTCCAGGCTAAAACCTGGAAATCCGGCTCTTAAAGTTACAAGAAGTTACTCTTACCCTATGAACCCCAGGTTTTTTTTTTTGCCTTGTAGGGTATAAATCATTTGTCATGCATGTACAGTCTCAAATTTGTATGTATCACATTTGTGTTATTCCTTTACAGAAAGTGAAAAAAGATTTTGCTTTCCTTTGAATCACTGAACTAATATTTCAAATAACTGCTGCACATCTGTGTTACATGGAGTTGACCAACTCCTGGCATTTGTTACATTTCACAATTTTTCTGCATTTCTTCGTTTTGCCTCAGAAACAGCATTTTTGATGTCATCCAACAAGTTTTCTATTCTATACGTCAATCTTGTTGGTTTGGAACCAAGATGTTGCTTGTTTACTGGTGTGTTTAGGGTTGTTGTCTTGTTGAAACTTTTGCTAAACTTCCTTAAATAAAGGCCATAACCTTGCTAGTTATGTTATAGCACTATCTAGGAAAGTGAGACAGATAAATCTAGCTAGCACAAGCAGTGTTTGCTCCAATTAGGAGAGATAGAAGGAAGTAGATTTCCCTAGGCTCTGCTTGCCTAAGTGAAGAGATCACAGTGCTGAAGAGGGATTCAAGCATATTTTTCCCTCATCCATTTCAGCTGAAGGGAATCCAGACCATATGATTCATTGAAACCTTAAAAGGGTAATCTTTCAACTCCCCAAGCTATCGCCGCATGGTATCATCATGTTGTCTCCTCATTGACTGTACTGGCATTGATAATTTTTGCTGCACTGCCTCATTGTATCTGTGAGTACATCACCCATGGAGATTTGTCTTGAACAATAAAACTTGTTTTGTTATTTGCAAGAACTGCCTGGCATCACCTACTTTTATTTTTAACACAACAGCGTAAGTGAGTTATAGTTCCACTATACCTCCCCTTCATTCTTTTCTTTTAGCAAAGGCCCATCTGTGCTGTAAAATTTTTACCCCATAAACTGATTTTGTATAAATGTTCTCATTTAAAAAACAGTGATGTGAAGTATGTAAATAGGATCATTAATGAGCTGTATATGTTCATAAAGTAAGCATTCAATATAACAATTAGTTTGTGCTGCATTTTGCTACAGTTGCATTAAACAAAACATATAGATTTAGAGATACACTTCTGTTTAAATGTTGAACACTGGTTCCAGTCTGTAAAGTTTGAACCAAATCAGTCATATTCCTACTGTGTTACTGAGTGTGATTAATGGAGTGTGCCAAGGAGTTTGCTGTGGGGACCCAAAATCCACTTTCACTTACTGGATTTGATACAGTCTGGTAGCAAAGGAACTACATATGTTCTACTTCTAATTTGGCAGAGATGTTTTATATTTTGACAGGAAAAATAAGATAACAAACTCAGAATTGCTTAACATCTGAACATCTAATTTCCAATCTGACTTCAAGCTACGATAAAGCAAAAGTCATTAATGTAATACAAAAGCTTTTTTTTTTTTTAAATAATATTTCATTTAACAAAATAATCATTTTATGAACAGTTGTATTCATAAATACATTTCGTGCCTGGAACATGACAAAACTACTATATTTAGAAGTTTTAATTAGAGATTTTTTCATTATGTTGCATGGGATGTAATGCATGTTAGGAGTACTGTAATTTATAGGTGTTAAGATTTAAGAGTGATTAGACTTTTTCAGCCCGCCATCCAGTTTTCTTTGGTGGGACCTTCCTAATTAATTATCTCAAAAAGCAATCATGCTAAACAAAAAATGTGCATCTTGAATAGATCAGTGAAGAGGTAGTCAAAACCAGGAAACACTGTGTACTGTTTATCATAGTAAGCTCGTCTAACTGCCAAGATCACATTCATACCTGCTATTTTCCAAAGGAGCATTGGAAATTCATGGATTTTTTTGCAGTGTGTTAAGATCAAATAGTCTTAGATGTAATTGCAACACTATTCCACTGCTTAAGCGTATGTGCACAAGGTCTGTTACAAGACTTTATACAGTAAGCAGAGTGTGGAGCAAAAAGGAGGAATAACATATATAGTATTACTGAAGTTTAAAGGATGAATACTAAATATATTGCAGCGGTGCATTCCATTTTAATGTATTTGGGCTTTGGTTAGGTCTGTCTCCCAATAAAAATCTAGAGAGGAGGACTAAAGGCTTAGAGGCTTAGAGGAGCAGAGTAAGAGCTTCTTTAACAAATTTCTAGTGCTGCGTCCCAATGTGTCTTTTATTTTGTGAAATAACATGTCCTCAGTGGGGATGCAATAGCAGAACTTTAGTTCCTCCTCACTTCTGCACACAAATAAAAGGGAGAGATTAAAAAGCACGAGATAAAAGTTTATATAGAAGAGAAAAGATTACTATGAAAGAAGTAGAGAAGAGATGGAGTGTTATACACATGAAGAAGGAGAAGGCATTAGAGAGGATTATAGAGAATAGAAGAGAAGAAGAAAATAAGGCAAAATGAAGGTAAAGAACAGTAGCACATTGGACAAGCTAAAACAGTATATCATGGTGTGAAACTGGTTTATTTCACTGCACCTCCAGCTAATTCTGTGAAAGTAAAGGCCAAAAGCGAGGGTCCCCAAACATTTTACCCACAAGCCGCATTCAAAATGCAAAAAGAGTTGGGAAGCAACACAAGCATCCAAAATGTTTTTGGGGGTGCCAAATAAGGCCTGTGATTGGCTATTTGATTGCCCCTATGTGTAATTGAAGCCTACAGGAAGAACTATTTGGCAGGACACCTGGTTTTTATGCAAAAAAAACTTGCCTCCAAGGCAGGAATTCAAAAATAAGCATCTGCTTTAATGTCACAGGGGGATGGTGAGCGACATGTTGGTTAAGAGCCACTAATTGGGGATCACTGACCTGAGCTGGAGGTTCACCATCCACTGGTGACCCCATTACAATTGCCATCTGTAATGAAATTCTTAAAAATGCTGGGAAGATAAGCTATTTTAGTTGATATAAATTGTTAATGTTTTTGAAAACATTATAATTGCTATTTTATAATTATAAACATAAATCATATTGTTAGTAGGTAAAATTAAATTTTTATTATTTTTATTTTTGCTTTCAACATGGCAAATATGATGTAATTCCTGGGTAAAACCATGTCAGATATCACATTTAACTTTTACAATGGGAAAAAAGTGAGACAAAAAAGACTTTCTCATTATTAAAACAGTTCCTAATACCATGTTATTCAATTCAATACATTTCACTAATTTTTAGTATCAAGGCACTGAAGCAGAGTTTGCAGCAAATCATCCTTCCAGCTTAGTATTTCCAGATCTGCTTGTGCTTTGGTTGGAACACTGAAAATACTGCATCCTCCATCAAAAATGAATTGTTGGGGAAAAAAAGCCCTGAACAGTTAAGATTTATCATATTAAGTGAAAAATCAATACTACTAGTCATTTAAATGCTAACATACTTTTTGCGGCCTATGCACATTTAATCGCCATTGTTACTGTTATTATGAACTATAAGGGGGAAGTGATTGTCAGAAATGAAGGTATTATAATTCTTTATAATATGTTTGCTGCCTTTTCTAATACCTCTAATTTTTGGCTGCAGACTATGGAATTAATAACACGAAAATCCAGGAAATAATCAATGGATTTTTAGTCCTTAAAAATGATTAAATATTTTCATCATCATGCCATAGCTACTTACTATGAGAAATGTATTTCTCCAGGAGCCATCCATTGAACGTAAAACTTTTGATACTTCACAGCTATTTCTTATACCTGACAGACCATGTGAAAATGCAGCATCTGTATTTTAGAGACATAATTTCTGTGTTTGTTTCATATATTGACCACCCATATAGTATAGATGTAGTGAATCCAGAGAAGAAGATATATCAATTGTCTCTAGCAACGTCAATTTATATTGTTAGTTTTCCTCCTTTTTTTTTTTTACACAGTTTTGTTTTTTCCCCCTCAAACTCAAAAATGTATAAGTCTGCTTCCCCATGTTCAGCCATTCAAATCCAATCCCTATAAATCACAAGATGTTAAAGCTCTGGACAACTAAATGCATCAATTTGTTATTCTATAATTTTTTCCCAACATTTTAATATGGCACTAAGGGTTTGAATTTGGTACAGTATTCAACTATATATTTTGTATAGGATTCAGAGCTGAATTCAATTAGTTTCATCCTAACCATATAGTAGATAAACCCTATGTCATTTATTCCAATGTTGTCCACTTGTCATCTGCAACATGACATGCTAGTGATGCTTATTGTAATGTATTCCATTAATCCAATTCATTATTTGCATATTTAGATTTGAGTTACTCAATAGTTATAGATAGAGCTGTGATTCAGTGATGCAATTGTGTTACTCAACCTTCCAAGTGTGCCTTTGTAAATATAGATCCATCATCCATGTCATGCAAGTGAATGCCTATTTTGTTGTGAGTACAGCTGCTTACAATTTAAAAGCTGGCATCATATTTTACAGTATATGATTTATAGTATAGTATATTTGGAGGATATGTACTGTATATGATTTATAATATATTTGGAGGAAATCCCAGACAAAAGCTGACATTCTTCACTTTCTCCACTATAATTTTCTCTTGTCATGCTGCTGTTCTGGCCGTTCCCAGACAATATAAGATTTTATAGTATATTCATAAACAATGATACATACCATCCACATTGTTTGTTTTGTACCAAAATAGTCACTAAACGTGCTATACTTTCCTCAGGACTGTGTTGACATCTTCAAGAATAAAGTCGATTCCATCTATAAACAATTTGCCATCCCTAAAGTTAGTATAAATTTCTCTCACCTCCTTTTGACTCTTTCTGTGATTCCAAGTCACCTATCTTCTCTTAACACTTATCTTTGCCTTATTTCTTTTTTTCCCTTCTTAATTCAAACGGGCCTGTGTCAAGGCCATATTGAGTGTTAAAGTTCTATTCCTTTGGCAGTGAGGAATAGAGGAAGCAGGCCCCAGTAGAACACCCACAGTAGAACAATCAAGTTTCTTCCCCCAGGTCCAATATAACAAAGAGGGGTTGGGGTGAGGGGGGGATAGTGGTCTCACTCAAGGTGTGGCTACAGCCCTGCCCCTAGGTATCACAAATGCTCTGCATTTTAAACCCAACTTAAAGGGCAGCTGTTGGCAAAATATATTATCCCCAACCAAAGGTATGGGCTAATAGAGCCTGCACTCCAGCAGGGGGTAGCAGTATTCTTTTTTAAAAATTGCCCCCCGCCAGCACTAGGACACTCAGGAGGGCGCTCCCAGTGCAATCGGCCTTGTCAGTAAGAGCGCATGCACATAAAGCCTTCTGATGTCACGTGCATGCGCATAATGAGCAAGTTGTGGAATGCACTCATTATGCATGTGCCCCAACATGGCTGCTTGAACCGGGAACTCCTTCCCATTGCAGGTAGCCTAGGGCTGGCAGGGGGCATTTTTTTTTAAAAAAAAACCTACTGTTACCCCCAACTGGACTGCGGATTTTTATTAGCCCACACCTTTCGTTGGGGATAATATACAGTGGTGTGAAAAACTATTTGCCCCCTTCCTGATTTCTTATTCTTTTGCATGTTTGTCACACAAAATGTTTCTGATCATCAAACACATTTAACTATTAGTCAAAGATAACACAAGTAAACACAAAATGCAGTTTTTAATGCAGTTTTTAAATGAGGGTTTTTATTATTTAGGGAGAAAAGAAATCCAAACCTGTGTGAAAAAGTAATTGCCCCCTGAACCTAATAACTGGTTGGGCCACCCTTAGCAGCATAACTGCAATCAAGCGTTTGCGATAACTTGCAACGAGTCTTTTACAGCGCTCTGGAGGAATTTTGGCCCACTCATCTTTGCAGAATTGTTGTAATTCAGCTTTATTTGAGGGTTTTCTAGCATGAACCGCCTTTTTAAGGTCATGCCACAACATCTCAATAGGATTCAGGTCAGGACTTTGACCAGGCCACTCCAAAGTCTTCATTTTGTTTTTCTTCAGCCATTCAGAGGTGGATTTGCTGGTGTGTTTTGGGTCATTGTCCTGCTGCAGCACCCAAGATCGCTTCAGCTTGAGTTGACGAACAGATGGCCGGACATTCTCCTTCAGGATTTTTTGGTAGACAGTAGAATTCATGGTTCCATCTATCACAGCAAGTCTTCCAGGTCCTGAAGCAGCAAAACAACCCCAGACCATCACACTACCACCACCATATTTTACTGTTGGTATGATGTTCTTTTTCTGAAATGCTGTGTTACTTTTACGCCAGATGTAACGGGACGCGCACCTTCCAAAAAGTTCAACTTTTGTCTCGTCGGTCAGAAGGTATTTTCCCAAAAGTCTTGGCAATCATTGAGATGTTTTTTAGCAAAATTGACACGAGCCTTAATGTTCTTTTTGCTTAAAAGTGGTTTGCGCCTTGGAAATCTGCCATGCAGGCCGTTTTTGCCCAGTCTCTTTCTTATGGTGGAGTCGTGAACACTGACCTTAATTGAGGCAAGTGAGGCCTGCAGTTCTTAAGATGTTGTCCTGGGGTCTTTTATGGCCTCTCAGATGAGTTGTCTCTGCGCTCTTGGGGTAATTTTGGTCGGCCGGCCACTCCTGGGAAGGTTCACCACTGTTCCATGTTTTTGCCATTTGTGGATAATGGCTCTCACTGTGGTTCGCTGGAGTCCCAAAGCTTTAGAAATGGCTTTATAACCTTTGAAATTGAACTCAGGTGTGATAAACCACAGTTAAGTTATTTTTTAACAAGGGGGGCAATCACTTTTTCACACAGGCCCATGTAGATTTGGAGTTTTTTTTCTCCCTTAATAACGTAAACCTTCATTTAAAAACTGCATTTTGTGTTCAATTATGTTATCTTTGACTAACAGTTAACGGTTTTTGATGAGCAGAAACATTTAAGTGTGACAAACATGCAAAAGAATAAGAAATCAGGAAGGGGGCAAATAGTTTTTAACACCACTGTATTTTGCAAAAAGCTGCCATTAACTATGTAACTATATGTGTTGCTTTTATCACATGACCCTGCAGTTTTAAGATTAAAAGTATGGGTGGAGCGCATTTCAAGTGCACGGCATTTTTATTGGTTTATGTCAAACAAAGGTGTATATTGTTCCTATAAATGGGAGCTTACTCAAGCATTATCTGCTACACTTCACTGAACAATAAAATTGCTTAAGAGGTTTCCAACCATTCAGTTATATAGCTTACATGGAGCAGACCATAAAAAACATTTTAAGTGTGCCTGTTTTATGTTGCCTTTGTTGTAAAATGTCTGACTAATGAAACAGGTAAATGTAATTTAGATAAAATACATAGAATAACAAATATATTTTTCCTTCTGTGTTCTGTGTTTCAGAATCATATTTGTGTGATTGCATCCATGACATGTCATTATTTGTTACATGATGTTGGATGCACAATAAGTATTGTCAGTCACAGCGACTATGCGCCATTTGAGACCTACTCCTCTGATTAGGACCATAAATCAACCTTTTCAAGTATAAAACATAAAAAGGTGGGTGGGATATCATTCTTTCCTGCATCATCAAGACCATGACACTAATTTTTTTCAGCTGCAATTGTTTAGCTATAGTTTTAAAAGATCACATAGTCAAATATACAGTATATGAGGATTTGCTGGAGGAGCCCTTTTTTGTGGTTTACCATTGTGGAATGGTTACCATTTCACTGGTATATCTGTTTATATCTTGTGTGTCATAGCAAGGTAACTCATTGTCTAAAAGATGATGGTGCTACTGAATAGAAATAAAACATGCTGGCTGACTAGAAGGTTTGGGAATATGTTTTCAGTCCTTTAACTGAATGCAATATGGTAGAACAAATATTTTAATTAGGCTTTACAGCATATAATATTTTGGGGTAGTAATAAGACTCTCTGTCATGTCTTCAGTTTAATGAAATTGGAAAATGAAGAATACATTACTAGGTTTGGGATTTAATAGAGCTTAAAATATCACTTATGCAGACACAAATTGAGGGGAGAATATTCATGAAAACATTACTGAGACACTCAAATCCATGCAGAATGTGTTTACATGTGCAGAATAATGATTAACCTGTTACTTCATGACTTTAGGATTTTGGAAGTTGACATAACTCATTGCTAACCAAACAGACGCAGTTGAAAATATCTCCTCTGGAATGCAAATATGTATTCAACATGTTATTACACTGTGTTAATTAAATGACCTGCTTAATTATTAATAGTTATTTTCAGTGACAGAGCCCTGTCTTCTCTTAATATCATTGTGGGGCTGTGGAGTTACAGTATGTTAATGCTGGCCTGCTTGTAAATACAGACTTGATTATGTTATGTATGTGTTTGTTATTATACATACAGCTGTTTATTTCCTACTTTTGGATACCCTGTATGAGGAACAGAGAATTAGAAATTAGATTATTTTAAGTGTTTAATGGCAGTTAGATATCAAAGCTACTAAGGTCATTTACCAAATGCAGGGTGTGCAAATTGCAAAAATCAGGTACAATCTGCATTTGCAGATCACCTTGTATTTTATTGAATTTTCACAGGTTACTGCACTCCCAAGTTGTGTGCAGAAACCTGTGTTCCCCCCATGAATACAGTACTGCCTGATATCTGCAGTGCTGTATTCATGAGGGGATGGAAGAGGTGTCATGGAGCTTTCACACCTACTACACATCACCTGAATTGCATTTTGCGGGCCATTATGGAGCTATAGGGCCAACAGTAATAACAGGGCATCTTTGTGCTCACAGTACTGCCAATAAAAAATACATTTTAGTAAACTATTTTGTTTAAAAGGCAGGGCATTTTTAGCAGCCTAAATGTCCTTGATAATGGGCGAGTGCAGAGGACCGAGGGCAAGTTGTGCACCCAGGCCCATCCTCTAAAGAATCATGCAGCAGTGAGCTTCCAGTGTACACCAGAGAAATATCCCCCTTGCCTGCCACCCACAATAACACTTATCATGGCTCTGGTGGGCCCCAAGGGGGTGCACCCTCTGTAGTGATGCCCCTGTATCTTTGTCTGAATTTTGTGGTCACAACCTCATTGCACCCCTTCCTAATGGTTTAATATTGTTTTGTGGTGACCTCAATTTCCCTTTTTGGTACAGCCAAATCCTTACCTCATCTTTTAGGTGATTGGAAAAAGTGAACACAAAAGTCAGCATATCAAAATCAGGAGAAGAAAACAATAATGGGCATGCTTCATCACATTTGTGCAGTGTTCACATAAAACAATGACAGATGAAGAACATCAATTATTTTATTCCAGCACCATTATAGGCATTTTATATAGACTGTCTGGTTTTCTTTATTATACTGGTACACTGAACGTCTCCTGCCTGCACTCTGAATGACTCCTTCTCCCATATATTCTGATATACAAACTCCATTTTTCTTTTATAAAGAAACCAGAGTAGCTCATTGACATTTTCATATTCACAGTTATCTCCCAGCAGCTCACAAAGTAAATTGTGTTTCCATAACCACATGAACATCATTATTTGTCAAGCAGCTGTTAGACTGAAGACTAATCCTAAATCAAATTTATTGTAACTGAAAATATTACATATTTATTTCTGCATGTTTTGTGTTTATAGCAATTTGTCTTTTCATTTTAATTATTAAGTGGCAAGTACAGACTGTAATTCATTACTGTCACTGTGCATTTCAAGCTATACAAAATAAAATAAATATCCTTTTATTTTATTTCCTTTTGTGTCTCTCAATTCTAGGGGACAAAGCCTACTGTATATAAGGGTGGTCTAACCCCCAGGACAGCTGCTTCTGAAAGATATTCTAACCTCAGACAAAAAAAAATCAAAGCTATGATTAAGCACTTGCATTATTAAATAGGTTTATGTCTCAAGTTCCCTATTATAGCACTTCTCTTTTCTTTCCTCATCCATCCTTCCCAATATATCAGGAAGTATCGGGGTGTAGGTACAAAATTTAAATGCAGATACTGTATTATATTTTGGGGAGCACAGTGCAAAAATGTTTATCTTCTATATTGTAGGGTCTCTTAGTAGTATAATGGTTACTCACCACATCAAAGAAGTGGCCCAGGCTCTATGATTAAGTGTTTGGAACACGAAACGCGTCAGGCTGTTTTGACACAATAAACTTTTTCACTTTTTGAACATCTGCCTGGTGGAAGTTTTTGCCCTTGAGTGCCTGCTTCCATTCGAGAGCACGGACACATTGCCAACCATGCTGAAGCATCCATTTTAGAGCACCCACACTTGTGAGTGCATTCATATCTTATGCTTATGTAGGGGACTGATAAATGTAATCCATCCCCTAAAATTTGGCCACTTCCTGGGTCAAAGCATGACCCATAATTATCCCAGGTTGAGTCACTAGGTTGCTGTGTTCTACAATATATATATGCTGAGCATACATGAGCTCAGCATCCACTTTGTTAAGCTCCTTAATGGCAGGAAAAGATGAATCTAAACAAGGTCAGGTCTAGTAAATGGTAGGCTAGCTCACTTTCATAGATCACTCAAGGTGTGATAGATAGCCATGCTGTTTAGCCGAGCAGCTGAGACTCCATTGAGGAGTGTGACTATGATTATGATCCTGGGTACTAATTGTCCAAAAGTAGGGACAAAGCATTATGGTTTGCTCCATTTAGGGAAAAAGCTGAAAGTTAGTTATACCTTCATAGACGCTGTTTATGCTATTGTTCCTATGGGGACTTCTACTGACCAATGAAACTTGTGAGTATATGCATATCCACTGCTGTTCATGTTCCTCTTTATCTCTGATTGATAACCTATATGAATTATCTTGTCTGTTCTATGCTTATCTGTTCAAATCTCTGGCGCCCAACTGTTATAGTTATACTACAACTAGCTTCCTCACTGTTGCTATGGCTTACTCCCTATGAAGTACATTTTTCAAATTCCATGCTTCCATGCTGTAGACTACATTGGGCTATCATGAGGCACTTCCAGTAGAAAATCAACAAATTATAATAGAAGTGGTTAGACAACCAAAGACAAGCTTTGATCATGGCTGCTCACTTATTGCAAGACTAAAAGGACTGTGCAACTATACAGTATTTACTGTAACTACTCTTTAAAAAAAAGTCAGCTCTAATTTGCTGGAGAACTAGTGCTGTGCCTGGGAACAAAAGTTCTGTTATTTTAAAAGTACATACAGTAGTATAAATAGGAGTTCTTTGGCATCTGTAAGCATCTATGTCAAAAGCAGTGTTCATTTTCTTTCTATGCTTACATGTTTATTTATGGATGACTTTACTGTTGAATGATCTTTGCCACTTCAGGAAATGGAAAAGAAAACATTTATAAATCAAGATGGTGAGGGTTATGTTGGGCTGTTATTCCAAACATGGCTAAACACCTCTCTGTTTTGTGTTCTTATTTAGAACAATCTGTCTGCAATGAAGCACAAGCTAAATATTTTGTACTTCAGGCTTCATCTCAGTAAGTGTTTGTAGCATCAAGGTTAAAAATGAGAGAAAAAAGATGTTAGATGCATGTATTTAATTAATATTGCATGTAGTATTCACTGTTATATGTATAAAATCAACCTTAGTGTGTGAGGAGTAATAGGGCAGAAAATATTTTCTATCAATCATTCATCTAATATTGCGCCAGAATGTGTTCATTGGATTTGACGGACTGACCTACTGTAGGAATACATATCTCAGTTCAGACCAGAATAATCATTGTATAACTATGTACATTGCTTCCAATGTATTCCAGGTTTATGGATCACAAGTACGCTGATCAAAAAAGTCAGTGGGAAAAAACTCTCTAGTCATTCCGTGATCATTAGATTAAATAAAGAAGAAACCAGGAACCATATTTATTCTACCTTGGCTATAGATAGACTGCCAAATTGCAATGACATGATACATCAAAGTTTTAAAGAAATTGTTGAAATTAAAATTGGTGTTCTGTTTTTAACCATGGAAAATATTCTTTTATCATTTTATGCAGAACACTTTCTCCCCATTACTAGGGGGTTCCTCTAAGGTTGGTTGTCTAGATAAAATAATCACTCTGCTCTTTCATAAATAAAGTCCTTGCCATTGCTTGACTTACTGTCAAGAGGGGTAAAGGAGCTCTATTACGAAAATGCAGGGTTTTTAAAAATAGCTCTTAGTACAAAGCTGATCCAGGGATTGGCCCAGTTGCCATCATGTTAGGAAGGAATTTTTGTAGAGGCTTCATTTGGGGTTGGGATTAAGATTAAGTGGTGGCAAAAAGTACTTAGTTCACTCTTATAATTAACCAGTTTATTACCAATAGCTGGAGAAAACAAGGCAACTGCGCAACTAAGGTAACTGCATACTGAATCGTTTAAAAGTTTCCTTAGGAAATCACTTGCAGGGGAGTTGACTTACTAACAGCTTCTTTTAGATTAATCCAAAACTTTGCGGTAGAGCAGCTTTCTTTTATCCATAGTTCTAATTCATCAAACAGACTTCAAAAACACAATTTATTTTATCGGTTTCATTTGTAATGGAACCCAAAAATCAATAGCCATCATTTCAGACCTGAGGGTGATTACATAGCATATCAAGCTGGCAAGGCATTTCTGAAAGCGTATCCATGTTACATTGTGCACAGGAATGGATATTTCAATAAAAAATGCAATTACTTCCACAATACAGATACTGAATGGTCTGCCTAAGAATGAATGAGGTTTAAATGTCACGTTATCCTACATTCTTGTTCATTTGTACACTTGGCTTGAAGGAACATCATTTTAGTACAAAGGAAATATTCTTGTATGTCTAATGCACTACATATATACTGTAACAGTGATTGGAAATCAGACTTTAACATGATTTGATTAAAAAAGATCTGAATTTAGAATTAGTTGGAATGGCTTGATAAGTTTATATAACAGGGGACTGCATGGGCATATTGGTTTCGGTGGTAAGGTAAAGGACAAGGGAGGTGTAGATTACGAAGATAATAATGTTAATGTATGCTTTGTTTCTTATATATTCATTGTTAGCATGCAATGTTAGCATGCACCCTAGGCCCTTTCTGCCTTTTATGTCTACCCATACCCTGAGAAAAGTTTAGTAAGGTAATGAGACTGGGACTACTGACTACAGAAGTTAGCACATTACAGGAGATCCAAGTGGATTTATTAGGTGTTATAAATAATTTGAAATCCATTTTATTAGATGACTCAGGCTCATTTTCCAATGGCACATGGACAATTGCAAGAACAAGGAGAACCAATGCTTCAATGCTCAGGGAACACTGTGCTTAATGCTTGCCCTTGCTGATGCAATGGCATCAACATCATTATACCCATGGGTGAGCAGTGAATACTCGTCTAGACACAACATATATTGGAGGCTATTGCTATGAAATGAAAAGTTGAAAGCCCCACTGACAGATTGCATGTTTGTCCGTCCCTCTGGCTGTTGGTACAATAGGTCCTCCTTCTGTTCCTATGTGTTGTTGACTCTCTTGTTTGATTTCTTCCTGTCCAGACCTCTTACCCAGACTATAAGCCAGTTAACCCCATAGGGGCAAATTTACTTACCTCTGAAGTTGCGCCAGCTTTGGCTTCGCCGCACTTCGCCACACTTCGCCAGGCGTAGATTCGCCAGGGCTGCGCAAATTCACGAAGATCCGAAGTTGTGCACAAGTTACCGATCGTTTGCGAAATTACGCTAGCGATGTTATGATCAGCGGTTCGAAGTTACGCTAGCGATGCCTAATCTGCATACGGCGCCAAGTTAAAGTACAATGGACGTATCTGTAGCAGCAAATACATTACACTACACAAGCCTGGTAACCCTTCATAAAATAAAATAGAGTTGTTATTTTGCCCTATACATGTGCCCACTGTATAGTTTAGGTGCCATATGTTAAGAAATGAAGGGCGGAAGGAGGGTACCCCCAAAACAATTTACAATCTTTTTTAGCCTATCGCCCTTAAAAAAGTAAAAGATGCCAGCGTTATTTGGGACTTAGAAAATTTTGTAACTTTTTTTGAAGCAAGTCCTATCTACTCTATTGCACTTCGCCTGGTCTGAGGTGGCAAAGTAAAGTCTGGCACAAGAAGTAACATTCACAAAAATCTGCAACTCAGTGAATTAGTGTAGTTACGTCCCTTCGCCAAAGTGCAACTTTGCCTGGCTTAAGGGTGTGAAGTAGCGCTAGAGTAGGTCCACTTCGCTAGCAAATTTACGCCAGCACCTGTTAGTAAATCGGCGAAGTGGCAAAATGATGTCACACTGACGAATTTTCGCTAGCGTTAGCCACTTCGCCCTGTAGTAAATTTGTCCCTTAGACTTGGACTTTTATTAATCAGTACCTACCTTGTCTTGTCTAACTGTTCCATTAAAGCATTTAACCAGTTTTCCATTTTCCTTGAGTGTTTCTGTTTCTTCCTTCGTCTACACATCAAAATTATTGACCAGTGATGCTAACAGCTACACCCTAAATATTACGTCTCTGTAGACTGCATAAACAATGGCCCATCTTGGTGGGGATAAATAGATGGCTATGTTAACCCTTTTATAAAGAATACATGATCTAAGGCAAATAGTCTTCCTTCAAGTTTTCGTGATAGTGAAATATGTCTATTGCTATTGTAGCTATCAGCTGTGAGCAGTGATATAACTGTCATCTTATTCAATTTATTCTTTAGCATGGATTGAAGCCACTAAGTACTGAGTATTCAAGCCGCAAACACTAATGATAGACAATAGTAAAGCACCAGATACAGTGCATACATGCTGGCAGCCTGCTTTGTGTTAATTATGAATTTAAGTACCTCTCTCTGGTTTCATCATAAATCTCCCGCAGGAAATACACATTTAGCTTTAATTAGGTAGACTCAAGTAGTAGGCAAAAAAAGCATATAACAGAATTTATAACAAGCATAGGATCACAAAACTTGTTCTCAGTTAGGAAGCTGCATAATTAAAGATCAGAATAACTTTTCACATCTTGCCTTCTGTAGATAATTGCATAAAAATATGAATCTTCCATTCCCTTTGCTAGATTGCTTTGTAAATTAGTTAGAGTTTTATAACTGTGCCCTTTCATTTAATAGGCAACTTTTTCAACTCACAATAAAATGTAGTCACCGTGCAGTTTCTACTTTAACTCTTTAACTCCTTTTGCCTTCGCAGCCTTCTGCTGTGTTGTCATAATACAGATTGTCGCTGTTTATGTGAACATATTGTTTAGTTATTTGACTTTATAAATATTGTATCACTTGTTAAATAACCTATGGAATGAAGAGCTTTATATACTGAACCAATGACTGTATTAGTTAAATGTATTTTCTGTTATCTTAAGTTCTTCCTTAGCAACTATTCATTATGTCCCATGTGTAGTGTTCTATGTTTTGGGTAGCCGAGGATGAGTAGAGTATAACAGTGCTTTATTAGCAGAGACTCATGCAGCCATTACACAACAGTTTACTTTTAATTTTAAGCTGTCAGGAAGTATGCACATTATAAGTCTGGGCACAGTGACATCTACAGGCCATTTGTATAAACAGACCATATTCCCCCTATAATAGGAAAGCATTTGGGCAAATGTAATAAACAACAACAATGCATCTTAAAGCAATAATATACATTATTCACATCATATAGTCCTGAGTCCATACAAATAGTTTTCTGATTCTCTCAGTACGCCTTATAGGTTCACTTTCTTCAGGCCTATTGCAGTTGACATCAGGAGTATGAAAATGTCCTTCATCAAATGGAGCTTCTCCAAAGTCATATCTAACAGGAGCAATATGACTTGCATTCCATATGCGTCCATCAGACAGTTCATATGTGTATGGTCCTCGCCGGCATCTTACTTCAAGTGGTGTAGTAAATTTAGATTGTCCTTGTTTCAGTATTCCTGGTTTCTTAATTCTGACTAAAGATCCAGGTTGAAAGCGTACTTCTCTTGCACCACGTTTTCTGTCAGTATAAGCCTTGCATTTGGCTTGTTGATGTTTCACAACGTCAGCAGTAGATGATTTTGTATGCACAGTATTTTGTGGAAGTTTGATGTAACTTAGTGCGCATCTGTCTGCCATGTAATAATTCAGCTGGAGATGATTGGGTTGTTGCATGGCACGTTGCTCTGTAGTTATGTAGGAACTCTGTTGTAAATACTTTCCAAGATTTCCCAGAAAGATTTGCTGTCTTGTAGTGCTTCTTTCAGACTTCTGTTGAATCGCTCGATTTCTCCATTTGCTTGTGGGTAATACACCGAAGATTTCCTATGCACAATATTCCTCTCTCTCAGAAAGAATTCAAACTCATATGAGACAAACTGTGGTCCGTTATCTGATATTAACTCCTTTGGATTACCTTCTCTGTTGAAGGCTGTAGACAGAAATGTTATTACTGTAGCTGATGTTATATGAGAAACAAATGCAATTTTAGGCCATTTACCGTATATACTCGAGTATAAGCCGTCCCGAGTATAAGCCGAGGTACCTAATTTTACCTCCAAAAACTGGGAAAGCTTATTGACTCGAGTATAAGCCGAGGGTGAGAAATACAGCAGCTTCTGGTAAGTTTCAATCAAAAAATTGAGGGTTTCTGCTCCCATTGGAGGTGCCGGCGTCTCGTTTTTGGATGCCGGCGACCATTCTTGGACGCCGTCGAATATTCTTGGAGACTATTCTTGGACGCCGGCGACTATTCTTGGATGCCGGCCACTATTCTTAGACGCCAGCGACTGTTTTTGTGCTTGACCCGAGTATAAGTTCAGGTAGAGTTTTTCAGCATATTTTGGGGGCTGAGAAACTCGGCTTATACTCGAGTATATACGGTACTGTAATAGTCTATCAAAGTTATAGCAAATCTACAGTCTATAGGAGCATCTGTAAAAGGACCCACAATAACAATAGCAAGTTTTTCCCATGCTGAATCAGGAAATGGTACTGGTTTTACATCTGGTCTCAACTTAACTTTGTGTACAAGGTTCTTTGCACAGCCCAGTGAAGTGTTGCTTTGTGGTGAAATTTTAGACACTGGCTGTGTGGCAGGCACTGGTGCTGTAGTAATGAGACCATCAACTAATTGTAGGTTTAACGCAGCAAAGAGATCCCTTCCAAATATAGCAGTACCTTTATTCACAATGTAAAAGTCACATTTTGCAGTATTTGATTCAAATTGTACAGTCACTGACAAGCAACCAAGCACAGGGATTGGATCCTTTAAGTAACTGACCAGTTTCAGGGCAGGTGCAACAAGCGGATCTTTTGCAAAGTATTTCAAGAGTATTTCAAAAGTATTTTCAATGAGGGGGAGGAGGAAGCACCATGAAAACTAATTAGTTAAATTAAATAGCTATTGCACTTTAATTTTAAAGGATAAATAAGTCTTTTATTTTAAAATCTCCTATATACACACACACACACACACACACACTCTAAGATATATTTAGTGTGACTTCACCAAATTTTGCATTCATTTTCCAGGCATATTTTCTCAACACATCTCATATGTTTACAAAAAATCCGAAGTATGCTAATGTGAGAAACCATGCCAAACTTTCTCCTGGTGTAAATTCTCTATGACAACTCATCGGTATTGGATTTTAATTTTTGAACATAATACACCAAAACTTATAAACCTCTTTTAATAAGTTGTTGTTGTTGTCATGCCGAATTAAAATTTTTGGTGATAATACGCAAAATTTCCTTTTTAACAAGTATGCCCATGGTATGTCACGGTATGTTTTGGGATTGCCATCTGTGTGATTTTAAATAACCAACTCCATTTTTTCATGTTATTTTTCTGCATAAGCAAGTTTCACTTTGTTATGGCAGAACTAACTATAGCTCATGTGAACAGAAGCACTGCACCAAGAGGCTAGTTGAAGAACTTGCCTCAGGTGGCAGCGCCAAGCAGAATAGCAGGGGTGGCAAAGATTTCTAGCGTGATGTACCCCCCCAATCCCCTCTGGCACAGAAAAAGTTAAGCGTTGAGAGACGATGGGGGAGCAGCATTGCAGGGGCTGCCTCAGACGGCTCTTGCATAAGAAATGGGGCTGCATGTGAACAAAGTTTTAGCTGATTGAAATCAGCAAAAATATATGTAAGAAAACTCCTTCATTCCCAAACCTTTATATATATGGGAAGAAAGCTAACTGTTCAAAAATCGTGATCCGTGGGACAAAAGCGATTTAATTAAAACTTATTTGTCATAGAACGTCCCTGCCATTAACTGATATGACTTAAGATGGCATGTCGTGATATCACATGGTATAAATCTAACTGAGAGTTTTGAATTTACTTCTCAGAGGTGACAGACAGGCTAATCTGGTTTTGAACGTACCATGAAAATTTTATTTTTTCATGCACTCAGATTCAAACTTCTAATTTAATTCTACCATGCGATCATTATTTCTTACTATGTTAATTTGTTTGAAATATTTTTTCAGAATGATTAAGTGTTTTATTATTACAATTCTAACAATTTGAATATGGCTATTATTTAATATGCAAAAACAATTTGCAAAAATTTGCAAAAATAATGAGCAGTTCATCAGAAATATACATTTCAGCTACAGTAAGTGATCTCTGATTTTGAATAGCAGGATTAGAGAAATGAAGCTGATTCTATACAGAGAAAATGCTTTTTTATATATTCATTTTTGGAAAACTGTACATAGTTACCTCTTTTTCATGAACATTGAATGATTTGCATTAAAGGAGAACTAAACTATCTCATATGCATAGGGTCCCTTCACTGACCTCATCATCCCCAACTACATCAGACTCCTCAGTAGTGCTGTAACTATAAATAGAATAGGGGGCTTAGGTCACGGGTCTGCTTCCTCTATAGCTTTAAAGAAAACCCCACTCACAAGGGGGAGACAGAGGAGGTTGGGCACACGAGAGGGAGGAAAGAAGGGCAGGCAGCCGAGAGGGAGGATGGGTGGGTGGCAAACTGCTGAGAAGATGGGAGGGTGGCTGAGTTGTGACCATAAGTTGGGGCCACAGGCTTCATTTACTGACTAGCAAAGCCTGGTACTGACCTCCTAACTTGCCTAATACAAGCAGGGTGCAGTCTCCCACCTGGTCTGGTACCTACAGTCTGAATAAATCCCTTGCTTTGGTTCATTGTATTATTTTGTGAGATGTCTACTTCTTACAGCAAAGTAAACCAGTTAAACAAATGTTCAGTGCAAAAATGTGATCTTTACAATAAAATGTCCACTATCCTGTTAGTGAATTGCAGTTTTCTGAATCATCCCCTCTATCCACAACTCAGCCACCCTCCATTCTTCTCAGCCGCCTGCTGCCCACTAATCCCCCCTCTTTGCTGCCTAGCCACCCACCCTCTATCTGTGCAGTAGAACTACAAGAAAGTGCACAACAGATAAAAACTATATAGCATAGTAAGTTAATACAAATTGTGTATATACTAAATGACTAATAAAATCCACTTAAAGTGACTTGTGCGCTTATCGTGTGTAATCTCTCCTTTAACGCACACCCAGTAAGTCAGCTTCTCACCAGATTTAGACCAGTACTAAGCCGAATGAAAAATAATAAAGGTGCATTTGTTCCTGCTTTCCATATTTGGATTTCCATACCTCACATCTACTAAAAAGTAATTTAAACATTAATTAAACCCAATTAGATTATTTTGCCTCTAATACAGGTTAATTATATCTTAGTTGAGAGGATCAAGTACAGGGTACTGTTTTATAATTAAAGAAACATTTGAATTATTTGATTAAAATGGAGTCTATGGGAGATGGCCCATTATGCCATGCATGTATTTTAATGTTGGATGATATAAAGACACAAACTCTTAAATGATCCGGTGTGCAGTCCTCCGACTTCCTCTTATCTATGGGAGAGGGCCTTCCCATAACGGTGGGGGTTGAGCTGCTTTGGTGGGGGTTTGCCCTTGTTGCCTGGTGTAAACGATGAACCAATGTAACTAGCTCTGTGAGGCTGCAGATGGGCTAGAAGAGAAGCAGCAGATAGAGGCAATATGTGATATGAGGCAACGTGGCAAATTCACTAAGCAGCGAAAATGCGCTAGCGACGCCTTTGCCACACTTCGCCTGGGTGCCGCTAATTCACTAAAATCCGAAGTTGCACTCAGGGAGGCGAAAGGTAGCGAATTTGCGCATGCGTTAATTCGTCAAGCAAAGTGAAGTTACGCTAGCGATGCCTAATTTGCATACGGCGTCAAGTTAAAGTTGAATGGACGTATATGTAGCAGCAAATACATTACACTACGCAAGCCTGGGAAACCTTCATAAAATAAAATAGAGTTGTTATTTTGCCCTACACATGTGCCCACTGTATAGTTTAGGTGCCATATGTTAGGAAATGTAGGGGGGAAGGAGGGTACCCCCAAAAAAAATTACGATCTTTTTCAGCATATCACCCTTAAAAAAGGAAAAGACGCCAGCGTTTTTTGGGACCAACTTTTTTTGAAGCAATCCCTATCTACTCTATTGCACTTCACCTGGTCTGAGGTGGCGAAGGCAAGTCTGGCGCAAGATGTAACGTTCAGTAAAATGCGCAAGTTAGTTAATTAGCGTAGTTACGTCCCATTCACCATAGCGCAACTTCACCTGGCGTAAGGGTGCGAAGTAGCGCTAGAGTAGGTCTACTTCGCTAGTGAATTTACGTCAGCGCCCGTTAGTGAATTGGCGAAGTTACGAAATGACGTCACGCTGGCGAATTTGCACCAGCGTTAGTCACTTCGCCCTTTAGTGAATCTGCCCCAACATGTGAACTGTTCTATAAGCACTCTCTCTCTCTCTTTACTGGTCAATTTTCCCACTGGCGTTGGACTTGGAAATGTAAATAGAGCCATTAGCATTTCCCTAGTGGCAAAGCAGTGCTGCTGATCAATAAATATCAGATCAGCATCTGTTTTGCATTTTAAGTGAGGTTTAATTAAGTAAACAAGATGGCACTATATGGTGCTGAAGTAACCATAATGCAATGCTATACATATTATAGCAGACAGAACCATGTTGTTTCAGAAATCTTACAAAGAGACATCATCAACTCTGAAGTGTGCCATTTAAGCATACGAGAACAGTGTGTGCCTTAAAAAAAAGACAAAGTAGTGAGGAAATATGGGTGTAGAAATAAGAAAACAATCTATTGAAATTGATGCGTGTCATGCTACCCACTGATTATCTTTTTTTTTGTTATAGGATGAAAAAAATCAAGTACTAACAACAAACATATGGCTACAAATGGTAGGATTTTCAATTACTTACACTATAGCATGCCTATTTGTCGTTTTCTTTCAGATATGTGCATACAGTATGTACAAATTACAGTGTACTGCAATATTCTAAAAGTAAAATAAAAAAGATATATATATTAATTAAAATTAATCAAAATATGAAAAAACTGAAAGCACACATGGATATATTTTACTTAAAAATCACTTTAATAAAATAATAAAAGTCCAACAATGAAAAAACTTCTAATCATTTGAGCAACCAAATGATAGTTGCCGACCTTCTCCCAGAAGAGAGTATGGTCCCTGAAAAGTTTTGTTGCATGTAGTGTCCAAATGAATGATTTGTGTAAGACAAAATAATACACGAGACAGGGCCCTGAGATATGCAAGTAATTGCACATGGGGACCTTATGTTTTCTAATCAAAATACCCATTGACCTCTGCATAAATGAGGGGTTG